>NW_028125793.1:0-342000 GCF_965194825.1 Balaenoptera physalus
GTGTGACCGGGAAAGGTTTCTAAAACGCACCTCATTTCTCATCTCCTTGTGCTCGGCTTCGCCATTCCAGCCGCTTTACTAGCAATCTCCCTCCTTGGAGAATCAGCACCTTTAACCTCCTGTTCCGTACAGCTTGCAATTTGTCCTGAGGATAAACGGGAAGAGGGGGAGCCAATGAGAGACTAGCTCTAGGTGTTGGGACAGGCACAGGTCACTCTATTTTCCCATCAGGAAGAAGAATTAACCACAGGCTCAGCATGCCGCCCGGAACCAGAATAGGGCCTGAGGCCATCCTGCGCTTTTGCAGCCAGCTCCCAAAAAAGCGACTTGTAAAATGGAGCTTCAGGGGCACTGCAATTCACAAACCTGCAGAGTTATACATGAAAAGTCTCGTCCACAAATATATTGAGGGAAGGCAACGAAGAGGATTTGAAAGCAAGGCAGAATTGCAGGAAAAAGATTTCAGGAGGTAGATTCGAATCGCCTTTAAAGCACACGAAAAGCGGCAAAACGTCGACAATGATGCCCTTGGCCAAAAAGGGCGAATGCGTATTTTCCTGAATATATTCAGTAAAAAACGCATACGCCCTTTTTGGACAACCAAGCAACCTGGAAAGGCAAATCAGTGCTACAAAGAAGTCTCGCTTCCCATCGGTCAAAAGGGCCATGCTGAAAAAAGTGTGAAAACCAGAAATGCAGGACAGGCCATGGAGAAATGACAGCCTTGCTACGCTGATGGGCGGGATGTAAATTGCCAACAGCCAATCTGGAGAAGTGTACGGTGTGTCCCGAAACATCAAAAAAACACAGCTTAGAGCGCATAGGGCACTTACACTCATGGGCGTATAAATTGGGAAAACTAAAAATCAGCAACACACAGGCACCCCCAAGTTTAGGGCTGCTCTGTTGACAAGAACCTCCACTTCATGACACCTTAAATATCCAAGGAAAGAGAAAAATGGATCAAAAAGTTGTGGTCCTTATGTACAATGGAATATCACTAAGCCATGAAATCAATGTCATAAGGCTAGTAGCAGCATGATGAGTGGATTTAGGTACGACGATTCTAAGTGAAATAAGTCACACAGAAAAGGACACTTACCAAAAGCTATCACTTATAGAGGGAATGTAAAAACCGCTACACTTTAACTGAATTACAAAACAGAACAGAGTCACACGTTTAGAAAACACACTATGGCTGCTTAACAGGAAAGGTGAGCTGGTGTGATGCATAAAACAAGGGTTTCAAATTAGCTCAGATACCGTTCCAGAAACCCAATATTTAATAGAAAGACCTAGTCCTTGCTCAGTGAAATGGACTCAACACACCCTATTCACCGCACAAGAATATATCTGACTAGTAAGAATCTTAAAACCTATTTATTGATATCTCTCTGGATGTGAGTCAAGTGGGTGTAAAGCGGCATAAACACAGCCTTGAAAAGCAGCTAAACCCCATTATAAAAATAAATTAATTTTAAAAACCCATGAAACAAAGACAGTGAAAGAGAGAGAAATTCTTACAAAATTCGTTCAGGGGCTGTGATGCCATCTGGAATGACCATATCTAGACCCACAGCTGGATGAGACGTAAGGGTGGATACTCTCGGGGCTGAGAGATTTGGTGAGGTTGGGGGAGCAAACGCAGAGCCTTTAAAGTACTACTGCCTGTTACCCATCCCATGGGTCCCAAATCTCCAGGTTCAAGGGCATCTTCCTACATCGAAAACATGCCTGAGAAACCCAGAAGGTGGTAGACCGTGTGACCGGGAAAGGTTTCTAAAACGCACCTCATTTCTCATCTCCTTGTGCTCGGGTTCGCCATTCCAGCCGCTTTACTAGCAATCTCCCTCCTTGGAGAATCAGCACCTTTAACCTGCTGTTCCGTACAGCTTGCAATTTGTCCTGAGGATGAACAGGAAGAGGGGGAGCCAATGAGAGACTAGATCTAGATGTTGGGACAGGCACAGGTCACTCTATTTTCCCATCAGGAAGAAGAATTAACCACAGGCTCATCCTGCCGCCCGGAACCATATTAGGGCCTGAGGCCATCCTGCGCTTTTGCGGCCAGCTCCCAAAAAAGCGAGTTGAAAAATGGAGCTCAGGGGCACTGCAATTCACAAACCTGCAGAGTTATAAATGATAATTCTCTTCCACAAATATATTGAGGGAAGGCAACGAACAGAATTTGAAAGCAAGGCAGAATTGCAGGAAACAGATTTCAAGAGGTAGATTCGAATCGCCTTTAAAGCACATGAAAAGCGGCAAAACGTCGACAATGATGCCCTTGGCCAAAAAGGGCGTATGCGTTTTTTCCTGAATATATTCAGGAAAAAGCGCATACGCCCTTTTTGGACAACCAAGCAACCTGGAAAGGCAAATCAGCGCTACAAAGAAGTCTCGCTTCCCTTCGGTCAAAAGGGCCATGCTGAAAAAAGTGTCAAAACCAGAAATGCAGGACAGGCCATGGAGAAATGGGAGCCTTGCTACGCTGATGGGCGGGATGTAAATTGCCAACAGCCACTCTGGAGAAGTGTACGGTGTGTCCTGAAACATCGAAAAAACACAGCTTAGAGCGCATAGGGCATTTGCACTCATGGGCGTATAAATTGGGAAAACTAAAAATCAGCAACACACAGGCACCCCAAAGTTTAGGGCTGCCCTGTTGACAAGAACCTCCACTTCATGACACCTTAAATATCCCAGGAAAGAGAAAAATGGATAAAGAAGTGGTGGTCCTTATGTACAATGGAATATCACTCAGCCATGAAATAAATGTCATAAGGCTAGTAGCAGCATGATGAGTGGATTTAGGTACGACAATTCTAAGTGAAATAAGTCACACAGAAAAAGACACTTATCATAAGCTATCACTTATAGAGGGAATGTAAAAACCGCTACAATTGAACTGAATTACAAAACAGAACAGAGTCACACGTTTAGAAAACACACTATGGCTGCTTAACGGGAAAGGTGAGGTGGGGTGCTGCAGAAAACAAGGGTTTCAAATTAGCTCAGATACCCTTCCATAACCCCAATATGTAATAGAAAGACCTACTCCTTGCTCAGTGAACTGGACTCAACACCCCCTATTCACAGCACAAGAATATATGTGACTAGTAAGAATCTTAAAACCTATGTATTGATATCTCTCTGGATGTGAGTCAAGTGGGTGTAAAGCGGCATAAACACAGCCGTGAAAAGCAGCTAAACCCCATTATAAAAATAAATTACTTTTAAAAACCCGTTAAACAAAGACAGTGAAAGAGAGAGAAATTCTTACAAAATTCGTTCAGGGGCTGTGATGCCACCTGGATTGACCATATCTAGACCCACAGCTGGATGAGACGTAAGGGTGGACACTCTCGGGGGTGAGAGATTTGGTGAGGTTGGGGGAGCAAACGCAGAGCTTTTAAAGTAATACTGCCTGTTACCCATCCCATGGGTCCCAAATCTCCAGGTTCAAGGGCATCTTCCTACATCGAAAACATGCATGAGAAACCCAGAAGGTGGTACACCGTGTGACCGGGAAAGGTTTCTAAAACGCACCTCATTTCTCATCTCCTTGTGCTCGGGTTCGCCATTCCAGCCGCTTTAATAGCAATCTCCCTGCTTGGAGAATCAGCACCTTTAACCTCCTGTTCCGTACAGCTTGCAATTTGTCCTGAGGATGAACAGGAAGAGGGGGAGCTAATGAGAGACTAGCTCTAGGTGTTGGGACAGGCACAGGTCACTCTATTTTCCCAACAGGAAGAAGAATTAATCACAGGCTCAGCCTGCTGCCCGGAAACAGAATAGGGCCTGAGGCCATCTTGCGCTTTTGCGGTCAGCTCCCAAAAAAGCGAGTTGAAAAATGGAGCTCAGGGGCACTGCAATTCACAAACCGGCAGAGTTATAAATGATAACTCTGCTCCACAAATATATTGAGGGAAGGCAACAAAGAGGATTTGAAAGCAAGGCAGAATTGCAGGAAACAGATTTCAGGAGGTAGATTCGCGTCGCCTTTAAAGCACATGAAAAACGGCAAAACGTCGACAATGATGCCCTTGGCCAAAAAGGACGTATGCGTTTTTTCCAGAATATATTCAGGAAAAAACGCATATGCCCTTTTTGGCCAACCAAGCAACCTGGAAAGGCAAATCAGCGCTACAAAGAAGTCTCGCTTCCAATCGGTCAAAAGGGCCATGCTGAAAAAAGTGTCAAAACCAGAAATGCAGGACAGCCCATGGAGAAATGGGAGCCTTGCTACGCTGATGGGCGGGATGTAAATTGCCAACAGCCACTCTGGAGAAGTGTACGGTGTGTCCTGAAACATCGAAAAAACACAGCTAAGAGCGCATAGGGCACTTACACTCATGGGCGTATAAATTGGGAAAACTAAAAATCAGCAACACACAGGCACCCCCAAGTTTAGGGCTGCTCTGTTGACAAGAACCTCCACTTCATGACACCTTAAATATCCAAGGAAAGAGAAAAATGGATAAAGAAGTGGTGGTCCTTATGTACAATGGAATATCAGTCAGCCATGAAATCAATGTCATAAGGCTAGTAGCAGCATGATGAGTGGATTTAGGTACGACAATTCTAAGTGAAATAAGTCACACAGAAAAAGACACTTATCATAAGCTATCACTTATAGAGGGAATGTAAAAACCGCTACAATTGAACTGAATTACAAAACAGAACAGAGTCACACGTTTAGAAAACACACTACGGCTGCTTAAAGGGAAAGGTGAGGAGGGGTGCTGCAGAAAACAAGGGTTTCAAATTAGCTCAGATACCATTCCATAATCCCAATATGTAATAGAAAGACCTACTCCTTGCTCAGTGAACTGGACTCAACACCCCCTATTCACCGCAGAAGAATATATCTGATTAGTAAGAATCTTAAAACCTATGAATTTATATCTCTCTGAAAGTGAGTCAAGTGGGTGTAAAGCGGCATAAACACAGCCGTGAAAAGCAGCTAAACTCCATTATAAGAATAAATTAATTTTAAAAACCCGTGAAACAAAGAAAGTGAAAGAGAGAGAAATTCTTACAAAATTCGTTCAGGGGCTGTGAAGCCACCTGGAATGACCATATCTAGACCCACAGCTGGATGAGACATAAATGTGGACACTCTCGGGGCTGAGAAATTTGGTGAGGTTGGGGGAGCAAACGCAGAGCCTTTAAAGTAATACTGCCTGTTACCCATCCCATGGGTCCCAAATCTCCAGGTTCAAGGGTATCTTCCTACATCGAAAACATGCATGAGAAACCCAGAAGGTGGTACACCGTGTGACCGGGAAAGGTTTCTAAAACGCACCTCATTTCTCATCTCCTTGTGCTCGGGTTCGTCATTCCAGCCGCTTTACTAGCAATCTCCCTCCTTGGAGAATCAGCACCTTTAACCTCCTGTTCCGTACAGCTTGCAATTTGTCCTGAGGATGAACAGGAAGAGGGGGAACTAATGAGAGACTAGCTCTAGGTGTTGGGACAGGCACAGGTCACTCTATTTTCCCAACAGGAAGAAGAATTAATCACAGGCTCAGCCTGCTGCCCGGAACCAGAATAGGGCCTGAGGCCATCTTGCGCTTTTGCGGCCAGCTCCCAAAAAAGCGAGTTGAAAAATGGAGCTCAGGGGCACTGCAATTCACAAACCGGCAGAGTTATAAATGATAACTCTCGTCCAAAAATATATTGAGGGAAGGCAACGAAGAGGATTTGAAAGCAAGGCAGAATTGCAGGAAACAGATTTCAGGAGGTAGATTCGCGTCGCCTTTAAAGCACATGAAAAACGGCAAAACGTCGACAATGATGCCCTTGGCCAAAAAGGACGTATGCGTTTTTTCCAGAATATATTCAGGAAAAAACGCATATGCCCTTTTTGGCCAACCAAGGAACCTGGAAAGGCAAATCAGCGCTACAAAAAAGTCTCGCTTCCAATCGGTCAAAAGGGCCATGTTGAAAAAACTGTCAAAACCAGAAATGCAGGACAGGCCATGGAGAAATGGGAGCCTTGCTACGCTGATGGGCGGGATGTAAATTGCCAACAGCCACTCTGGAGAAGTGTACGTTGTGTCCAGAAACATCGAGAAAACACAGCTTAGAGCGCATAGGGCACTTCCACTCACGTGCGTATATATTGGGAAAAATAAAAATCAGCAAGACACAGGCACCCCCAAGTTTAGGGCTGCTCTGTTGACAAGAACCTCCACTTCATGACACCTTAAATATCCAAGGAAAGAGAAAAATGGATAAAGAAGTGGTGGTCCTTATGTACAATGGAATATCACTCAGCCATGAAATCAATGTCATAAGGCTAGTAGCAGCATGATGAGTGGATTTAGGTACGACAATTCTAAGTGAAATAAGTCACACAGAAAAAGACACTTATCATAAGCTATCACTTATAGAGGGAATGTAAAAACCGCTACAATTGAACTGAATTACAAAACAGAACAGAGTCACACGTTTAGAAAACACACTATGGCTGCTTAACGGGAAAGGTGAGGTGGGGTGATGCATAAAACAAGGGTTTCAAATTAGATGAGATACCGTTCCATAAACCCAATATGTAATAGAAAGACCTACTCCTTGCTCAGTGAACTGGACTCAACTCCCCCTATTCACCGCACAAGAATATATCTGACTAGTAAGAATCTTAAAACCTATGTATTGATATCTCTCTGGATGTGAGTCAAGTGGGTGTAAAGCGGCATAAAGACAGCCTTGAAAAGCAGCTAAACCCCATTATAAAAATAAATTAATTTTAAAAACCCGTTAAACAAAGACAGTGAAAGAGAGAGAAATTCTTACAAAATTCGTTCAGGGGCTGTGATGCCACCTGGATTGACCATATCTAGACCCACAGCTGGATGAGACGTAAGGGTGGACACTCTCGGGGCTGAGAGATTTGGTGACGTTGGGGGAGCACACGCACAGCCTTTAAAGTACTACTGCCTGTTACCCATCCCATGGGTCCCAAATCTCCAGGTTCAAGGGCATCTTCCTACATCAAAAACATGCATGAGAAACCCAGAAGGTGGTAGACCGTGTGACCGGGAAAGGTTTCTAAAACGCACCTCATTTCTCATCTCCTTGTGCTCGGCTTCGCCATTCCAGCCGCTTTACTAGCAATCTCCCTCCTTGGAGAATCAGCACCTTTAACCTCCTGTTCCGTACAGCTTGCAATTTGTCCTGAGGATAAACGGGAAGAGGGGGAGCCAATGAGAGACTAGCTCTAGGTGTTGGGACAGGCACAGGTCACTCTATTTTCCCATCAGGAAGAAGAATTAACCACAGGCTCAGCATGCCGCCCGGAACCAGAATAGGGCCTGAGGCCATCCTGCGCTTTTGCAGCCAGCTCCCAAAAAAGCGACTTGTAAAATGGAGCTTCAGGGGCACTGCAATTCACAAAACTGCAGAGTTATACATGATAAGTCTCGTCCACAAATATATTGAGGGAAGGCAACGAAGAGGATTTGAAAGCAAGGCAGAATTGCAGGAAACAGATTTCAGGAGGTAGATTCGAATCGCCTTTAAAGCACACGAAAAGCGGCAAAACGTCGACAATGATGCCCTTGGCCAGAAAGGGCGTATGCGTTTTTTCCTGAATATATTCAGGAAAAAACGCATACGCCCTTTTTGGCCAACGAAGCAACCTGGAAAGGCAAATCAGCGCTACAAAGAAGTCTCGCTTCCAATCGGTCAAAAGGGCCATGCTGAAAAAAGTGTCAAAACCAGAAATGCAGGACAGCCCATGGAGAAATGGGAGCCTTGCTACGCTGATGGGCGGGATGTAAATTGCCAACAGCCACTCTGGAGAAGTGTATGTTGTGTCCCGAAACATCGAGAAAACACAGCTTAGAGCGCATAGGGCACTTCCACTCACGGGCGTATAAATTGGGAAAACTAAAAATCAGCAAGACACCGGCACCCCAAAGTTTAGGACTGCTCTGCTGACAAGAACCTCCACTTCATAACACCTTAAATATCCCAGCAAAGAGAAAATTGGATAAAGAAGTGGTGGTCCTTATGTACAATTGAATATCACTCAGCCATGAAATCAATGTCATAAGGCTAGTAGCAGCATGATGAGTGGATATAGGTACGACGATTCTAAGTGAAATAAGTCACACAGAAAAAGACACTTATCATAAGCTATCACTTATACAGGGAATGTAAAAACCGCTACACTTGAACTGAATTACAAAACAGAACAGAGTCACACGTTTACAAAACACACTATGGCTGCTTAACGGCAAAGGTGAGGTGGGGTGATGCATAAAACAAGGGTTTCAAATTAGCTCAGATACCGTTCCATAAACCCAATATGTAATAGACAAGACCTACTCCTTGCTCAGTGAACTGGACTCAACATCCCCTATTCACCGCACAAGAATATATCTGACTAGTAAGAATCTTAAAAGCTATGAATTTATATCTCTCTGGAAGTGAGTCAAGTGGGTGTAAAGCGGCATAAACACAGCCGTGAAAAGCAGCTAAACCCCATTATAAAAATAAATTAATTTTAAAAACCCGTGAAACAAAGACAGTGAAAGAGAGAGAAATTCTTACAAAATTCGTTCAGGGGCTGTGATGCCACCTGGATTGACCATATCTAGACCCACAGCTGGATGAGACATAAGGGTGGACATTCTCGGGGCTGAGAGATTTGGTGAGGTTGGGGGAGCAAACACAGAGCCTTTAAAGTACTACTGCCTGTTACCCATTCCATGGGTCCCAAAACTCCAGGTTCAAGGGCATCGTCCTACATCAAAAACGTGCATGAGAAACCCAGAAGGTGGTAGACCGTGTGACCGGGAAAGGTTTCTAAAACGCACCTCATTTCTCATCTCCTTGTGCTCGTGTTCGCCATTCCAGCCGCTTTACTAGCAATCTCCCTCCTTGGAGAATCAGCACCTTTAACCTCCTGTTCCGTACAGCTTGCAATTTGTCCTGAGGATGAACGGGAAGAGGGGGAGCCAATGAGAGACTAGCTCTAGGTGTTGGGACAGGCACATGTCACTCTATTTCCCCATCAGGAAGAAGAATTAACCACAGGCTCAGCCTGCCACCCGGAACCAGAATAGGGCCTGAGGCCATCCTGCGCTTTTGCGGCCAGCTCCCAAAAAAGCGAGTTGAAAAATGGAGCTCAGGGGCACTGCAATTCACAAACCTGCGGAGTTATAAATGATAATTCTCGTCCACAAATATATTGAGGGAAGGCAACGAACAGAATGTGAAAGCAAGGCAGAATTGCAGGAAACAGATTTCAGGAGGTAGATTCGAATCGCCTTTAAAGCACATGAAAAGCGGCAAAACGTCGACAATGAGGCCCTTGGCCAAAAAGGGCGTATGCGTTTTTTCCTGAATATATTCAGGAAGAAACGCATACGCCTTTTTGGCCAACCAAGCAACCTGGAAAGGCAAATCAGCGCTACAAAGAAGTCTCGCTTCCCATGGGTCAAAAGGGCCATCCTGAAAAAAGTGTCAAAACCAGAAATGCAGGACAGGCCATGGAGAAATTGGAGCCATGCTACGCTGATGGGCGGGATGTAAATTGCCAACAGCCACTCTGGAGAAGTGTACGGTGTGTCCTGAAACATCGAAAAAACACAGCTTAGAGCGCATAGGGCACTTCCACTCACGGGCGTATAAATTGGGAAAACTAAAAATCAGCAAGACACAGGCACCCCAAAGTTTAGGGCTGCTCTGTTGACAAGAACCTCCACTTCATAAAACCTTAAATATCCCAGGAAAGAGAAAAATGGATAAAGAAGTGGTGGTCCTTTTGTACAATGGAATATCACTCAGCCATGAAATCAATGTCATAAGGTTAGTAGCAGCATGATGAGTGGATTTAGGTACGACGATTCTAAGTGAAATAAGTCACACAGAAAAAGACACTTATCATAAGCTATCACTTATAAAGGGAATGTAAAAACCGCTACACTTGAACTGAATTAAAAACAGAATACCGTCACACGTTTAGAAAACACACTATGGCTGCTTAACGGGAAAGGTGAGGTGGGGTGATGCATAAAAAAAGGGTTTCAAATTAGCTCAGATACCCTTCCATAACCCCAATATGTAATAGAAAGACCTACTCCTTGCTCAGTGAACTGGACTCAACACCCCCTATTCACCGCACAAGAATATATGTGACTAGTAAGAATCTTAAAACCTATGTATTGATATCTCTCTGGATGTGAGTCAAGTGGGTGTAAAGCGACATAAACACAGCCGTGAAAAGCAGCTAAACCCCATTATAAAAATAAATTAATTTTAAAAACCCGTTAAACAAAGACAGTGAAAGAGAGAGAAATTCTTACAAAATTCGTTCAGGGGCTGTGATGCCACCTGGATTGACCATATCTAGACCCACAGCTGGATGAGACGTAAGGGTGGACACTCTCGGGGCTGAGAGATTTGGTGAGGTTGGGGGAGCAAACGCAGAGCCTTTAAAGTACTACTGCCTGTTACCCATCCCATGGGTCCCAAATCTCCAGGTTCAAGGGCATCTTCCTACATTGAAAACATGCATGAGAAACCAAGAAGGTGGTAGACCGTGTGACCGGGAAAGGTTTCTAAAACGCACCTCATTTCTCATCTCCTTGTGCTCGGGTTCGCCATTCCAGCCGCTTTACTAGCAATATCCCTCCTTGGAGAATCAGCACCTTTAACCTCCTGTTCCGTACAGCTTGCAATTTGTCCTGAGGATGAACGGGAAGAGGGGGAGCCAATGAGAGACTAGCTCTAGGTGTTGGGACAGGCACAGGTCACTCTATTTTCCCATCAGGAAGAAGAATTAACCACAGGCTCAGCCTGCCGCCCGGAACCAGAATAGGGCCTGAGGCCATCCTGCGCTTTTGCGGCCAGCTCCCAAAAAAGCGAGTTGAAAAATGGAGCTCAGGGGCAATGCAATTCACAAACCTGCAGAGTTATACATGATAACTATCGTCCACAAATATATTGAGGGAAAGCAACGAAGAGGATTTGAAAGCAAGGCAGAATTGCAGGAAACAGATTTCAGGAGGTAGATTCGAATCGCCTTTAAAGCACATGAAAAGCGGCAAAACGTCGTCAATGATGCCCTTGGCCAAAAAGGGCGTATGCGTTTTTTCCTGAATATATTCAGGAAAAAACGCATACGCCCTTTTTGGACAACCAAGCAACCTGGAAAGTGAAATCAGCGCTACAAAGAAGTCTCGCTTCCCTTCGGTCAAAAGGGCCATGCTGAAAAAAGTGTCAAAACCAGAAATGCAGGACGGGCCATGGAGAAATGGGAGCCTTGCTACACTGATGGGCGGGATGTAAATTGCCAACAGCCACTCTGGAGAAGTGTACGGTGTGTCCTGAAACATCGAAAAAACACAGCTTAGAGCGCATAGGGCACTTCAACTCATGGGCGTATAAATTGGGAAAACTAAAAATCAGCAACACACAGGCACCCCAAAGTTTAGGGCTGCTCTGTTGACAAGAACCTCCACTTCATGACACCTTAAATATCCCAGGAAAGAGAAAAATGGATAAAGAAGTGGTGGTCCTTATGTAGAATGGAATATCACTCAGCCATGAAATCAATGTCATAAGGCTAGTAGCAGCATGATGAGTGGATTTAGGTACGACAATTCTAAGTGAAATAAGTCACACAGAAAAAGACACTTATCATAAGCTATCACTTATAGAGGGAATGTAAAAACCGCTACAATTGAACTGAATTACAAAACAAAACAGAGTCACACGTTTAGAAAACACACTACGGCTGCTTAACGGGAAAGGTGAGGTGGGGTGCTGCAGAAAACCAGGGTTTCAAATTAGCTCAGATACCATTCCATAAACTCAATATATAATATAAAGACCTACTCCTTGCTCAGTGAACTGGACTCAACACCCCCTATTCACCGCACAAGAATATATCTGATTAGTAAGAATCTTAAAACCTATGAATTTATATCTCTCTGAAAGTGAGTCAAGTGGGTGTAAAGCGGCATAAACACAGCCGTGAAAAGCAGCTAAACCCCATTATAAGAATAAATTAGTTTTAAAAACCCGTGAAACAAAGAAAGTGAAAGAGAGAGAAATTCTTACAAAATTCGTTCAGGGGCTGTGAAGCCACCTGGAATGACCATATCTAGACCCACAGCTGGATGAGACATAAGGGTGGACACTCTCGGGGCTGAGAGATTTGGTGAGGTTGGGGGAGCAAACGCAGAGCCTTTAAAGTAATACTGCCTGTTACCCATCCCATGGGTCCCAAATCTCCAGGTTCAAGGGCATCTTCCTACATCGAAAACATGCATGAGAAACCCAGAAGGTGGTACACCGTGTGACCGGGAAAGGTTTCTAAAACGCACCTCATTTCTCATCTCCTTGTGCTCGGGTTCGTCATTCCAGCCGCTTTACTAGCAATCTCCCTCCTTGGAGAATCAGCACCTTTAACCTCCTGTTCCGTACAGCTTGCAATTTGTCCTGAGGATGAACAGGAAGAGGGGGAGCTAATGAGAGACTAGCTCTAGGTGTTGGGACAGGCACAGGTCACTCTATTTTCCCGTCGGGAAGAAGAATTAATCACAGGCTCAGCCTTCCCTCCGGAACCAGAATAGGGCCTGAAAGAAACCTGCGCTTTTGCGGAGAGCTCCCAAAAAAGCGAGTTGAAAAATGGAGCTCAAGGGCACAGCAATTCACAAACCTGCAGAGTTATGGATGATAACACTCATTCACAAATATATTGAGGTAAGGCAACGAAGAGGATTTGAAAGCAAGGAAGAATTGCAGGAAACAGATTTCAGGAGGTAGATGCGAATCGGGTTTAAAGCACATGAAAAGCGGCAAAACGTGGACAATGATGCCCTTGGCCAAAAAGGGCGTATGCGTTTTTTCCTGAATATATTCAGGAAAAAACGCATACGCCCTTTTTGGCCAACCAAGTAACTTGGAAAGGCAAATCAGCGCTACAAAGAAGTCTCACTTCCCAACGGTCAAAAGGGCCATGCTGAAAAACGTGTAAAATCCAGAAATGCAGGACAGACCATGGAGAAATGTGAGCCTTGCTACGCTCATGGGTGGGATGTAAATTGCCAACAGCCACTCTGGAGAAGTGTACGGTGTGTCCTGAAACATCTAAAAAACACAGCTTAGAGAGCATAGGGCACTTCCACGCATGTGGTATAAATCGGGAAAATGAAAAATCAGCAAGATACAGGCACCCCAAAGTTTAGGGGTACTCTGTTGACAAAGACCTCCAATTCATTCCACCTTAAATATCCCAGAAAAGAGCAAAATGGATAAAATAGTTGTCATCCTTATGTACATTGGAATATCATTCAGCCATGAAATCAATGTCATAATGCTAGTAGCTGCATGATGAGTGGATTTAGGTACGACGATTCTAAGTGAAATAAGTCACACAGAAAACGGCACTTATCATAAGATATCACTTATAGAGGGAATGTAAAAACCGTTACACTTGAACTGAATTACTAAACAGAACAGAGTCACATATTTAGAAAACAGACTATGGCTGCTTAACGGGAAAGCTGAGGTGGGGTGATGCATAAAACAAGGGTTTCAAATTAGCTCAGATACCGTTCCAGAAACCCAATATGTAATAGACAAGACCTACTCCTTGCTCAGTGAAGTGGACACAACACCCCCTATTCAACGAAGAATAATATATCTGACTAGTAAAAATATTAAAACCTATGTATTGATATCTCTCTGTAAGTGAAAGAAGTGGGTGTAAAGTGGCATAAACACAGCAGTGAAATTCAGGTAAACCCCATTATAAAAATAAATTACTTTAAAAAACCCAAATAACAAAGACAGTGATAGAGGGAGTAATTTTTACATAATTCGTTCCGGGGCTGTGATGCAACCTGGTGTGGCCATATCTAGACCCACAGCTGGATGAGAAATAAAGCTGGACACTCTTGGGGCTGAAGGTCTCTTTCCCTAGTTACCAGATTGGGGAACGTAGAAAGGCTGCCGCCCTCTTGCCTTTACCTGTAAAACAGCTTTAAAACCTGTGCTAATGGTCACTTCATATGAACAAGTACTTCAGGGCTGTAAATGAAACCTGCGCTCAAAATGTCTTGATGGAGGTAATGGCCAAAAATTTTCAAAATGTGACACTTACTTTAAGAAAACACTTTGAACAACTAAGCTGTAATCACAGTTTGATAAATAAAAAGGGCATGCTTTAAAGCTCAATTTCAACAGATTATGGGACACATGCAAATTCAACCACAGAGAGGTATCAGCTCACACCTGTTAGAATAACCATCAGCAAGAAAACTACAAACAATAAATATTGAAAGTGTTTTGGAGAAATGCATACCCTCAATTTTAAGTGGGACGTAACCTGGAAAGAGCCCCTAATGAGAACTGAATGGTGGTGCCTTTAAAACGTACACACTGCGCTACCATATGATACAGCAAGCCCACTCCTTGGCCTATAACATAAGAAGATAGAACTGGAAAGACACAGGCAAGCAAATGTGCATTGCAGCAGTATTACAATAGCCAAGACATGGAGGCAACCAGAAAGTCCATCAACAGGTGCGTGGCCAAAGAAGAACTGGTACACGTACAGATGGACTATTAGCCAGGGAAAAAAATGAAACAATGCCATTTGCAGCACCATGTATGATTCTTGAGGTAATCAGGCAAATTGTACTAAGTCAGAAAGCAAAAGACACATATCCTATAATATCACTTATAGGTCTTAGCTAAAAATTGATACCAATGAAGATATTTCCACAGAGAAATGCAATCACAGGTTCATTAAACAAACTTATGGTTCACCAAATGGAAAGGTGTGAGGATTGGAAACATTAGGATATTGGGGTTAAGATAGATATAGAGACACATTTGAAATATGTAATCACCAAAGACCTACGTAATACCAAGACAAGACTACTCAACATTGTATCATAACCTACATGGGAAAATGATCCAAAGAAGAATAGATATATGCATATGTTTAAAAGAACCACATCCTGCACACCTAGAAGAAACAAAACATTTTAATTAAATTTGCTCTAACAAAAAATAAAAATTAAATTAAAAAAAGAACAAGAAGTAATGAGACATAAACTTAAGGGGCTTTTTGCTGGCACATTGCATTCTAATTTACAACCAGAACATGACTTCCATTAAGGCTCTGTCATCACTAATAAAGCAGCTTTATAAGCAATGTTGAAGGTAGCTTAAAAGAAGTCTCACTAATTATTGATAGTAACAAGGAAACAAAGAAAAGTAAAAATCTCACTGCAAAAAGTATACATAGCGTAAGGATAGTAGATCAAACACTTATTAAACTTCTGTAAAGAATAAAAGACAACAGTCGTATGTTTTTTTAAAAAGAGAGGGCCCAAATAAATCTGAAATGAAAGAGATGATGTTACAACAGACACCTCAGAAATACAAAGTATCCTAAGATACACACAGGGTAACTCAGGGCTCAGACTGGACGGAGCCCACTCTTCAGTCCCCTGTACATGACTTACAGGAGCCTCAGGAACTGAGGAGGGGGTCCCTGAGGAGAGGCTCAAGATAGAATATGGTAGGCATTAACATGACTCCATTCATCTTAAACATGCCTGAACTACATTCACACGAGATGATTTTGTCCTGTATGTACATCGGCACCTCTAGTTGGAACTGCAGATCTTTGGCTTCAACACCTCTACTGACAACATTAGTGTCACCTGCTGTGGACCGTCTCCTATAGGATTTCTAGAATCAGAAAACATCGAAGCTTCACAGGACCCAGAGTCTGTGCGACTCCACACAGAGAATCAGAGTCTCAACTCCACTCAGATACTCCACTCTTGGAAGGCACACACAAAGTAGTGTGCACATCAGGACCCAGGGGAAGGAGCAGTGACCCCGTAGGAGAATGACCAGAATTACCTGCTACTTTTAGAGGGTCTCCTGCAGAGGCAGGTGGTGTCTGTGGCTGTGGCTCACCGTGAGGACAACGACACTGGCAGCAGAAGTTCTGGGAAATACTCCTTGGTGTGAGCCCTCCCAGAGTCCGCCGTTAGCCCCACCAAGAGCAAGGTAGGCTCCAGTGCTGGGTCGCCTCAGGCCAAACAACCAACAGGGAGGGAACCCAGCCCCATGCATCAGCAGACAAGCGGATTAAACTTTTTATTAAAGTTTTATTTAATCCGTAGACAAGCAGTTTAAAGCTCTGTCCACCAAAGCAACACCCAGCTCTACCTACCACCAGTCCCTCCCATCAGGAAGCTTGTACAAGCCTCTAAGATAGACTCATCCACCAGAGAGCAGACAGCAGAAGCAAGAAGAACTACAATTCTGCAGCCTGTGGAAGGAAAACCACATTCACAGAAAGAGAGACAAAATGAAAAGGCAGAGGACATTATACCAGATCAAGGAACAAGATAAAACCCCAGAAAAAAAATGAAATGAGGTGGAGATAGGGAACCTTCCAGAAAAAGAATTCAGAATAATGATAGTGAAGTTGAGCCAAGACCTTGGAAAAAGAAAGGAGGCAAAGATCGAGAAGATGCAAGAAATGCTTAACAAAGACCTAGAAGAATTAAGGAACCAACACCTAGAAGAATTAAAGAACAAACAAACAGAGGTGAACAATGGAATAACTGAAATGAAAAATACACTAGAAGGAATCAGTAGCAGAATAACTGTGGCAGAAGAACGGATAAGTGACCTGGAAGACAGAAAGGTGGAAATCACTGCCATGGAACAGAATAAAGAAAAAGAATGAAAATAAATGAAGACACCGCAAGAGTCCTCTGGGACAACATTAAACGCAACAACATTCACATTATAGGGGTCCCAGAAGGAGAAGAGAGAGAGAAAGGACCCGAGAATATATTTGAAGAGATTATGGTCAAAAACTTCCCTAGCATGGGAAAAGAAATAGCCACCCAAGTCCAGAAGCACAGAGTGTCCCAGGCAGGATAAACCAAAGGAGAAAAATGACAAGACACATAGTAATCAAATTGACAAAAATTAACGACAAAGAGAAATGATTGAAAGCAGCAAGGGAAAAATGACAAATAACATACAAGGGAACTCCCATAAGGAGAACAGCTGATTTCTCAGTAGAAAATCTACAAGCCAGAAGGAAGTGGCATGATAAATTTAAAGTGATGAAAGGGAAGAACCTACAACCAAGAGTACTCCACCCTGCAAAGAGCTCATTCAGATTTGATGGAGAAATCAAAAGCCTTATAGACAAGCAAAAGCTAAGAGGATTCAGCACCATGAAACCAGCTCTACACCAAATGCTGAAGGAACTTCTCTCAGTGGGAAACACAAGAGAAGAAAAGGACCCACCAAGACAAACCCATAACAATTAAGAAAATAGTAGTAGGAACATACATATCGATAATTACCTTAAACGTGAATGCACTAAATGTTCCAACCAAAAGACACAGGCTCGCTGAATGGATACAAAAACAAGACCCATATATATGCTGTCTACAAGAGATCCATTTCAGACCTAGGGACACATACAGACTCAAAGTGAGGCGATGGAAAAATATATTCTATGCAAATGAAAATCAAAAGAAAGCTGGAGTAGCAATACTCATATCAGATAAAATAGACTTTAAAATAAAGAATGTTACAAGAGACAAGGAAAGACACTACATAATGGTCAAGGGATCAATCCAAGAAGAAGATATAACAATTATAAATATATATGCACCCAAAATAGGAGCACCTCAATGTATAAGGCAACTGCTAACAGCTATAAAAGAGGAAATCGACAGTAACACAATAATAGCGGGGGACTTTAACAGCTCATTTATGCCAGTGGAGATCAGCCAGACAGAAAATTAATAAGGAAACACAAGCTTTAAATGACACAACAGACCAGATAGAGTTAATTGATATTTATAGGACATTCCATCCAAAAGCAGCAGATTACACGTTCTTCTCAACTGCACACGGAACATTCTCCAGGATAGATCACATCTTGGGTCACAGATAAAGCCTCAGTAAATTTAAGAAAACTGAAATCATATCAAGCAGCTGTTCCGACCACAATGCTATGAGATTAGAAATCAATTACATGGAAAAAAACGTAAAAAACACAAACACATGGAGGCTAAACAATACGTTAATAAATAACCAAGAGATCACTGAGGAAATCAAAGAGGAAATCAAAAACTACCTAGAGACAAATGACAACAAAAACACGATGATCCAAAACCTATGGGATGCAGCAAAAGGAGTTCTAAGAGGGAAGTTTATAGCAATACAAGCCTACCTCAAGAAACAAGAAAAATCTCAAATAAATAATCTAACCTTACACCTAGAGGAACTAGAGAAAGAAGAACAAAACCCAAAGTTAGTAGAAGGAAAGCAATCATAAAGATCAGAGCGGAAATAAATGAAATAGAAACAAAGAAAACGAAAACAAAGATCAATAAAACTAAAAGCTGGTTCTTTGAGAAGATAAGCAAAAATGATCCACCTTTAGCCAGACTCCAGAAAAAGAGGGAGAGGACGCAAATCAACAAAATTAGAAGTGAAAAAGCAGAAGTTACAACAGACACCACAGGAATACAAAGCATCCTAAGAGACTACTACAAGCAACTCTAGGGCAATAAAATGGACAATCTGGAAGAAATGGACAAATTCTTAGAAAGGGATAACCTTCTAAGACTGAACCAGGAAGAAATAGAAAATATGAACAAACCTATCGCAAGCAATGAAATTGAAACTGTGATTAAAAATCTTCCAACAAACAAAAGTTCAGAACCAGATGGCATCACAGGTGAATTCTATCAAACATTTAGAGAAGAGCTAACACCCAACCTTCTCAAATTCTTCAAAACAATTGCAGGGGAAGGAACACTCCCAAACTCATTCTATGAGACCACCATCACCCTGATACCAAAATCAGACAGAGATACTACAAGGAAAGAAAATTATAGACCAATATCACTGATGAATATAGATGTAAAAATCCTCAACAAAATACTAGCAAACAGAATCGAACAACACATTAAAAGGATCATACACCATGATCAAGTGGGGTTTATCCCAGGGATGCAAGGATTCTTCAATATACACAAATCAATGTGATACACCATATTAACAAATTGTAGAATAAAACCATATGATCATCTCAATAGATGAAGGAAAAGATTTTGAGAAAATTCAACACTCATTTACGATAAAAACTCTGCAGAGTGTGGGCATAGAGGGAAACTACCTCAACATAATAAAGGCCATATATGACAAACCCACAGCAAACAGCATTCTCAATGGTGAAAAACTGAAAGTGTTTCCTCTAAGATCAGGAACAAGACGAGGATGTCCACTCTCACCACTGCTATTCAACATAGTTTTGGAAGTCCTAGCCATGGCAATCAGAGAAGAAAAAGAAATAAAAGGAATACAAAAAGGAAAAGAAGAAGTAAAATTGTCACTGTTTGCAGATGACATGATTTCATAGATAGAGAATCCTAAAGATGCCACCAGAAAACCACTGGAGCTAATCAATGAATTTGGTAAAGTTGCAGGATACAAAATTAATGCACAGAAATCGCTTGCATTCCTATACACTAACAATGAAAGATCAGAAAGAGAAATTAAGGAAACAATCCCATTACCACTGCAACAAAAAGAATAAAATACCTAGGAATAAACCTACCTAAGGAAGTAAAAGACCTGTACTCAGAAAACTATAAGACACTGATGAAAGAAATCAAAGATGATATAAACAGATGGAGACATATACCATGTTCTTGGATTAGAAGAATCAATATTGTGAAAATGACTATACTACCCAAAGCAATCTACATATTCAATGCAATCCCGATCAAAATACCTTTGGCATTTTCTACAGAACAAGAAAAAAAAATCTTAAAATTTGTAGGGAGACACAAAAGACCCTGGATAGCCAAAGCAGTCTTGAGGGGGAAAAAAAAGAGCTGGAGGAATCAGACTTCCAGACTTCAGACTATATTACAAAGCTACAGTAATCAAGATAATATGGTACTGACACAAAAACAGTAATATAGGTCAATAGAACAGGATAGAAAGCATAGAGATAAACCCATGTACCTATGGTTCACTAATCTATGACAAAGGAGGCAAGGGTATACAATGGAGAAAAGACAGTGTCTTCAGTAAGTGGTGCTGGGAAAACTGGACAGTTACATGTAAAAGAATGAAATTAGTACACTCCCTAACACCATACACAAAAGTAAACTCAAAATGGATTAGAGACCTAAATATAAGACCAGCCACTATAAAACTCTTAGAGGAAAACATAAGCAGAACAGTCTATGACATAAATCACAGCAAGATCCTTTTTGACCCACCTCCTAGAGAAATGGAAATAAAAACAAAAATTAAAAAATGGGACCGAATGAAACATAAATTCTTTTGCACAGCAAAGGAAAACATTAGCAAGATGAAAAGACAACCATCAGAATGGGAGAAAATATTTTCAAATGAAGCAAATGGCAAAGGATTAATCTCCAAAAAGCAGCTCATGTAGCTCAATATCACAAAACCAAACAACCCAATCCAAAAATGGGCAGAAGACCTAAATAGACATTTCTCCAAAGAAGATATACAGGTTGCCAACAAACACATGAAAGGATGCTGAACATCACTAATCATTAGAAAAATGCAAATCAAAACTACAGTGAGGTATCACCTCACACCAGTCAGATTGGCCATCATCAAAAAATCTACCAACAATAAATGCTGGAGAGGCATTTATTGGAGCCAAGGGAACCCTCTTGCACTGTTGGTGGGAATGTAAATTGACATAGCCACTAGGGAGAACGGTATGGGGGTTCCTTAAAACCTAAAAATAGAACTACCATACAACCCAGCAAACCCACTCCTGGACATTTACCCTGAGAAAACCATAATTCAAAAAGAGTCATGTACCACAATGTTCACTGTAGCTCTATTTACAATAGCCAGGACATGGAAGCAACCTAAGTGTCCATCAACAGATAAATGGATAAAGAAGATGTGGCACATATATACAATGGAACATTATTCAGCCATAAAAAGAAACGAAATTGAGTTATTTTTAGTGAGGTGGATGGATCTAGAGTCTGTCCTACAGAGTGAAGTAAGTCAGAAAGAGAAAAACAAATACCGTATGCTAACACATATATATGGAATCTAAAAAAAAAAGTTTATGAAGAACCTAGGGGCAGGAAAGGATTAAGGACACAGACGTAGAGAAAGGACTTGAGGACATGGGGAGAGGGAAGGGTTAGCTGGGACAAAGTGCGAGAGTGGTATGGACAAATATACACTACCAAATGTAAAATTGATAGCTACTGGGAAGCAGCCACATAGCACAGGGAGATCAGCTCTGTGCTTTGTGACCACCTAAAAGGGTGGGATAAGGGAGTGAGAGGGAGGTGCAAGAGGGAGGGGATATGGTGTTATATGTATACGCACAGCTGATTCACTTTTTTATACAGCAGAAACTAACACACAATTGTAAAGCAATTATAATCCAATAAAGATGTAAAAGAAAAAAAAAATGAAAGCCCAGAGATAAACCTACACACCTATGGCCCACTAATCTATGACAAAGGAGGCAAGGGTATACAAAGGAGAAAAGGCAGTCTCTTCAATAAGTGGTGCTGGGAAAAATGGACAGCTACATGTAAAAGAATGAAATTAGAACACTCCCTAACACCATACACAAAAAATAAACTCAAAATGGATTAGAGACCAAAATGTAAGACCGGACACTATAAAACTCTTAGAGGAAAACATAGGAAGAATACTCTTTGACATAAATCACAGCAAGATCTTTTTTGATCCACCTTGTAGAGTAATGGAATAAAAAATAAATAAACATATGGGAGCAAATGAAACCTAAAAGCTTTTGCAAAGCAAAGGAAAGTACAAACAAGACGAAAAGACAACCCTCACAATGGGAGAAAATATTTGCAAACGAATCAATGGACAAAGGAGTAATCTCCAATGTATATAAACAGCTCATGCAGCTCAACAGTAAAAAAACAAACAACCCAATCCAAAAATGGGCAGATGATGTAAATAGACATTTGTCCCAAGAAGACATACAGATGACTAAGAAGCACATGAAAAGCTGCTCAACATCACTAATTATTAGAGAAATATACACCAAAACTACAATGAGGTATCACTTCACACGAGTTAGAATGGGCATCATCAGAAAATCTACAAGCAACAAATGCTGGAGAGGGTGTGGAGAAAAGGGAACCCTCTTACACTATTTGTGGGAATGTAAATTGATACAGTCACTATGGAGAACAGTATGGAGGTTCCTTAAAAAACTAAAAATAGAATTACCATATGACCCAGCAATCCCACTACTGGCCATATACCCAGAGAAAACCATAATTCAAAAAGACATATTCACCACAATATTCATTGCAGCACTATTTATAATAGCCAGGTCATGGAAGCAACTTAAATGCCCATAGACAGACGAACAGAAAAGATGTGCTACATGTATAAAATGGAATATAACTCAGCCATAAAAAGGAATGAAATTGGGTCATTTGTAGAGACGTGGATAGATCTAGAGACTGTCATACAGAGTGAAGTAAGTCAGAAAGAGAAAACAAATATCGTATATTAATGCATACATGGGGAACCTAGAAAAATGGTAAAGATGAACCGGTTTGCAAGGGAGAAATAGAGACACAGATGTAGAGAACAAATGTATGGACACCAAGGGGGGAAAGTGGCAGGGTGGTGGTGGTGGGATGAATTGCGAGCCTGGGATTGACATATATACACTTATATGTATAAAATAGATAACCAATAAGAGCCTGCTGTATAAAAAAATGAATAAAATAAATTCAAAAATTAAAAAAGAAATAATACTTAAAGAAATAAAACAGAAAAAAAAGTTCTGTCCTTCCCATAGACGTATTTATATGAATGAATTATTTCCATGCTTATATCCATAAATACAAAATGAGGAATAAAACTTACCTTGAACCAAAAAAGAAAAAAAAAAAAAAAACAGAACCCACTGGTCATACAGAGGAAAACCCTATCAGGGCACTTGCTCCAGTGGTAAACAATTCTGAAGTTGGTCACAGGTGGGGAATCATCTCCCATGCAGCCAGCAGCCCCCACACGAGGAGCGTCCTCATTGCAAAGCTGGGGGACCGTGAGGAGGCGTCTCTGAGTAAACGTGAGCTGAGCCCCAGGCCAACTGCTGCTGAACTTTTCCCACCCTTCCCAGGTAAAACACCTGAATGTGTGCAAATACTTTAAAAACTAGAGGAAGGGGCTTGGAGTCACACCAGTGACAGCACGCAGGCCGACATGGTGCCTGCAGGCCAGCCAGGATGGTCCTGGCCCCGGGCGCTCGTCTGGAAGCTTTCCATTTCCCTGCCTGAGGTACCCCTCCTGTCCCGGCCCCCACTGCTTTTTTCCTTCCTCACCTCTGCCCGGGGAGAAATTCCAGCAGCAAGTATGGGTGACACATCCTCTTCTTTAGCAGGTGGCAGCCCGGCAACTCCTGCAGAAAGTCCAGCAGAGCCCCAGTCACACCGGGCCACTCATAGAGCCGTGGGCCCTACTCCCTCCCACCAGCCCAACCCCGAGACTGCTGACGGGGCAGAGAATATGGCGTCAGGCACAGCTGCAGAGGCTTTTGCTGCCTGGAGGGGTGTTTATATTGACCTCAACCCAGGCACACCTGGGAAGGGCTGGCCGGCCGGGTCAGGCTGCCCAGGTCAGCCAATCCTCGCCCCTCAGGGGCTCAGAGTTGCAGAAAATGGGTCTTGCTGCACTGGCCAGATCCAAGGAACAGGTGTAGGGTCCCGAGAGTCAGGATAGATAAGGGGCGGCAGCCCTGCCTTGTTTTCTAATCATTTTATCTGGTCCATGAGTGGGAGACAACTTCAAGAAGACCCTCTGCTAATGAGAGGAACCCAGGAGTCAGGGAGAGGAGGGGTGGTGGGTGGAGACAGAGGCCTGGTGCCCCGGCTGCAGTGGAAGCCCCTGGAAGACCAGGCAGAGGGAGGCTGCACAGAGTGAAGCCTAGGGTCACAGACCTGTTGGAGCTGCTGTTTGTTAGTTCAAGCTCTGCTCTGAGGTGCTCTGTGTCAGCTCTGAGTGACAGGTGTGCTGGGGGTGCTCTGCAATGAGGGCTATGTGCACGGTTCCTGTGTGCCCAGCCCTGCCGGGGTACCTGTCCACGGGAGCTCCATATCCAGGGAGGGGCCTGACAACGAGAGCCCCGTGGGCTGCTGCGTACCTGCCCAGGTGAGCTCCATATCCTGGGAGCGGCCTAATCACTAGAGCCCCGTGGGCTGCTGGGTACCTGCCCAGGTGAGCTCCATATCCTGGGAGTGGCCTGACCACAAGAGCCCCGTGGGCTGCTGGGGACCTGGTAGAGGATGCCAGGACAGTCAGTGAAGCCACAGTGGATATACATCTAGTAGTTCCTAATTCCTACACCCTGCTGGTCATTCTACCATCCACCAGGACATGGCATTCTGTATTAGACTTCAATGATGCCTTCTTCTGTATTCCATTAGTCCCAGAGTCACAAGAAATTTTGGCTGTGAGTGGCAGGACTCAACATACAACAAAAACAATACTGCTGGGCCGTCCTGCCCCAGGGGTTCAAAAATTTCCACACCATCTTTGGGGAAACGTTAGCTAAAGACCTAAAAGATCTACCTCTGGAGAAGGGAACCCTCCTTCAATATGCAGATGACATTCTGATCACCAGCCCGACTAAGGAGGCCTCTGAACTCCCTAGCCAATAAAAGATAGAAGGTGTCCAAGGAAAAGGCTCAAATATCACAAACTAAGGTGGCCTTCCTGGGCTTCATTCGCACAGAAGGTCGGAGAAGCCCACCTCAGGAAAGGGAATAAGCCATTTGCAGCCTCAGCCTTCCTGAAACTAGAAGACAGCTTAGGGGTTCCTGGGGAGACCGGGGTTTGCTGCATCTGGATCCCTAACTACAGTCTAATAGCTGGGCCTCTATATGAAACACTGAAAGGAAAAGATGATGATCCTTTTGAATAGAATCCAGAAGCGGCCTTTCAAGATTGGAAAGAGCAGTCAATTCAGACCCTGGCCCTGGACCTCCCTAAGTTAGCTAAACCTTTTGACCTTTACATTCCTGGTCCAAGGTGAATCGCCCTTGGAGTATTAGTGCAAAAACTGGGACCACTTGAAATGGAACAATGCAAGAATGCCCTCCAGGCATTGGCCAGCCACCCCATCCGACCAGGATACTGGGGGTATATAAAAACCTGGAAATCAGCAGCCCGCAAGGCCAGCTCCCTCCTAAGGGAAAAGGACACCACTTGGTGATCCTAACCACCCACCATGCCCTGAAGTTGCAGGGATTGCTCCGTGGGCACAATGACCTCGAGTGAGGAGGCCCTCCAACACCAACCTCCAGAGAGACAACTTGGGGCAATGGGCCCCCATGACGACTCGTGTGACCATCACTTGACCTGGAGCTTCTCTCAGGAAACAACAAGAGTGTGCCCCAAAAGAACAGACTATTGCTTACAGGACTTACTGCACCCAGAGCGGAGCTAATAAACTTGGCAGGGGAACCGTAAATAACGCTGCCACCATAGAAAAGCCTACAGACACCGCGGTGACGGCGGCCAGTGAGACCGGCTGTACTCCTGGCTACTTCAAAAGGCCGTTGACTGAGTGGCCGTCATGGTCCTGGATCACCACCGGCCCTGGACTGTCTGGGAGTTGAGCAAGCAGGGCTCTGACACCTGGTGCTGTTTGTATGTTAATTCAGAGGCCTAACTGAAGAAAGCGCAGACTACCGGTCAGAGCATCTAGGCTGGCAGAAACCGTCAGCCTAAGGGGGCCAAACCAATGTGGAGCAGGGTAAAACTGCCCACCCCCCCAGCGTCTCTGCACATCTCTTTCCTGGACCCTTAAAGGTCATTAGAATCTATAAAACTGCCAATGCTGGTGCTCAGGCAGACCAGCAGTGAGGGAGGAGGCCTGCGGACAATCAACCTCACCTGGAGGCTGTTGGGGAGAAGTCCTGCCCCTCCCCCCGGGTATGAGGACACCCAACTCAGCATGAAGCATTTACAGAAGACGTGTCTGCACCCTCAGCGCCCCAAGAATGAGGAATGGGACAAAAGGCAGAGGAGGGCTTTGTCACTGGCAAAGCCCTTTAAAAATTCCTGGGAGATAACAATAGAATCTGGGCAATAAAATAAAGTCTAACCATTTTTTCCTTTGTGCTTTGTCTAATTTCACTTGCTCCTAGGTTTCCACATGCAGAGGTCCCACACCTGACACTTCAGACCCGATTTCCTACTGCAAAATGGCTGGGCCGACACCTCAGCTCGTGGGGCCCTGTGCAGACTCTGCGACATAGAGCCTGAGCTTCAGCCAACCCGGCCCTCGAGAGCTCCGCCCCCTCCCTCCTGCTGATGCTGACAGGATCCCTACACAGCAGCCTGGCCCACAACCCGCAGGGGAGCACACACTCTCACCTCTCCATTCTCTGATCAAAATATAAAGTTTTCCTTTGCTTCTGAACCAAAGTCAGTCTCGATCTGTTGGCTCCAATGACACTGGGCAGGGAGACCCTTATTGGGGCCCACTCTGCAGGATCAGTAACAGAATTTGAGAACATTGTAACTTCAATGAACAGATGGGTGAGCCAAACTGTAATTAACATAGACCAGTGTACAAGGCTTGTGTAAAATAAGATGTTTCTAACACTTCCATTTGATATTTCCATCACTTTATTATAAGCAAGTTCAGTGGAGGGGTTTGTCTTATTTGTCAGGTAAACAGTAGAGAAATGCAGTGATTTCTTTAAAAGGATGTACATCTAATAATCTTGGTTGAAGTTTCAACCTTGTTTTGAATGATTATCCATTGAAAATGATACCTCACTTTCAGCTCCTAGATTTCTGAGAAGTATAAAATCTTATATTTTTTATTACCAAAGGGGAAAGGTGGGAGGAGGGATAAATTAACAGTTTCAGATTAACATATACACAATGCTATGTATAAAATATATCATCAACAAGGAACTACTGTATAGCACAGGGAACTATACTCAATATTTTGTAATGACCCCTAAGGGGAAATAATCTGAAAAACAATAGATATCTATATCGACATCATCTATCAACTACAGATAAAATGGAAACTAAAGGAGGCCAATGGTGAGCGTTTCTGAACCTGAAGACTTCAATCATCTAAAGTTCGGACTCTGCCTACGGCCCAAGTCCCTTAATGAACACACATGTACCAGTAGCTTAAAAATTCCCCAGATTGGAGTTCGGGGAGACACTGATTTGGAAAAATCCCTTGTGCTCTCCTTACATATACGTGACCTTTCCTACAGCTAAAACATGCCTGTGACACCCAGAAGATGGAACACGGTTGGATCAGGAAGATTTTGGAAAAGGAACCAAAACTCCTAATTTCCTGGTTGTTGGGTTCACCCCTCCAGCCTTTTTCCTTAAAATCTCCCCACTTGCGGATGTCAGCACCTTCAACATGCAGTTGCACAGAAATTGGAATTTGTCCAAAGGAAGAAGGGGAAGGAGGAGAAACAAGGAGAGCCAAGCCCTAGATGTTCGGAGAGGCACATGTCACTCTACTTCCCAGTCAGGAAGAAGAATTAAGCAAAGGCTTAGCCTGCCACCGGGAACCAGAGTAGGGCGAGAAGCAAACCAGCGGTTCTGCGGAAAGCTCCCAAAAAAGCGAGTTGAAAAACGGAGCTCAGGGGCACTGCAATGCACAAACCTGCAGACTTGTAAATGATGACTCTCGTCCACAAATATATTGAGGGAAGGCAACGAAGAGGATTTGAAATCAAGGCAGAATTGCAGGAAACAGATTTCAGGAGGGAGATTCGAATCGCCCCTAAAGCACATGAAAAGCGGCAAAACGTCGACAATGATGCACTTGGACAAAAAGAGCATATGTGTTTTTTTCTGAATGAATTCAGGAAAAAACCCATAGGCCCCTTTTGGCCAACCAAGCAAGCCGGAAATGCAATTCAGCACTACAAAGAAGTCTGATTTCCCATTGGTCAAACTGACCTTCCTAAAAAAGTGTAAAAAGAAGAAATGGAGGAGAGGACAGGGAGGAAAGGGAGCCTTGTTACACGGATGGGTGGGATGTAAATTGCCAATGACAACTCTGGAGGAGGGTATGGTGTTTCCTAAAACATCTAAAAAACACAGCTAGAGAGAAAGGGGCACATGCACTCATGGGCGTATAAATTGGGAAAATTAAAAATCAGCAAAACACAGGCACCCCAAATTTTAGGGCTGCTCTGTTGACAAGAACCTGCACTTAATTCTACCTTAAATATCCAAGGAAAGAGAAAAATGGATAAAGAAGTTCTGCTCCATATGTAAAATGGAATATCACTCGAGGGTGAAATCAATATCATAAGGCTAGTAGCAGCATGATGAGTGGATTTAGGTACGACGATTCGAAGTGAAATAAGTCACACAGAAAAAGACACTTATCATAAGATATCACTAACAGAGGGAATGTAAAAACCGCTACACTTGAACGGAATTACAAAACAGAACAGAGTCACACATTTAGAAAACACACTATGGATGCTTAACGGGAAAGGTGAGGTGGGGTGATGCATAAAACAAGAATTTCAAATTAGCTCAGATAACGTTCCATAAACACAATATGTAATAGACAAGACCTACTCCTTGCTCAGTGAACTGGACTCAACACCCCCTATTCACGGCACAAGAACATATCTGACTAGTAAGAATCTTAAAACCTATGTATTGATATCTGTCTGTAAGTGTGTCAAGGGGGTGTAAAGCGGCATAAACACAGCAGTGAAAAGAAGTTAACCCCACTATAAAAACAAACAACTTTTAAAACCCCATGAAACAAAGACAGTGAAAGAGAGAGAAATTCTTATACAATTCATTCAGAGGCTGTGATGCAACCTGGATTGACCATATCTAGACCCACAGCTGGATGAGACATAAGGGAGGACACTCTCGGGGTTGAGAGTTTTGGTGAGGTTGGGGGAGCAAACGCAGAGCCTTTAAATTAATACTGCCTCATACCCATCCGATGGGTCCCAAATCTCCAGGTTCAAGGGCATCTTCCTACATCGAAAACATGCATGAGAAACCCAGAAGGTGGTAGACCGTGTGACGGGGAAAGGTTTCTAAAACGCACCTCATTTCTCATCTCCTTGTGCTCGGGTTCGCCATTCCAGCCCCTTTACTAGCAATCTCCATCCTTGGAGAATCAGCACCTTTAACCTCCTGTTCCGTACAGCTTGCAATTTGTCCTGAGGATGAACGGGAAGAGGGGGAGCCAATGAGAGACTAGCTCTAGGTGTTGGGACAGGCACAGGTCACTCTATTTTCCCAACAGGAAGAAGAATTAACCACAGGCTCAGCCTGCCGCCCGGAACCAGAATAGGGCCTGAGGCCATCCTGCGCTTTTGCGGCCAGCTCCCAAAAAAGCGAGTTGAAAAATGGAGCTCAGGGGCACTGCAATTCACAAATCTGCAGAGTTATAAATGATAACTCTCGTCCACAAATATATTGAGGGAAGGCAACGAAGAGGATTTGAAAGCAAGGCAGAATTGCAGGAAACAGATTTCAGGAGGTAGATTCGAGTCGCCTTTAAAGCACATGAAAAGCGGCAAAACATCGACAATGATGCCCTTGGCCAAAAAGGGCGTATGCGTTTTTTCCTGAATATATTCAGGAAAAAACGCATACGCCCTTTTTGGCCAACCAAGCAACCTGGAAAGGTAAATCAGCGCTACAAAGAAGTCTCTCTTCCCATCGGTCAAAAGGGCCAAGCTGAAAAAAGTGTCAAAATCAGAAATGCAGGACAGGCAATGGAGAAATGGGAGCCTTGCTACGCTGATGGGCGGGATGTAAATTGCCAACAGCCACTCTGGCGAAGTGTACGGTGTGTCCTGAAACATCGAAAAAACACAGCTTAGAGCGCATAGGGCACTTCCACTCATGGGCGTATAAATTGGGAAAACTAAAAATCAGCAAGACAGAGGCACCCCAAAGTTTAGGGCTGCTCTGTTGACAAGAACCTCCACTTCATGACACCTTAAATATCCCAGGAAAGAGAAAAATGGATAAAGAAGTGGTCGTCCTTATGTACAATGGAATATCACTCAGCCATGAAATCAATGTCATAAGGCTAGTAGCAGCATGATGAGTGGATTTAGGTATGACGATTCTAAGTGAAATAAGTCAAACAGAAAAAGACACTTATCATAAGCTATCACTTATAGAGGGAATGTAAAACCCGCTACACTTGAACTGAATTACAAAACAGAACAGAGTCACACGTTTAGAAAACACACTATGGCTGCTTAACGGGAAAGGTGAGGTGGTGTGATGCATAAAACAAGTGTTTCAAATTAGCTCACATACCGTTCCATAAACGCAATATGTAATAGAAAGACCTACTCCTTGCTCAGTGAACTGGACTCAACACCCCCTATTCACCGCACAAGAATATATCTGACTAGTAAGAATCTTAAAATATATGTACTGATATCTCTCTGGATGTGAGTCAAGTGGGTGTAAAGCGGCATAAACACAGCCGTGAAAAGCAGCTAAACCCCATTATAAAAACAAATTACTTTTAAAAACCCGTGAAACAAAGACAGTGAAAGAGAGAGAAGTTCTTACAAAATTCGTTCAGGGGCTGTGATGCCACCTGGATTGAACATATCTAGACCCACAGCTGGATGAGACGTAAGGGTGGATACTCTCGGGGCTGAGAGATTTGGTGAGGTTGGGGGAGCAAACGCAGAGCCTTTAAAGTACTACTGCCTGTTACCCATCCCATGGGTCCCAAATCTCCAGGTTCAAGGGCATCTTCCTACATCGAAAACATGCATTAGAAACCCAGAAGGTGGTAGACCGTGTGACCGGGAAAGTTTTCTAAAACGCACCTCATTTCTCATCTCCTTGTGCTCGGGTTAGCCATTCCAGCCGCTTTACTAGCAATCTCCCTCCTTGGAGAATCAGCATCTTTAACCTGCTGTTCCGTACAGCTTGCAATTTGTCCTGAGGATGAACGGGAAGAGGGGGAGCCAATGAGAGACTAGCTCTAGATGTTGGGACAGGCACAGGTCACTCTATTTTCCCATCAGGAAGAAGAATTAACCACAGGCTAGCCTGCCGCCCAGAACCATAATAGGGCCTGAGGCCATCCTGCGCTTTTGTGGCCATCTCCCAAAAAAGCGAGTTGTAAAATGGAGCTCAGGGGCACTGCAATTCACAAACCTGCAGAGTTATAAATGATAATTCTCGTCCACAAATATATTGAGGGAAGGCAACGAAGAGATTTTGAAAGCAAGGCAGAATTGCAGGAAACAGATTTCAGGAGGTAGATTCGAATCGCCTTTAAAGCACATGAAAAGCGGCAAAACGTCGACAATGATGCCCTTGGCCAAAAAGGGCGTATGCGTTTTTTCCTGAATATATTCAGGAAAAAACGCATACGCCCTTTTTGGCCAACCAAGCAACCTGGAAAGGCAAATCAGCGCTACAAAGAAGTCTCGCTTCCCATGGGTCAAAAGGGCCATCCTGAAAAAAGTGTCAAAACCAGAAATGCAGGACAGGCCATGGAGAAATGGGAGCCTTGCTACGCTGATGGGCAGGATGTAAATTGCCAACAGCCACTCTGGAGAAATGTACGGTGTGTCCTGAACCATCGAAAAAACACAGCTTAGAGCGCATAGGGCACTTCCACTCACGGGCGTATAAATGGGAAAACTAAAAATCAGCAAGACACAGGCACCCCAAAGTTTAGGGCTGCTCTGTTGACAAGAACCTCCACTTCATAACACCTTAAATATCCCAGGAAAGAGAAAAATGGATAAAGAAGTGGTGGTCCTTATGTACAATGGAATATCACTCAGCCATGAAATCAACGTCATAAGGCTAGTAGCAGCATGATGAGTGGATTTAGGTAAGACGATTCTAAGTGAAATAAGTCACACAGAAAAAGACACTTATCATAAGCTATCACTTATAGAGGGAATGTACAAACCGCTACACTTGAACTGAATTACAAAACAGAACAGAGTCACACGTTTAGAAAACACACTATGGCTGCTTAACGGGAAAGGTGAGGTGGGGTGCTGCAGAAAACAAGGGATTCAAATTAGCTCAGCTCCTGTCCATAAACCCAATATGTAATAGAAAGACCTACTCCTTGCTCAGTGAACTGGAATTAACACCCCCTATTCACCGCACAAGAATATATCTGATTAGTAAGAATCTTAAAACCTATGAATTTATATCTCTCTGGAAGTGAGTCAAGTGGGTGTAAAGCGGCATAAACACAGCCGTGAAAAGCAGCTAAACCCCATTATAAAAATAAATTAATTTTAAAAACCCGTGAAACAAAGACAGTGAAAGAGAGAGAAATTCTTACAAAATTCGTTCAGGGGCTGTGATGCCACCTGGATTGACCATATCTAGACCCACAGCTGGATGAGACGTAAGGGTGGATACTCTCGGGGCTGAGAGATTTGGTGAGGTTGGGGGAGCAAACGCAGAGCCTTTAAAGTACTACTGCCTGTTACCCATTCCATGGGTCACAAATCTCCAGGTTCAAGGGCATCTTCCTACATCGAAAACATGCATGAGAAACCCAGAAGGTGGTAGACCGTGTGACCGGGAAAGGTTTCTAAAACGCACCTCATTTCTCATCTCCTTGTGCTCGGGTTAGCCATTCCAGCTGCTTTACTAGCAATCTCCCTCCTTGGAGAATCAGCACCTTTAACCTGCTGTTCCGTACAGCTTGCAATTTGTCCTGAGGATGAACGGGAAGAGGGGCAGCCAATGAGAGACTAGCTCTAGATGTTGGGACAGGCACAGGTCACTCTATTTTCCCATCAGGAAGAAGAATTAACCACAGGCTCAGCCTGCCGCCCGGAACCAGAATAGTGCCTGAGGCCATCCTGCGCTTTTGTGGCCATCTCCCAAAAAAGCGAGTTGTAAAATGGAGCTCAGGGGCACTGCAATTCACAAACCTGCAGAGTTATAAATGATAATTCTCGTCCACAAATATATTGAGGGAAGGCAACGAAGAGATTTTGAAAGCAAGGCAGAATTGCAGGAAACAGATTTCAGGAGGTAGATTCGAATCGCCTTTAAAGCACATGAAAAGCGGCAAAACGTCGACAATGATGCCCTTGGCCAAAAAGGGCGTATGCGTTTTTTTCTGAATATATTCAGGAAAAAACGCATACGCCCTTTTTGGCCAACCAAGCAACCTGGAAAGGCAAATCAGCGCTACAAAGAAGTCTCGCTTCCCATGGGTCAAAAGGGCCATCCTGAAAAAAGTGTCAAAACCAGAAATGCAGGACAGGCCATGGAGAAATGGGAGCCTTGCTACGCTGATGGGCAGGATGTAAATTGCCAACAGCCACTCTGGAGAAATGTACGGTGTGTCCTGAACCATCGAAAAAACACAGCTTAGAGCGCATAGGGCACTTCCACTCACGGGCGTATAAATGGGAAAACTAAAAATCAGCAAGACACAGGCACCCCAAAGTTTAGGGCTGCTCTGTTGACAAGAACCTCCACTTCATAACACCTTAAATATCCCAGGAAAGAGAAAAATGGATAAAGAAGTGGTGGTCCTTATGTACAATGGAATATCACTCAGCCATGAAATCAACGTCATAAGGCTAGTAGCAGCATGATGAGTGGATTTAGGTAAGACGATTCTAAGTGAAATAAGTCACACAGAAAAAGACACTTATCATAAGCTATCACTTATAGAGGGAATGTACAAACCGCTACACTTGAACTGAATTACAAAACAGAACAGAGTCACACGTTTAGAAAACACACTATGGCTGCTTAACGGGAAAGGTGAGGTGGGGTGCTGCAGAAAACAAGGGATTCAAATTAGCTCAGCTCCTGTCCATAAACCCAATATGTAATAGAAAGACCTACTCCTTGCTCAGTGAACTGGAATTAACACCCCCTATTCACCGCACAAGAATATATCTGATTAGTAAGAATCTTAAAACCTATGAATTTATATCTCTCTGGAAGTGAGTCAAGTGGGTGTAAAGCGGCATAAACACAGCCGTGAAAAGCAGCTAAACCCCATTATAAAAATAAATTAATTTTAAAAACCCGTGAAACAAAGACAGTGAAAGAGAGAGAAATTCTTACAAAATTCGTTCAGGGGCTGTGATGCCACCTGGATTGACCATATCTAGACCCACAGCTGGATGAGACGTAAGGGTGGATACTCTCGGGGCTGAGAGATTTGGTGAGGTTGGGGGAGCAAACGCAGAGCCTTTAAAGTACTACTGCCTGTTACCCATTCCATGGGTCACAAATCTCCAGGTTCAAGGGCATCTTCCTACATCGAAAACATGCATGAGAAACCCAGAAGGTGGTAGACCGTGTGACCGGGAAAGGTTTCTAAAACGCACCTCATTTCTCATCTCCTTGTGCTCGGGTTAGCCATTCCAGCTGCTTTACTAGCAATCTCCCTCCTTGGGGAATCAGCACCTTTAACCTGCTGTTCCGTACAGCTTGCAATTTGTCCTGAGGATGAACGGGAAGAGGGGCAGCCAATGAGAGACTAGCTCTAGATGTTGGGACAGGCACAGGTCACTCTATTTTCCCATCAGGAAGAAGAATTAACCACAGGCTCAGCCTACCCCCCGGAACCAGAAGAGGGCCTGAAGCCATCCTGCGCTTTTGCGGCCAGCTCCCAAAAAAGCGACTTGTAAAATGGAGCTTCAGGGCACTGCAATTCACAAACCTGCAGAGATATAAATGATAACTCTCGTCCACAAATATATTGAGGGAAGGCAAAGAAGAGGATTTGAAATCAAGGCAGAATTGCAGGAAACAGATTTCAGGAGGTAGATTCGAATCGCCTTTAAAGCACATGAAAAGCGGCAAAACGTTGACAATGATGCCCTTGGCCAAAAAGGGCGCATGCGTTTTTTCCTGAATATATTCAGGAAAAAACGCATACGCCCTTTTTGGCCAACCAAGCAACCTGGAAAGGCAAATCAGCGCTACAAAGAAGTCTCGCTTCCCATCGGTCAAAAGGGCCATGCTGAAAAAAGTGTCAAAACCAGAAATGCAGGACAGGCCATGGAGAAATGGGAGCCTTGCTACACTGATGGGCGGGATGTAAATTGCCAACAGCCACTCTGGAGAAGGGTACGGTGTGTCCTGAAACATCTAAAAAACACAGCTTAGAGAGCATAGGGCACTTCCACGCATGGGGGGATAAAGTGGGAAAATTGAAAATCAGCAAGACACAAGCACCCCAAAGTTTAGGGCTGCTCTGTTGACAAGGACCTCCACTTCATTCCACCTTAAATATCCCAGGAAAGCGAAAAATGGATAAAAGAGTTGTGGTCCTTATGTACAATGGAATATCACTCAGCCATGAAATCAATGTCATAAGGCTAGTAGCAGCATGATGAGTGGATTTAGGTAAGACGATTCTAAGTGAAATAAGTCACACAGAAAAGGACACTTCTCATAAGGTGTCACTTATAGAGGGAATGTAAAAACCGTTACACTTGAACTGAATTACAAAACAGAACAGAGTCACACATGCAGAAAACACACTATGGCTGCTTAACGGGAAAGGTGAGGTGGGGTGATACATAAAACAAGAGTTTAAATTAGCTCAGATACCGTTCCATAAACCCAATATGTTATAGACAAGACCTACTCCTTGCTCAGAGAACTGGTCTCAACACGTCCGATTCACCGCACAAGAATATATCTGACTAGTAATCATCTTAAAACCTATGTATTGATATCTCTCTGTTAGTGTGTCAAGTGGGTGTAAAGCGGCATAAACACAGCCGTGAAAAACAGCTAAACCCCATTATAAAAATAAATTACTTTTAAAAACCCATGAAACAAAGACAGGGAAAGAGAGAGAAATTCTTACACAATTCGTTCAGGGGCTGTGATGCAACCTGGATTGACCATATCTAGACCCACAGCTGGATGAGACATAAGGGTGGACACTCTTGGGGCTGAGAGGTTTGGTGAGGTTGGGTGAGCAAACGCAGACCCTTTAAAGTAATACTGCGTGCTACCCATCGCATGGGTCCCAAATCTCCAGGTTCAAGGGCATCTTCCTACATCGAAAACATGCATGAGAAACCCAGAAGATGGTACACCGTGTGATGGGGAAAGGTTTCTAAAACGCACCTCATTTCTCATCTCCTTGTGCTCGGGTTCGCCATTCCAGCCACTTTACTAGCAATCTCCCTACTTGGAGCATCAGCACCTTTAACCTCCTGTTCCGTACAGGTTGCAATTTGTCCTGAGGATGAACGGGAAGACGGGGAACCAATGAGAGACTAGCTCTTGGTGTTGGGACAGGCACAGTTCACTCTACTTTACATCAGGAAGAAGAATTAACCACAGGCTCAGCCTGTCCCCCGGAACCAGAAGAGGGCCTGAAGCCATCCTGCGCTTTTGCGGCCAGCTCCCAAAAAAGCGACTTGTAAAATGGAGCTTCAGGGCACTGCAATTCACAAACCTGCAGAGTTATAAATGATAACTCTCGTCCACAAATATATTGAGGGAAGGCAAAGAAGAGGATTTGAAATCAAGGCAGAATTGCAGGAAACAGATTTCAGGAGGTAGATTCGAATCGCCTTTAAAGCACATGAAAAGCGGCAAAACGTTGACAATGATGCCCTTGGCCAAAAAGGGCGTATGCGTTTTTTCCTGAATATATTCAGGAAAAAACGCATGCGACCTTTTTGGCCAACCAAGCAACCTGGAAAGGCAAATCATCGCTACAAAGAAGTCTCGCTTCCCATCGGTCGAAAGGGCCATGCTGAAAAAAGGGTCAAAACCAGAAATGCAGGACAGGCCATGGAGAAATGGGAGCCTTGCTACACTGATGGGCGGGATGTAAATTGCCAACAGCCACTCTGGAGAAGGGTACGGTGTGTCCTGAAACATCTAAAAAACACAGCTTAGAGAGCATAGGGCACTTCCACGCATGGGGGGATAAAGTGGGAAAATTGAAAATCAGCAAGACACAAGCACCCCAAAGTTTAGGGCTGCTCTGTTGACAAGGACCTCCACTTCATTCCACCTTAAATATCCCAGGAAAGCGAAAAATGGATAAAAGAGTTGTGGTCCTTATGTACAATGGAATATCACTCAGCCATGAAATCAATGTCATAAGGCTAGTAGCAGCATGATGAGTGGATTTAGGTACGACGATTCTAAGTGAAATAAGTCACACAGAAAAGGACACTTCTCATAAGGTGTCACTTATAGAGGGAATGTAAAAACCGTTACACTTGAACTGAATTACAAAACAGAACAGAGTCACACATGCAGAAAACACACTATGGCTGCTTAACGGGAAAGGTGAGGTGGGGTGATACATAAAACAAGAGTTTCAAATTAGCTCAGATACCGTTCCATAAACCCAATATGTAATAGACAAGACCTACTCCTTGCTCAGAGAACTGGACTCAACACGCCCGATTCACCGCACAAGAATATATCTGACTAGTAATAATCTTAAAACCTATGTATTGATATCTCTCTGTTAGTGTGTCAAGTGGGTGTAAAGCGGCATAAACACAGCCGTGAAAAGCAGCTAAACCCCATTATAAAAATAAATTACTTTTAAAAACCCATGAAACAAAGACAGGGAAAGAGAGAGAAATTCTTACACAATTCGTTCAGGGGCTGTGATGCAACCTGGATTGACCATATCTAGACCCACAGCTGGATGAGACATAAGGGTGGACACTCTTGGGGCTGAGAGGTTTGGTGAGGTTGGGTGAGCAAACGCAGACCCTTTAAAGTAATACTGCGTGCTACCCATCGCATGGGTCCCAAATCTCCAGGTTCAAGGGCATCTTCCTACATCGAAAACATGCATGAGAAACCCAGAAGATGGTACACCGTGTGATGGGGAAAGGTTTCTAAAACGCACCTCATTTCTCATCTCCTTGTGCTCGGGTTCGCCATTCCAGCCACTTTACTAGCAATCTCCCTACTTGGAGCATCAGCACCTTTAACCTCCTGTTCCGTACAGGTTGCAATTTGTCCTGAGGATGAACGGGAAGACGGGGAACCAATGAGAGACTAGCTCTTGGTGTTGGGACAGGCAGAGGTCACTCTACTTTCCATCAGGAAGAAGAATTAACCACAGGCTCAGCCTGTCCCCCGGAACCAGAACAGGGCCTGAAGCCATCCTGCGCTTTTGCGGCCAGCTCCCAAAAAAGCGACTTGTAAAATGGAGCTTCAGGGCACTGCAATTCACAAACCTGCAGAGTTATAAATGATAACTCTCGTCCACAAATATATTGAGGGAAGGCAAAGAAGAGGATTTGAAATCAAGGCAGAATTGCAGGAAACAGATTTCAGGAGGTAGATTCGAATCGCCTTTAAACCACATGAAAAGCGGCAAAACGTTGACAATGATGCCCTTGGCCAAAAAGGGCGTATGCGTTTTTTCCTGAATATATTCAGGAAAAAACGCATGCGACCTTTTTGGCCAACCAAGCAACCTGGAAAGGCAAATCATCGCTACAAAGAAGTCTCGCTTCCCATCGGTCGAAAGGGCCATGCTGAAAAAAGGGTCAAAACCAGAAATGCAGGACAGGCCATGGAGAAATGGGAGCCTTGCTACACTGATGGGCGGGATGTAAATTGCCAACAGCCACTCTGGAGAAGGGTACGGTGTGTCCTGAAACATCTAAAAAACACAGCTTAGAGAGCATAGGGCACTTCCACGCATGGGGGGATAAAGTGGGAAAATTGAAAATCAGCAAGACACAAGCACCCCAAAGTTTAGGGCTGCTCTGTTGACAAGGACCTCCACTTCATTCCACCTTAAATATCCCAGGAAAGCGAAAAATGGATAAAAGAGTTGTGGTCCTTATGTACAATGGAATATCACTCAAGCCATGAAATCAATGTCATAAGCCTAGTAGCAGCATGATGAGTGTATTTAGGTACGACGATTCTAAGTGAAATAAGTCACACAGAAAAGGACACTTCTCATAAGGTGTCACTTATAGAGGGAATGTAAAAAGAGTTACACTTGAACTGAATTACAAAACAGAACAGAGTCACACATGCAGAAAACACACTATGGCTGCTTAACGGGAAAGGTGAGGTGGGGTGATACATAAAACAAGAGTTTCAAATTAGCTCAGATACCGTTCCATAAACCCAATATGTTATAGACAAGACCTACTCCTTGCTCAGAGAACTGGATTCAACACGCCCGATTCACCGCACAAGAATATATCTGACTAGTAATAATCTTAAAACCTATGTATTGATATCTCTCTGTTAGTGTGTCAAGTGGGTGTAAAGCGGCATAAACACAGCCGTGAAAAGCAGCTAAACCCCATTATAAAAATAAATTACTTTTAAAAACCCATGAAACAAAGACAGGGAAAGAGAGAGAAATTCTTACACAATTCGTTCAGGGGCTGTGATGCAACCTGGATTGACCATATCTAGACCCACAGCTGGATGAGACATAAGGGTGGACACTCTTGGGGCTGAGAGGTTTGGTGAGGTTGGGTGAGCAAACGCAGACCCTTTAAAGTAATACTGCGTGCTACCCATCGCATGGGTCCCAAATCTCCAGGTTCAAGGGCATCTTCCTACATCGAAAACATGCATGAGAAACCCAGAAGATGGTACACCGTGTGATGGGAAAAGGTTTCTAAAACGCACCTCATTTCTCATCTCCTTGTGCTCGGGTTCGCCATTCCAGCCACTTTACTAGCAATCTCCCTACTTGGAGCATCAGCACCTTTAACCTCCTGTTCCGTACAGGTTGCAATTTGTCCTGAGGATGAACGGGAAGACGGGGAACCAATGAGAGACTAGCTCTTGGTGTTGGGACAGGCACAGGTCACTCTACTTTCCATCAGGAAGAAGAATTAACCACAGGCTCAGCCTGTCCCCCGGAAACAGAACAGGGCCTGAAGCCATCCTGCGCTTTTGCGGCCAGCTCCCAAAAAAGCGACTTGTAAAATGGAGCTTCAGGGCACTGCAATTCACAAACCTGCAGAGTTATAAATGATAACTCTCGTCCACAAATATATTGAGGGAAGGCAAAGAAGAGGATTTGAAATCAAGGCAGAATTGCAGGAAACAGATTTCAGGAGGTAGATTCGAATCGCCTTTAAAGCACATGAAAAGCGGCAAAACGTTGACAATGATGCCCTTGGCCAAAAAGGGCGCATGCGTTTTTTCCTGAACATATTCAGGAAAAAACGCATGCGCCCTTTTTGGCCAACCAAGCAACCTGGAAAGGCAAATCAGCGCTACAAAGAAGTCTCGCTTCCCATCGGTCAAAAGGGCCATGCTGAAAAAAGTGTCAAAACCAGAAATGCAGGACAGGCCATGGAGAAATGGGAGCCTTGCTACACTGATGGGCGGGATGTAAATTGCCAACAGCCACTCTGGAGAAGGGTACGGTGTGTCCTGAAACATCTAAAAAACACAGCTTAGAGAGCATAGGGCACTTCCACGCATGGGGGGATAAAGTGGGAAAATTGAAAATCAGCAAGACACAAGCACCCCAAAGTTTAGGGCTGCTCTGTTGACAAGGACCTCCACTTCATTCCACCTTAAATATCCCAGGAAAGCGAAAAATGGATAAAAAAGTTGTGGTCCTTATGTACAATGGAATATCACTCAGCCATGAAATCAATGTCATAAGGCTAGTAGCAGCATGATGAGTGGATTTAGGTACGACGATTCTAAGTGAAATAAGTCACACAGAAAAGGACACTTCTCATAAGGTGTCACTTATAGAGGGAATGTAAAAACCGTTACACTTGAACTGAATTACAAAACAGAACAGAGTCACACATGCAGAAAACACACTATGGCTGCTTAACGGGAAAGGTGAGGTGGGGTGATACATAAAACAAGAGTTTCAAATTAGCTCAGATACCGTTCCATAAACCCAATATGTAATAGACAAGACCTACTCCTTGCTCAGAGAACTGGACTCAACACGCCCGATTCACCGCACAAGAATATATCTGACTAGTAATAATCTTAAAACCTATGTATTGATATCTCTCTGTTAGTGTGTCAAGTGGGTGTAAAGCGGCATAAACACAGCCGTGAAAAGCAGCTAAACCCCATTATAAAAATAAATTACTTTTAAAAACCCTTGAAACAAAGACAGGGAAAGAGAGAGAAATTCTTACACAATTCGTTCAGGGGCTGTGATGCAACCTGGATTGACCATACCTAGACCCACAGCTGGATGAGACATAAGGGTGGACACTCTTGGGGCTGAGAGGTTTGGTGAGGTTGGGTGAGCAAACGCAGACCCTTTAAAGTAATACCGCGTGCTACCCATCGCATGGGTCCCAAATCTCCAGGTTCAAGGGCATCTTCCTACATCGAAAACATGCATGAGAAACCCAGAAGATGGTACACCGTGTGATGGGGAAAGGTTTCTAAAACACACCTCATTTCTCATCTCCTTGTGCTCGGGTTCGCCATTCCAGCCACTTTACTAGCAATCTCCCTACTTGGAGCCTCAGCACCTTTAACCTCCTGTTCCGTACAGGTTGCAATTTGTCCTGAGGATGAACGGGAAGACGGGGAACCAATGCGAGACTAGCTCTTGGTGTTGGGACAGGCACAGGTCACTCTATTTGCCCATCAGGAGGAAGAATTAACCACTGGCTCAGCCTGACCCCCGGAACCAGAACAGGGCCTGAAGCCAAAGTGCGCTTTTGCGGCCAGCTCCCAAAAAAGCGAGTTGTAAAATGGAGCTCAGGGGCACTGCCATTCACAAACCTGCAGAGTTATAAATGAAAACTCTCGTCCACAAATATATTGAGGGAAGGCAACGAAGAGGATTTGAAAGCAAGGTAGAATGCTGGAAACAGATTTCAGGAGGTAGATTCGAATCGCCTCTAAAGCACATGAAAAGCAGCAAAACGTTGACAATGATGCCCTTGGCCAAAAAGGGCGTATGCGTTTTTTCCTGAATATATTCAGGAAAAAACGCATACGCCCTTTTTGGCCAACCAAGCAACCTGGAAAGGCAAATCAGCGCTACAAAGAAGTCTCGCTTCCCATCGGTCAAAAGGGCCATGCTGAAAAAAGTGTCAAAACCAGAAATGCAGGACAGGCCATGGAGAAATGGGAGCCTTGCTACACTGATGGGCGGGATGTAAATTGCCAACAGCCACTCTGGAGAAGTGTACGGTGTGTCCTGAAACATCTAAAAAACACAGCTTAGAGAGCATAGGGCACTTCCACGCATGGGGGTATAAAGTGGGAAAATTAAAAATCAGCAAGACACAAGAACCCCAAAGTTTAGGGCTGGTCTCTTGACAAGGACCTGCACTTCATTCCACCTTAAATATCCCAGGAAATCGAAAAATGGATAAAAAAGTTGTGGTCCTTATGTACAATGGAATATCACTCAGCCATGAAATCAATGTCATAAGGCTAGTAGCAGCATGATGAGTGGATTTAGGTAAGACGATTCTAAGTGAAATAAGTCACACAGAAAAGGACACTTCTCATAAGGTGTCACTTATAGAGGGAATGTAAAAACCGTTACACTTGAACTGAATTACAAAAAACAACAGAGTCACACATGCAGAAAACACACTATGGCTGCTTAACGGGAAAGGTGAGGTGGGGTGATACATAAAACAAGAGTTTCAAATTAGCTCAGATACCGTTCCATAAACCCAATATGTAATAGACAAGACCTACTCCTTGCTCAGAGAACTGGACTCAACACGCCCGATTCACCGCACAAGAATATATCTGACTAGTAATAATCTTAAAACCTATGTATTGATATCTCTCTGTTAGTGTGACGAGTGGGTGTAAAGCGGCATAAACACAGCCGTGAAAAGCAGCTAAACCCCATTATAAAAATAAATTACTTTTAAAAACCCATGAAACAAAGACAGTGAAAGAGAGAGAAATTCTTACACAATTCGTTCAGGGGCTGTGATGCAACCTGGATTGACCATATCTAGACCCACACCTGGATGAGACATAAGGGTGGACACTCTTGGGGCTGAGAGGTTTGGTGTGGTTGGGTGAGCAAACGCAGACCCTTTAAAGTATTACTGCGTGCTACCCATCGCATGGGTCCCAGATCTCCAGGTTCAAGGGCATCTTCCTACATCGAAAACATGCATGAGAAACCCAGAAGATGGTACACCGTGTGATGGGGAAAGGTTTCTAAAACGCACCTCATTTCTCATCTCCTTGTGCTCGGGTTCGCCATTCCAGCCACTTTACTAGCAGTCTCCATATTGGAGCATCAGCACCTTTAACCTCTTGTTCCGTACAGGTTGCAATTTGTCCTGGGGATGAACGGGAAGACGGGGAACCAATGAGAGACTAGCTCTTGGTGTTGGGACAGGCACAGGTCACTCTATTTGCCCATCAGGAGGAAGAATTAACCACTGGCTCAGCCTGACCCCCGGAACCAGAACAGGGCCTGAAGCCAAAGTGCGCTTTTGCGGCCAGCTCCCAAAAAAGCGAGTTGTAAAATGGAGCTTCAGGGCACTGCAATTCACAAACCTGCACAGTTATAAATGATAACTCTCGTCCACAAATATATTGAGGGAAGGCAAAGACGAGGAATTGAAATTAAGGCAGAATTGCAGGAAACAGATTTCAGGAGGTAGAGTCGAATCGCCTTTAAAGCACATGAAAAGCGGCAAAACGTTGACAATGATGCCCTTGGCCAAAAAGGGCGTATGCGTTTTTTCCTGAATATATTCAGGAAAAAACGCATACGCCCTTTTTGGCCAAACAAGCAACCTGGAAAGGCAAATCAGCGCTACAAAGAAGTCTCGCTTCCCATCGGTCAAAAGGGCCATGCTGAAAAAAGTGTCAAAACCAGAAATGCAGGACAGGCCATGGAGAAACGGGAGCCTTGCTACACTGATGGGCGGGATGTAAATTGCCAACAGCCACTCTGGAGAAGTGTACGGTGTGTCCTGAAACATCTAAAAAACACAGCTTAGAGAGCATAGGGCACTTCCACGCATGGGGGTATAAAGTGGGAAAATTAAAAATCAGCAAGACACAAGCACCCCCAAGTTTAGGGCTGCTCTGTTGACAAGGACCTCCACTTCATTCCACCTTAAATATCCCAGGAAAGCGAAAAATGGATAAAAAATTGGAGGTCCATATGTACAATGGAATATCACTCAGCCATGAAATCAATGTCATAAGGCTAGTAGAAGCATGATGAGTGGAGTTAGGTACGACAATTCTAAGTGAAATAAGTCACACAGAAAAGGACACTTCTCATAAGGTGTCACTTATAGAGGGAATGTAAAAACCGTTACACTTCAACTGAATTACAAAACAGAACAGAGTCACACATGCAGAAAACACACTATGGCTTCTTAACGGGAAAGGTGAGGTGGGGTGATCCATAAAACAAGAGTTTCAAATTAGCTCAGATACCGTTCCATAAACCCAATATGTAACAGACAAGACCTACTCCTTGCTCAGAATACTGGACTCAACACGCCTGATTCACCGCACAAGAATATATCTGACTAGTAATAATCTTAAAACCTATGTATTGATATCTCTCTGTTAGTGAGTCAAGTGGGTGTAAAGCGGCATAAACACAGCCGTGAAAAGCAGCTAAACCCCATTATAAAAATAAATTACTTTTCAAAACCCATGAAACAAAGACAGTGAAAGAGAGAGAAATTCTTACACAATTCGTTCAGGGGCTGTGATGCAACCTGGATTGACCATATCTAGACCCACAGCTGGATGAGACATAAGGGTGGACATTCTTGGGGCTGAGAGGTGTGGTGAGGTTGGGTGAGCAAACGCAGACCCTTTAAAGTAATACTGCGTGCTACCCATCGCATGGGTCCCAAATCTACAGGTTCAAGGGCATCTTCCTTCAGCGAAAACATGCATGAGAAACCCAGAAGATGGTACACCGTGTGATGGGGAAAGGTTTCTAAAACGCACCTCATTTCTCATCTCCTTGTGCTCGGGTTCGCCATTCCAGCCACTTTACTAGCAATCTCCCCACTTGGAGCATCAGCACCTTTAACCTCCTGTTCCGTACAGGTTGCAATTTGTCCTGAGGATGAACGGGAAGACAGGGAGCCAATGAGAGACTAGCTCTTGCTGTTGGTACAGGCACAGGTCACTCTATTTTCCCATCAGGAAGAATAATTAACCACAGGCTCAGCCTGCCCCCCAGAACCAGAACAGGGCCTGAAGCCAAAGTGCGCTTTTGCGGCCAGCTCCCAAAAAAGCGAGTTGTAAAATGGAGCTTCAGGGCACTGCAATTCACAAACCTGCACAGTTATAAATGATAACTCTCGTCCACAAATATATTGAGGGAAGGCAAAGACGAGGAATTGAAATCAAGGCAGAATTGCAGGAAACAGATTTCAGGAGGTAGAGTCGAATCGCCTTTAAAGCACATGAAAAGCGGCAAAACGTTGACAATGATGCCCTTGGCCAAAAAGGGCGTATGCGTTTTTTCCTGAATATATTCAGGAAAAAACGCATACGCCCTTTTTGGCCAAACAAGCAACCTGGAAAGGCAAATCAGCGCTACAAAGAAGTCTCGCTTCCCATCGGTCAAAAGGGCCATGCTGAAAAAAGTGTCAAAACCAGAAATGCAGGACAGGCCATGGAGAAACGGGAGCCTTGCTACACTGATGGGCGGGATGTAAATTGCCAACAGCCACTCTGGAGAAGTGTACGGTGTGTCCTGAAACATCTAAAAAACACAGCTTAGAGAGCATAGGGCACTTCCACGCATGGGGGTATAAAGTGGGAAAATTAAAAATCAGCAAGACACAAGCACCCCCAAGTTTAGGGCTGCTCTGTTGACAAGGACCTCCACTTCATTCCACCTTAAATATCCCAGGAAAGCGAAAAATGGATAAAAAATTGGAGGTCCATATGTACAATGGAATATCACTCAGCCATGAAATCAATGTCATAAGGCTAGTAGAAGCATGATGAGTGGAGTTAGGTACGACAATTCTAAGTGAAATAAGTCACACAGAAAAGGACACTTCTCATAAGGTGTCACTTATAGAGGGAATGTAAAAACCGTTACACTTCAACTGAATTACAAAACAGAACAGAGTCACACATGCAGAAAACACACTATGGCTTCTTAACGGGAAAGGTGAGGTGGGGTGATCCATAAAACAAGAGTTTCAAATTAGCTCAGATACCGTTCCATAAACCCAATATGTAACAGACAAGACCTACTCCTTGCTCAGAATACTGGACTCAACACGCCTGATTCACCGCACAAGAATATATCTGACTAGTAATAATCTTAAAACCTATGTATTGATATCTCTCTGTTAGTGAGTCAAGTGGGTGTAAAGCGGCATAAACACAGCCGTGAAAAGCAGCTAAACCCCATTATAAAAATAAATTACTTTTCAAAACCCATGAAACAAAGACAGTGAAAGAGAGAGAAATTCTTACACAATTCGTTCAGGGGCTGTGATGCAACCTGGATTGACCATATCTAGACCCACAGCTGGATGAGACATAAGGGTGGACATTCTTGGGGCTGAGAGGTGTGGTGAGGTTGGGTGAGCAAACGCAGACCCTTTAAAGTAATACTGCGTGCTACCCATCGCATGGGTCCCAAATCTACAGGTTCAAGGGCATCTTCCTTCAGCGAAAACATGCATGAGAAACCCAGAAGATGGTACACCGTGTGATGGGGAAAGGTTTCTAAAACGCACCTCATTTCTCATCTCCTTGTGCTCGGGTTCCCCATTCCAGCCACTTTACTAGCAATCTCCCTACTTGGAGCATCAGCACCTTTAACCTCCTGTTCCGTACAGGTTGCAATTTGTCCTGAGGATGAACGGGAAGACGGGGAACCAATGAGAGACTAGCTCTTGGTGTTGGGACAGGCACAGGTCACTCTATTTTCCCATCAGGAAGAAGAATTAACCACAGGCTCAGCCTGCCCCCCGGAACCAGAACAGGGCCTGAAGCCATCCTGCGCTTTTGCGGCCAGCTCCCGAAAAAGCGAGTTGTAAAATGGAGCTTCAGGGCACTGCAATTCACAAACCTGCAGAGTTATAAATGATAACTCTCGTCCACAAATATATTGAGGGAAGGCAAAGACGAGGAATTGAAATCAAGGCAGAATTGCAGGAAACAGATTTCAGGAGGTAGATTCGAATCGCCTTTAAAGCACATGAAAAGCGGCAAAACGTTGACAATGATGCCCTTGGCCAAAAAGGGCGTATGCGTTTTTTCCTGAATATATTCAGGAAAAAACGCATACGCCCTTTTTGGCCAACCAAGCAACCTGGAAAGGCAAATCAGCGCTACAAAGAAGTCTCGCTTCCCATCGGTCAAAAGGGCCATGCTGAAAAAAGTGTCAAAACCAGAAATGCAGGACAGGCCATGGAGAAATGGGAGCCTTGCTACACTGATGGGTGGGATGTAAATTGCCAACAGCCACTCTGGAGAAGTGTATGGTGTGTCCTGAAACATCTAAAAAACACAGCTTAGAGAGCATAGGGCACTTCCACGCATGGGGGTATAAAGTGGGAAATTTAAAAATCAGCAAGACACAAGCACCCCAAAGTTTAGGGCTGCTCTGTTGACAAGGACCTCCACTTCATTCCACCTTAAATATCCCAGGAAAGCGAAAAACGGATAAAAAATTTGAGGTCCATATGTACAATGGAATATCACTCAGCCATGAAATCAATGTCATAAGGCTAGTAGCAGCATGATGAGTGGATTTAGGTACGACGATTCTAAGTGAAATAAGTCACACAGAAAAGGACACTTCTCATAAGGTGTCACTTATAGAGAGAATATAAAAACCGTTACACTTCAACTGAATTACAAAACAGAACAGAGTCACACATGCACAAAACACACTATGGCTGTTAACGGGAAAGGTGAGGTGGGGTGATCCATAAAACAAGAGTTTCAAATTAGCTCAGATACCGTTCCATAAACCCAATATGTAACAGACAAGACCTACTCCTTGCTCAGAGAACTGGACTCAACACGCCCGATTCACCGCACATGAATATATCTGACTAGTAATAATCTTAAAACCTATGTATTGATATCTCTCTGTTAGTGTGTCAAGTGGGTGTAAAGCGGCATAAACACAGCCGTGAAAAGCAGCTAAACCCCATTATAAACATAAATTACTTTTCAAAACCCATGAAACAAAGACAGTGAAAGAGAGAGAAATTCTTACACAATTCGTTCAGGGGCTGTGATGCAACCTGGATTGACCATATCTAGACCCACAGCTGGATGAGACATAAGGGTGGACATTCTTGGGGCTGAGAGGTGTGGTGAGGTTGGGTGAGCAAACGCAGACCCTTTAAAGTAATACTGCGTGCTACCCATCGCATGGGTCCCAAATCTACAGGTTCAAGGGCATCTTCCTTCATCGAAAACATTCATGAGAAACCCAGAAGATGGTACACCGTGTGATGGGGAAAGGTTTCTAAAACGCACCTCATTTCTCATCTCCTTGTGCTCGGGTTCGCCATTCCAGCCACTTTACTAGCAATCTCCCTACTTGGAGCATCAGCACCTTTAACCTCCTGTTCCGTACAGGTTGCAATTTGTCCTGAGGATGAACGGGAAGACGGAGAACCAATGAGAGACTAGCTCTTGGTGTTGGGACAGGCACAGGTCACTCTATTTTCCCATCAGGAAGAAGAATTAACCACAGGCTCAGCCTGCCCCCCGGAACCAGAACAGGGCCTGAAGCCATCCTGCGCTTTTGCGGCCAGCTCCCGAAAAAGCGAGTTGTAAAATGGAGCTTCAGGGCACTGCAATTCACAAACCTGCACAGTTATAAATGATAACTCTCGTCCACAAATATATTGAGGGAAGGCAAAGACGAGGAATTGAAATCAAGGCAGAATTGCAGGAAACAGATTTCAGGAGGTAGATTCGAATCGCCTTTAAAGCACATGAAAAGCGGCAAAACGTTGACAATGATGCCCTTGGCCAAAAAGGGCGTATGCGTTTTTTCCTGAATATATTCAGGAAAAAACGCATACGCCCTTTTTGGCCAACCAAGCAACCTGGAAAGTCAAATCAGCGCTACAAAGAAGTCTCGCTTCCCATCGGTCAAAAGGGCCATGCTGAGAAAAGTGTCAAAACCAGAAATGCAGGACAGGCCATGGAGAAATGGGAGCCTTGCTACACTGATGGGCGGGATGTAAATTGCCAACAGCCACTCTGGAGAAGTGTACGGTGTGTCCTGAAACATCTAAAAAACACAGCTTAGAGAGCATAGGGCACTTCCACGCATGGGGGTATAAAGTGGGAAAATTAAAAATCAGCATGACACAAGCACCCCAAAGTTTAGGGCTGCTCTGTTGACAAGGACCTCCACTTCATTCCACCTTAAATATCCCAGGAAAGCGAAAAATGGATAAAAAATTGGAGGTCCATATGTACAATGGAATATCACTCAGCCATGAAATCAATGTCATAAGGCTAGTAGAAGCATGATGAGTGGATTTAGGTACGACAATTCTAAGTGAAATAAGTCACACAGAAAAGGACACTTCTCATAAGGTGTCACTTATAGAGGGAATGTAAAAACCGTTACACTTCAACTGAATTACAAAACAGAACAGAGTCACACATGCAGAAAACACACTATGGCTTCTTAACGGGAAAGGTGAGGTGGGGTGATCCATAAAACAAGAGTTTCAAATTAGCTCAGATACCGTTCCATAAACCCAATATGTAACAGACAAGACCTACTCCTTGCTCAGAGAACTGGACTCAACACGCCCGATTCACCGCACAAGAATATATCTGACTAGTAATAATCTTAAAACCTACGTATTGATATCTCTCTGTTAGTGAGTCAAGTGGGTGTAAAGCGGCATAAACACAGCCGTGAAAAGCAGCTAAACCCCATTATAAAAATAAATTACTTTTCAAAACCCATGAAACAAAGACAGTGAAAGAGAGAGAAATTCTTACACAATTCGTTCAGGGGCTGTGATGCAACCTGGATTGACCATATCTAGACCCACAGCTGGATGAGACATAAGTGTGGACATTCTTGGGGATGAGAGGTGTGGTGAGGTTGGGTGAGCAAACGCAGACCCTTTAAAGTAATACTGCGTGCTACCCATCGCATGGGTCCCAAATCTACAGGTTCAAGGGCATCTTCCTACATCGAAAACATGCATGAGAAACCCAGAAGATGGTACACCGTGTGATGGGGAAAGGTTTCTAAAACGCACCTCATTTCTCATCTCCTTGTGCTCGGGTTCCCCATTCCAGCCACTTTACTAGCAATCTCCCTACTTGGAGCATCAGCACCTTTAACCTCCTGTTCCGTACAGGTTGCAATTTGTCCTGAGGATGAACGGGAAGACGGGGAACCAATGAGAGACTAGCTCTTGGTGTTGGGACAGGCACAGGTCACTCTATTTTCCCATCAGGAAGAAGAATTAACCACAGGCTCAGCCTGCCCCCCGGAACCAGAACAGGGCCTGAAGCCATCCTGCGCTTTTGCGGCCAGCTCCCGAAAAAGCGAGTTGTAAAATGGAGCTTCAGGGCACTGCAATTCACAAACATGCACAGTTATAAATGATAACTCTCGTCCACAAATATATTGAGGGAAGGCAAAGACGAGGAATTGAAATCAAGGCAGAATTGCAGGAAACAGATTTCAGGAGGTAGATTCGAATCGCCTTTAAAGCACATGAAAAGCGGCAAAACGTTGACAATGATGCCCTTGGCCAAAAAGGGCGTATGCGTTTTTTCCTGAATATATTCAGGAAAAAACGCATACGCCCTTTTTGGCCAACCAAGCAACCTGGAAAGGCAAATCAGCGCTACAAAGAAGTCTCGCTTCCCATCGGTCAAAAGGGCCATGCTGAAAAAAGTGTCAAAACCAGAAATGCAGGACAGGCCATGGAGAAATGGGAGCCTTGCTACACTGATGGGCGGGATGTAAATTGCCAACAGCCACTCTGGAGAAGTGTACGGTGTGTCCTGAAACATCTAAAAAACACAGCTTAGAGAGCATAGGGCACTTCCACGCATGGGGGTATAAAGTGGGAAAATTAAAAATCAGCATGACACAAGCACCCCAAAGTTTAGGGCTGCTCTGTTGACAAGGACCTCCACTTCATTCCACCTTAAATATCCCAGGAAAGCGAAAAATGGATAAAAAATTGGAGGTCCATATGTACAATGGAATATCACTCAGCCATGAAATCAATGTCATAAGGCTAGTAGAAGCATGATGAGTGGATTTAGGTACGACAATTCTAAGTGAAATAAGTCACACAGAAAAGGACACTTCTCATAAGGTGTCACTTATAGAGGGAATGTAAAAACAGTTACACTTCAACTGAATTACAAAACAGAACAGAGTCACACATGCAGAAAACACACTATGGCTGCTTAACGGGAAAGGTGAGGTGGGGTGATCCATAAAACAAGAGTTTCAAATTAGCTCAGATACCGTTCCATAAAACCAATATGTAACAGACAAGACCTACTCCTTGCTCAGAGAACTGGACTCAACACGCCCGATTCACCGCACATGAATATATCTGACTAGTAATAATCTTAAAACCTATGTATTGATATCTCTCTGTTAGTGTGTCAAGTGGGTGTAAAGCGGCATAAACACAGCCGTGAAAAGCAGCTAAACCCCATTATAAACATAAATTACTTTTAAAAACCCATGAAACAAAGACAGTGAAAGAGAGAGAAATTCTTACACAATTCGTTCAGGGGCTGTGATGCAACCTGGATTGACCATATCTAGACCCACAGCTGGATGAGACATAAGGGTGGACACTCTTGGGGCTGAGAGGTGTGGTGAGGTTGGGTGAGCAAACGCAGACCCTTTAAAGTAATACTGCGTGCTGCCCATCGCATGGCTCCCAAATCTCCAGGTTCAAGGGCATCTTCCTACATCGAAAACATGAATGAGAAACCCAGAAGATGGTACACCAGGTGATGGGGAAAGGTTTCTAAAACGCACCTCATTTCTCATCTCCTTGTGCTCGGGTTCGCCATTCCAGCCACTTTACTAGCAATCTCCCTACTTGGACCATCAGCACCTTTAACCTCCTGTTCCGTACAGGTTGCAATTTGTCCTGAGGATGAACGGGAAGACGGGGAACCAATGAGAGACTAGCTCTTGGTGTTGGGACAGGCACAGGTCACTCTATTTTCCCATCAGGAAGAAGAATTAACCACAGGCTCAGCCTGCCCCCCGGAACCAGAACAGGGCCTGAAGCCATCCTGCGCTTTTGCGGCCAGCTCCCGAAAAAGCGAGTTGTAAAATGGAGCTTCAGGGCACTGCAATTCACAAACCTGCACAGTTATAAATGATAACTCTCGTCCACAAATATATTGAGGGAAGGCAAAGACGAGGAATTGAAATCAAGGCAGAATTGCAGGAAACAGATTTCAGGAGGTAGAGTCGAATCGCCTTTAAAGCACATGAAAAGCGGCAAAACGTTGACAATGATGCCCTTGGCCAAAAAGGGCGTATGCGTTTTTTCCTGAATATATTCAGGAAAAAACGCATACGCCCTTTTTGGCCAACCAAGCAACCTGGAAAGGCAAATCAGCGCTACAAAGAAGTCTCGCTTCCCATCGGTCAAAAGGGCCATGCTGAAAAAAGTGTCAAAACCAGAAATGCAGGACAGGCCATGGAGAAACGGGAGCCTTGCTACACTGATGGGCGGGATGTAAATTGCCAACAGCCACTCTGGAGAAGTGTACGGTGTGTCCTGAAACATCTAAAAAACACAGCTTAGAGATCATAGGGCACTTCCACGCATGGGGGTATAAAGTGGGAAAATTAAAAATCAGCAAGACACAAGCACCCCCAAGTTTAGGGCTGCTCTGTTGACAAGGACCTCCACTTAATTCCACCTTAAATATCCCAGGAAAGCGAAAAATGGATAAAAAATTGGAGGTCCATATGTACAATGGAATATCACTCAGCCATGAAATCAATGTCATAAGGCTAGTAGAAGCATGATGAGTGGATTTAGGTACGACAATTCTAAGTGAAATAAGTCACACAGAAAAGGACACTTCTCATAAGGTGTCACTTATAGAGGGAATGTAAAAACCGTTACACTTCAACTGAATTACAAAACAGAACAGAGTCACACATGCAGAAAACACACTATGGCTTCTTAACGGGAAAGGTGAGGTGGGGTGATCCATAAAACAAGAGTTTCAAATTAGCTCAGATACCGTTCCATAAACCCAATATGTAACAGACAAGACCTACTCCTTGCTCAGAGAACTGGACTCAACACGCCCGATTCACCGCACAAGAATATATCTGACTAGTAATAATCTTAAAACCTATGTATTGATATCTCTCTGTTAGTGAGTCAAGTGGGTGTAAAGCGGCATAAACACAGCCGTGAAAAGCAGCTAAACCCCATTATAAAAATAAATTACTTTTCAAAACCCATGAAACAAAGACAGTGAAAGAGAGAGAAATTCTTACACAATTCGTTCAGGGGCTGTGATGCAACCTGGATTGACCATATCTAGACCCACAGCTGGATGAGACATAAGTGTGGACATTCTTGGGGATGAGAGGTGTGGTGAGGTTGGGTGAGCAAACGCAGACCCTTTAAAGTAATACTGCGTGCTACCCATCGCATGGGTCCCAAATCTACAGGTTCAAGGGCATCTTCCTACATCGAAAACATGCATGAGAAACCCAGAAGATGGTACACCGTGTGATGGGGAAAGGTTTCTAAAACGCACCTCATTTCTCATCTCCTTGTGCTCGGGTTCCCCATTCCAGCCACTTTACTAGCAATCTCCCTACTTGGAGCATCAGCAACTTTAACCTCCTGTTCCATACAGGTTGCAATTTGTCCTGAGAATGAACGGGAAGACGGGGAACCAATGAGAGACTAGCTCTTGGTGTTGGGACAGGCACAGGTCACTCTATTTTCCCATCAGGAAGAAGAATTAACCACAGGCTCAGCCTGCCCCCCGGAACCAGAACAGGGCCTGAAGCCATCCTGCGCTTTTGCGGCCAGCTCCCGAAAAAGCGAGTTGTAAAATGGAGCTTCAGGGCACTGCAATTCACAAACATGCACAGTTATAAATGATAACTCTCGTCCACAAATATATTGAGGGAAGGCAAAGACGAGGAATTGAAATCAAGGCAGAATTGCAGGAAACAGATTTCAGGAGGTAGATTCGAATCGCCTTTAAAGCACATGAAAAGCGGCAAAACGTTGACAATGATGCCCTTGGCCAAAAAGGGCGTATGCGTTTTTTCCTGAATATATTCAGGAAAAAACGCATACGCCCTTTTTGGCCAACCAAGCAACCTGGAAAGGCAAATCAGCGCTACAAAGAAGTCTCGCTTCCCATCGGTCAAAAGGGCCATGCTGAAAAAAGTGTCAAAACCAGAAATGCAGGACAGGCCATGGAGAAATGGGAGCCTTGCTACACTGATGGGCGGGATGTAAATTGCCAACAGCCACTCTGGAGAAGTGTACGGTGTGTCCTGAAACATCTAAAAAACACAGCTTAGAGAGCATAGGGCACTTCCACGCATGGGGGTATAAAGTGGGAAAATTAAAAATCAGCAAGACACAAGCACCCCCAAGTTTAGGGCTGCTCTGTTGACAAGGACCTCCACTTCATTCCACCTTAAATATCCCAGGAAAGCGAAAAATGGATAAAAAATTGGAGGTCCATATGTACAATGGAATATCACTCAGCCATGAAATCAATGTCATAAGGCTAGTAGAAGCATGATGAGTGGATTTAGGTACGACAATTCTAAGTGAAATAAGTCACACAGAAAAGGACACTTCTCATAAGGTGTCACTTATAGAGGGAATGTAAAAACCGTTACACTTCAACTGAATTACAAAACAGAACAGAGTCACACATGCAGAAAACACACTATGGCTTCTTAACGGGAAAGGTGAGGTGGGGTGATCCATAAAACAAGAGTTTCAAATTAGCTCAGATACCGTTCCATAAACCCAATATGTAACAGACAAGACCTACTCCTTGCTCAGAATACTGGACTCAACACGCCTGATTCACCGCACAAGAATATATCTGACTAGTAATAATCTTAAAACCTATGTATTGATATCTCTCTGTTAGTGAGTCAAGTGGGTGTAAAGCGGCATAAACACAGCCGTGAAAAGCAGCTAAACCCCATTATAAAAATAAATTACTTTTCAAAACCCATGAAACAAAGACAGTGAAAGAGAGAGAAATTCTTACACAATTCGTTCAGGGGCTGTGATGCAACCTGGATTGACCATATCTAGACCCACAGCTGGATGAGACATAAGGGTGGACATTCTTGGGGCTGAGAGGTGTGGTGAGGTTGGGTGAGCAAACGCAGACCCTTTAAAGTAATACTGCGTGCTACCCATCGCATGGGTCCCAAATCTACAGGTTCAAGGGCATCTTCCTTCAGCGAAAACATGCATGAGAAACCCAGAAGATGGTACACCGTGTGATGGGGAAAGGTTTCTAAAACGCACCTCATTTCTCATCTCCTTGTGCTCGGGTTCCCCATTCCAGCCACTTTACTAGCAATCTCCCTACTTGGAGCATCAGCACCTTTAACCTCCTGTTCCGTACAGGTTGCAATTTGTCCTGAGGATGAACGGGAAGACGGGGAACCAATGAGAGACTAGCTCTTGGTGTTGGGACAGGCACAGGTCACTCTATTTTCCCATCAGGAAGAAGAATTAACCACAGGCTCAGCCTGCCCCCCGGAACCAGAACAGGGCCTGAAGCCATCCTGCGCTTTTGCGGCCAGCTCCCGAAAAAGCGAGTTGTAAAATGGAGCTTCAGGGCACTGCAATTCACAAACCTGCAGAGTTATAAATGATAACTCTCGTCCACAAATATATTGAGGGAAGGCAAAGACGAGGAATTGAAATCAAGGCAGAATTGCAGGAAACAGATTTCAGGAGGTAGATTCGAATCGCCTTTAAAGCACATGAAAAGCGGCAAAACGTTGACAATGATGCCCTTGGCCAAAAAGGGCGTATGCGTTTTTTCCTGAATATATTAAGGAAAAAACGCATACGCCCTTTTTGGCCAACCAAGCAACCTGGAAAGGCAAATCAGCGCTACAAAGAAGTCTCGCTTCTCATCGGTCAAAAGGGCCATGCTGAAAAAAGTGTCAAAACCAGAAATGCAGGACAGGCCATGGAGAAATGGGAGCTTTGCTACACTGATGGGCGGGATGTAAATTGCCAACAGCCACTCTGGAGAAGTGTACGGTGTGTCCTGAAACATCTAAAAAACACAGCTTAGAGAGCATAGGGCACTTCCACGCATGGGGGTATAAAGTGGGAAAATTAAAAATCAGCAAGACACAAGCACCCCAAAGTTTAGGGCTGCTCTGTTTACAAGGACCTCCACTTTATTCCACCTTAAATATCGCAGGAAAACGAAAAATGGATAAAAAATTTGAGGTCCATATGTACAATGGAATATCACTCAGCCATGAAATCAATGTCATAAGGCTAGTAGCAGCATGATGAGTGGATTTAGGTACGACGATTCTAAGTGAAATAAGTCACACAGAAAAGGACACTTCTCATAAGGTGTCACTTATAGAGGGAATGTAAAAACCGTTACCCTTGAACTGAATTACAAAACAGAACAGAGTCACACATGCAGAAAACACACTATGGCTGCTTAACGGGAAAGGTGAGGTGGGGTGATCCATAAAACAAGAGTTTCAAATTAGCTCAGATACCGTTCCATAAAACCAATATGTAACAGACAAGACCTACTCCTTGCTCAGAGAACTGGACTCAACACGCCCGATTCACCGCACATGAATATATCTGACTAGTAATAATCTTAAAACCTATGTATTGATATCTCTCTGTTAGTGTGTCAAGTGGGTGTAAAGCGGCATAAACACAGCCGTGAAAAGCAGCTAAACCCCATTATAAAAATAAATTACTTTTAAAAACCCATGAAACAAAGACAGTGAAAGAGAGAGAAATTCTTACACAATTCGTTCAGGGGCTGTGATGCAACCTGGATTGACCATATCTAGACCCACAGCTGGATGAGACATAAGGGTGGACACTCTTGGGGCTGAGAGGTTTGGTGAGGTTGGGTGAGCAAACGCAGAACCTTTAAAGTAGTACTGCGTGCTACCCATCGCATGGGTCCCAAATCTGCAGGTTCAAGGGCATCTTCCTACATCGAAAACATGCATGAGAAACCCAGAAGATCGTACACCGTGTGATGGGGAAACGTTTCTAAAAGGCACCTCATTTCTCATCTCCTTGTGCTCGGGTTCGCCATTCCAGCCACTTTACTAGCAATCTCCCCACTTGGAGCATCAGCACCTTTAACCTCCTGTTCCGTACAGGTTGCAATTTGTCCTGAGGATGAACGGGAAGACAGGGAGCCAATGAGAGACTAGCTCTTGCTGTTGGTACAGGCACAGGTCACTCTATTTTCCCATCAGGAAGAATAATTAACCACAGGCTCAGCCTGCCCCCCAGAACCAGAACAGGGCCTGAAGCCATTCTGCGCTTTTGCGGCCAGCTCCCGAAAAAGCGAGTTGTAAAATGGAGCTTCAGGGCACTGCAATTCACAAACCTGCACAGTTATAAATGATAACTCTCGTCCACAAATATATTGAGGGAAGGCAAAGACGAGGAATTAAAATCAAGGCAGAATTGCAGGAAACAGATTTCAGGAGGTAGATACGAATCGCATTTAAAGCACATGAAATGCGGCAAAACGTTGACAATGATGCCCTTGGCCAAAAAGGGCGTATGCGATTTTTCCTGAATATATTAAGGAAAAAACGCATACGCCCTTTTTGGCCAACCAAGCAACCTGGAAAGGCAAATCAGCGCTACAAAGAAGTCTCGCTTCTCATCGGTCAAAAGGGCCATGCTGAAAAAAGTGTCAAAACCAGAAATGCAGGACAGGCCATGGAGAAATGGGAGCTTTGCTACACTGATGGGCGGGATGTAAATTGCCAACAGCCACTCTGGAGAAGTGTACGGTGTGTCCTGAAACATCTAAAAAACACAGCTTAGAGAGCATAGGGCACTTCCACGCATGGGGGTATAAAGTGGGAAAATTAAAAATCAGCAAGACACAAGCACCCCAAAGTTTAGGGCTGCTCTGTTTACAAGGACCTCCACTTCATTCCACCTTAAATATCGCAGGAAAACCAAAAATGGATAAAAAATTTGAGGTCCATATGTACAATGGAATATCACTCAGCCATGAAATCAATGTCATAAGGCTAGTAGCAGCATGATGAGTGGATTTAGGTACGACGATTCTAAGTGAAATAAGTCACACAGAAAAGGACACTTCTCATAAGGTGTCACTTATAGAGGGAATGTAAAAACCGTTACACTTCAACTGAATTACAAAACAGAACAGAGTCACACATGCAGAAAACACACTATGGCTTCTTAACGGGAAAGGTGAGGTGGGGTGATCCATAAAACAAGAGTTTCAAATTAGCTCAGATACCGTTCCATAAACCCAATATGTAACAGACAAGACCTACTCCTTGCTCAGAGAACTGGACTCAACACGCCCGATTCACCGCACAAGAATATATCTGACTAGTAATAATCTTAAAACCTACGTATTGATATCTCTCTGTTAGTGAGTCAAGTGGGTGTAAAGCGGCATAAACACAGCCGTGAAAAGCAGCTAAACCCCATTATAAAAATAAATTACTTTTCAAAACCCATGAAACAAAGACAGTGAAAGAGAGAGAAATTCTTACACAATTCGTTCAGGGGCTGTGATGCAACCTGGATTGACCATATCTAGACCCACAGCTGGATGAGACATAAGTGTGGACATTCTTGGGGATGAGAGGTGTGGTGAGGTTGGGTGAGCAAACGCAGACCCTTTAAAGTAATACTGCGTGCTACCCATCGCATGGGTCCCAAATCTACAGGTTCAAGGGCATCTTCCTACATCGAAAACATGCATGAGAAACCCAGAAGATGGTACACCGTGTGATGGGGAAAGGTTTCTAAAACGCACCTCATTTCTCATCTCCTTGTGCTCGGGTTCCCCATTCCAGCCACTTTACTAGCAATCTCCCTACTTGGAGCATCAGCACCTTTAACCTCCTGTTCCGTACAGGTTGCAATTTGTCCTGAGGATGAACGGGAAGACGGGGAACCAATGAGAGACTAGCTCTTGGTGTTGGGACAGGCACAGGTCACTCTATTTTCCCATCAGGAAGAAGAATTAACCACAGGCTCAGCCTGCCCCCCGGAACCAGAACAGGGCCTGAAGCCATCCTGCGCTTTTGCGGCCAGCTCCCGAAAAAGCGAGTTGTAAAATGGAGCTTCAGGGCACTGCAATTCACAAACATGCACAGTTATAAATGATAACTCTCGTCCACAAATATATTGAGGGAAGGCAAAGACGAGGAATTGAAATCAAGGCAGAATTGCAGGAAACAGATTTCAGGAGGTAGATTCGAATCGCCTTTAAAGCACATGAAAAGCGGCAAAACGTTGACAATGATGCCCTTGGCCAAAAAGGGCGTATGCGTTTTTTCCTGAATATATTCAGGAAAAAACGCATACGCCCTTTTTGGCCAACCAAGCAACCTGGAAAGGCAAATCAGCGCTACAAAGAAGTCTCGCTTCCCATCGGTCAAAAGGGCCATGCTGAAAAAAGTGTCAAAACCAGAAATGCAGGACAGGCCATGGAGAAATGGGAGCCTTGCTACACTGATGGGCGGGATGTAAATTGCCAACAGCCACTCTGGAGAAGTGTACGGTGTGTCCTGAAACATCTAAAAAACACAGCTTAGAGAGCATAGGGCACTTCCACGCATGGGGGTATAAAGTGGGAAAATTAAAAATCAGCATGACACAAGCACCCCAAAGTTTAGGGCTGCTCTGTTGACAAGGACCTCCACTTCATTCCACCTTAAATATCCCAGGAAAGCGAAAAATGGATAAAAAATTGGAGGTCCATATGTACAATGGAATATCACTCAGCCATGAAATCAATGTCATAAGGCTAGTAGAAGCATGATGAGTGGATTTAGGTACGACAATTCTAAGTGAAATAAGTCACACAGAAAAGGACACTTCTCATAAGGTGTCACTTATAGAGGGAATGTAAAAACAGTTACACTTCAACTGAATTACAAAACAGAACAGAGTCACACATGCAGAAAACACACTATGGCTGCTTAACGGGAAAGGTGAGGTGGGGTGATCCATAAAACAAGAGTTTCAAATTAGCTCAGATACCGTTCCATAAAACCAATATGTAACAGACAAGACCTACTCCTTGCTCAGAGAACTGGACTCAACACGCCCGATTCACCGCACATGAATATATCTGACTAGTAATAATCTTAAAACCTATGTATTGATATCTCTCTGTTAGTGTGTCAAGTGGGTGTAAAGCGGCATAAACACAGCCGTGAAAAGCAGCTAAACCCCATTATAAACATAAATTACTTTTAAAAACCCATGAAACAAAGACAGTGAAAGAGAGAGAAATTCTTACACAATTCGTTCAGGGGCTGTGATGCAACCTGGATTGACCATATCTAGACCCACAGCTGGATGAGACATAAGGGTGGACACTCTTGGGGCTGAGAGGTGTGGTGAGGTTGGGTGAGCAAACGCAGACCCTTTAAAGTAATACTGCGTGCTGCCCATCGCATGGCTCCCAAATCTCCAGGTTCAAGGGCATCTTCCTACATCGAAAACATGAATGAGAAACCCAGAAGATGGTACACCAGGTGATGGGGAAAGGTTTCTAAAACGCACCTCATTTCTCATCTCCTTGTGCTCGGGTTCGCCATTCCAGCCACTTTACTAGCAATCTCCCTACTTGGACCATCAGCACCTTTAACCTCCTGTTCCGTACAGGTTGCAATTTGTCCTGAGGATGAACGGGAAGACGGGGAACCAATGAGAGACTAGCTCTTGGTGTTGGGACAGGCACAGGTCACTCTATTTTCCCATCAGGAAGAAGAATTAACCACAGGCTCAGCCTGCCCCCCGGAACCAGAACAGGGCCTGAAGCCATCCTGCGCTTTTGCGGCCAGCTCCCGAAAAAGCGAGTTGTAAAATGGAGCTTCAGGGCACTGCAATTCACAAACCTGCACAGTTATAAATGATAACTCTCGTCCACAAATATATTGAGGGAAGGCAAAGACGAGGAATTGAAATCAAGGCAGAATTGCAGGAAACAGATTTCAGGAGGTAGAGTCGAATCGCCTTTAAAGCACATGAAAAGCGGCAAAACGTTGACAATGATGCCCTTGGCCAAAAAGGGCGTATGCGTTTTTTCCTGAATATATTCAGGAAAAAACGCATACGCCCTTTTTGGCCAACCAAGCAACCTGGAAAGGCAAATCAGCGCTACAAAGAAGTCTCGCTTCCCATCGGTCAAAAGGGCCATGCTGAAAAAAGTGTCAAAACCAGAAATGCAGGACAGGCCATGGAGAAACGGGAGCCTTGCTACACTGATGGGCGGGATGTAAATTGCCAACAGCCACTCTGGAGAAGTGTACGGTGTGTCCTGAAACATCTAAAAAACACAGCTTAGAGATCATAGGGCACTTCCACGCATGGGGGTATAAAGTGGGAAAATTAAAAATCAGCAAGACACAAGCACCCCCAAGTTTAGGGCTGCTCTGTTGACAAGGACCTCCACTTAATTCCACCTTAAATATCCCAGGAAAGCGAAAAATGGATAAAAAATTGGAGGTCCATATGTACAATGGAATATCACTCAGCCATGAAATCAATGTCATAAGGCTAGTAGAAGCATGATGAGTGGATTTAGGTACGACAATTCTAAGTGAAATAAGTCACACAGAAAAGGACACTTCTCATAAGGTGTCACTTATAGAGGGAATGTAAAAACCGTTACACTTCAACTGAATTACAAAACAGAACAGAGTCACACATGCAGAAAACACACTATGGCTTCTTAACGGGAAAGGTGAGGTGGGGTGATCCATAAAACAAGAGTTTCAAATTAGCTCAGATACCGTTCCATAAACCCAATATGTAACAGACAAGACCTACTCCTTGCTCAGAGAACTGGACTCAACACGCCCGATTCACCGCACAAGAATATATCTGACTAGTAATAATCTTAAAACCTATGTATTGATATCTCTCTGTTAGTGAGTCAAGTGGGTGTAAAGCGGCATAAACACAGCCGTGAAAAGCAGCTAAACCCCATTATAAAAATAAATTACTTTTCAAAACCCATGAAACAAAGACAGTGAAAGAGAGAGAAATTCTTACACAATTCGTTCAGGGGCTGTGATGCAACCTGGATTGACCATATCTAGACCCACAGCTGGATGAGACATAAGTGTGGACATTCTTGGGGATGAGAGGTGTGGTGAGGTTGGGTGAGCAAACGCAGACCCTTTAAAGTAATACTGCGTGCTACCCATCGCATGGGTCCCAAATCTACAGGTTCAAGGGCATCTTCCTACATCGAAAACATGCATGAGAAACCCAGAAGATGGTACACCGTGTGATGGGGAAAGGTTTCTAAAACGCACCTCATTTCTCATCTCCTTGTGCTCGGGTTCCCCATTCCAGCCACTTTACTAGCAATCTCCCTACTTGGAGCATCAGCAACTTTAACCTCCTGTTCCATACAGGTTGCAATTTGTCCTGAGAATGAACGGGAAGACGGGGAACCAATGAGAGACTAGCTCTTGGTGTTGGGACAGGCACAGGTCACTCTATTTTCCCATCAGGAAGAAGAATTAACCACAGGCTCAGCCTGCCCCCCGGAACCAGAACAGGGCCTGAAGCCATCCTGCGCTTTTGCGGCCAGCTCCCGAAAAAGCGAGTTGTAAAATGGAGCTTCAGGGCACTGCAATTCACAAACATGCACAGTTATAAATGATAACTCTCGTCCACAAATATATTGAGGGAAGGCAAAGACGAGGAATTGAAATCAAGGCAGAATTGCAGGAAACAGATTTCAGGAGGTAGATTCGAATCGCCTTTAAAGCACATGAAAAGCGGCAAAACGTTGACAATGATGCCCTTGGCCAAAAAGGGCGTATGCGTTTTTTCCTGAATATATTCAGGAAAAAACGCATACGCCCTTTTTGGCCAACCAAGCAACCTGGAAAGGCAAATCAGCGCTACAAAGAAGTCTCGCTTCCCATCGGTCAAAAGGGCCATGCTGAAAAAAGTGTCAAAACCAGAAATGCAGGACAGGCCATGGAGAAATGGGAGCCTTGCTACACTGATGGGCGGGATGTAAATTGCCAACAGCCACTCTGGAGAAGTGTACGGTGTGTCCTGAAACATCTAAAAAACACAGCTTAGAGAGCATAGGGCACTTCCACGCATGGGGGTATAAAGTGGGAAAATTAAAAATCAGCAAGACACAAGCACCCCCAAGTTTAGGGCTGCTCTGTTGACAAGGACCTCCACTTCATTCCACCTTAAATATCCCAGGAAAGCGAAAAATGGATAAAAAATTGGAGGTCCATATGTACAATGGAATATCACTCAGCCATGAAATCAATGTCATAAGGCTAGTAGAAGCATGATGAGTGGATTTAGGTACGACAATTCTAAGTGAAATAAGTCACACAGAAAAGGACACTTCTCATAAGGTGTCACTTATAGAGGGAATGTAAAAACCGTTACACTTCAACTGAATTACAAAACAGAACAGAGTCACACATGCAGAAAACACACTATGGCTTCTTAACGGGAAAGGTGAGGTGGGGTGATCCATAAAACAAGAGTTTCAAATTAGCTCAGATACCGTTCCATAAACCCAATATGTAACAGACAAGACCTACTCCTTGCTCAGAATACTGGACTCAACACGCCTGATTCACCGCACAAGAATATATCTGACTAGTAATAATCTTAAAACCTATGTATTGATATCTCTCTGTTAGTGAGTCAAGTGGGTGTAAAGCGGCATAAACACAGCCGTGAAAAGCAGCTAAACCCCATTATAAAAATAAATTACTTTTCAAAACCCATGAAACAAAGACAGTGAAAGAGAGAGAAATTCTTACACAATTCGTTCAGGGGCTGTAATGCAACCTGGATTGACCATATCTAGACCCACAGCTGGATGAGACATAAGGGTGGACATTCTTGGGGCTGAGAGGTGTGGTGAGGTTGGGTGAGCAAACGCAGACCCTTTAAAGTAATACTGCGTGCTACCCATCGCATGGGTCCCAAATCTACAGGTTCAAGGGCATCTTCCTTCAGCGAAAACATGCATGAGAAACCCAGAAGATGGTACACCGTGTGATGGGGAAAGGTTTCTAAAACGCACCTCATTTCTCATCTCCTTGTGCTCGGGTTCCCCATTCCAGCCACTTTACTAGCAATCTCCCTACTTGGAGCATCAGCACCTTTAACCTCCTGTTCCGTACAGGTTGCAATTTGTCCTGAGGATGAACGGGGAGACGGGGAACCAATGAGAGACTAGCTCTTGGTGTTGGGACAGGCACAGGTCACTCTATTTTCCCATCAGGAAGAAGAATTAACCACAGGCTCAGCCTGCCCCCCGGAACCAGAACAGGGCCTGAAGCCATCCTGCGCTTTTGCGGCCAGCTCCCGAAAAAGCGAGTTGTAAAATGGAGCTTCAGGGCACTGCAATTCACAAACCTGCAGAGTTATAAATGATAACTCTCGTCCACAAATATATTGAGGGAAGGCAAAGACGAGGAATTGAAATCAAGGCAGAATTGCAGGAAACAGATTTCAGGAGGTAGATTCGAATCGCCTTTAAAGCACATGAAAAGCGGCAAAACGTTGACAATGATGCCCTTGGCCAAAAAGGGCGTATGCGTTTTTTCCTGAATATATTAAGGAAAAAACGCATACGCCCTTTTTGGCCAACCAAGCAACCTGGAAAGGCAAATCAGCGCTACAAAGAAGTCTCGCTTCTCATCGGTCAAAAGGGCCATGCTGAAAAAAGTGTCAAAACCAGAAATGCAGGACAGGCCATGGAGAAATGGGAGCTTTGCTACACTGATGGGCGGGATGTAAATTGCCAACAGCCACTCTGGAGAAGTGTACGGTGTGTCCTGAAACATCTAAAAAACACAGCTTAGAGAGCATAGGGCACTTCCACGCATGGGGGTATAAAGTGGGAAAATTAAAAATCAGCAAGACACAAGCACCCCAAAGTTTAGGGCTGCTCTGTTTACAAGGACCTCCACTTTATTCCACCTTAAATATCGCAGGAAAACGAAAAATGGATAAAAAATTTGAGGTCCATATGTACAATGGAATATCACTCAGCCATGAAATCAATGTCATAAGGCTAGTAGCAGCATGATGAGTGGATTTAGGTACGACGATTCTAAGTGAAATAAGTCACACAGAAAAGGACACTTCTCATAAGGTGTCACTTATAGAGGGAATGTAAAAACCGTTACCCTTGAACTGAATTACAAAACAGAACAGAGTCACACATGCAGAAAACACACTATGGCTGCTTAACGGGAAAGGTGAGGTGGGGTGATCCATAAAACAAGAGTTTCAAATTAGCTCAGATACCGTTCCATAAAACCAATATGTAACAGACAAGACCTACTCCTTGCTCAGAGAACTGGACTCAACACGCCCGATTCACCGCACATGAATATATCTGACTAGTAATAATCTTAAAACCTATGTATTGATATCTCTCTGTTAGTGTGTCAAGTGGGTGTAAAGCGGCATAAACACAGCCGTGAAAAGCAGCTAAACCCCATTATAAAAATAAATTACTTTAAAAAACCCATGAAACAAAGACAGTGAAAGAGAGAGAAATTCTTACACAATTCGTTCAGGGGCTGTGATGCAACCTGGATTGACCATATCTAGACCCACAGCTGGATGAGACATAAGGGTGGACACTCTTGGGGCTGAGAGGTTTGGTGAGGTTGGGTGAGCAAACGCAGAACCTTTAAAGTAGTACTGCGTGCTACCCATCGCATGGGTCCCAAATCTCCAGGTTCAAGGGCATCTTCCTACATCGAAAACATGCATGAGAAACCCAGAAGATGGTACACCGTGTGATGGGGAAACGTTTCTAAAAGGCACCTCATTTCTCATCTCCTTGTGCTCGGGTTCGCCATTCCAGCCACTTTACTAGCAATCTCCCCACTTGGAGCATCAGCACCTTTAACCTCCTGTTCCGTACAGGTTGCAATTTGTCCTGAGGATGAACGGGAAGACAGGGAACCAATGAGAGACTAGCTCTTGCTGTTGGTACAGGCACAGGTCACTCTATTTTCCCATCAGGAAGAATAATTAACCACAGGCTCAGCCTGCCCCCCAGAACCAGAACAGGGCCTGAAGCCAAAGTGCGCTTTTGCGGCCAGCTCCCAAAAAAGCGAGTTGTAAAATGGAGCTTCAGGGCACTGCAATTCACAAACCTGCACAGTTATAAATGATAACTCTCGTCCACAAATATATTGAGGGAAGGCAAAGACGAGGAATTGAAATCAAGGCAGAATTGCAGGAAACAGATTTCAGGAGGTAGAGTCGAATCGCCTTTAAAGCACATGAAAAGCGGCAAAACGTTGACAATGATGCCCTTGGCCAAAAAGGGCGTATGCGTTTTTTCCTGAATATATTCAGGAAAAAACGCATACGCCCTTTTTGGCCAAACAAGCAACCTGGAAAGGCAAATCAGCGCTACAAAGAAGTCTCGCTTCCCATCGGTCAAAAGGGCCATGCTGAAAAAAGTGTCAAAACCAGAAATGCAGGACAGGCCATGGAGAAACGGGAGCCTTGCTACACTGATGGGCGGGATGTAAATTGCCAACAGCCACTCTGGAGAAGTGTACGGTGTGTCCTGAAACATCTAAAAAACACAGCTTAGAGAGCATAGGGCACTTCCACGCATGGGGGTATAAAGTGGGAAAATTAAAAATCAGCAAGACACAAGCACCCCCAAGTTTAGGGCTGCTCTGTTGACAAGGACCTCCACTTCATTCCACCTTAAATATCCCAGGAAAGCGAAAAATGGATAAAAAATTGGAGGTCCATATGTACAATGGAATATCACTCAGCCATGAAATCAATGTCATAAGGCTAGTAGAAGCATGATGAGTGGAGTTAGGTACGACAATTCTAAGTGAAATAAGTCACACAGAAAAGGACACTTCTCATAAGGTGTCACTTATAGAGGGAATGTAAAAACCGTTACACTTCAACTGAATTACAAAACAGAACAGAGTCACACATTCAGAAAACACACTATGGCTTCTTAACGGGAAAGGTGAGGTGGGGTGATCCATAAAACAAGAGTTTCAAATTAGCTCAGATACCGTTCCATAAACCCAATATGTAACAGACAAGACCTACTCCTTGCTCAGAATACTGGACTCAACACGCCTGATTCACCGCACAAGAATATATCTGACTAGTAATAATCTTAAAACCTATGTATTGATATCTCTCTGTTAGTGAGTCAAGTGGGTGTAAAGCGGCATAAACACAGCCGTGAAAAGCAGCTAAACCCCATTATAAAAATAAATTACTTTTCAAAACCCATGAAACAAAGACAGTGAAAGAGAGAGAAATTCTTACACAATTCGTTCAGGGGCTGTGATGCAACCTGGATTGACCATATCTAGACCCACAGCTGGATGAGACATAAGGGTGGACATTCTTGGGGCTGAGAGGTGTGGTGAGGTTGGGTGAGCAAACGCAGACCCTTTAAAGTAATACTGCGTGCTACCCATCGCATGGGTCCCAAATCTACAGGTTCAAGGGCATCTTCCTTCAGCGAAAACATGCATGAGAAACCCAGAAGATGGTACACCGTGTGATGGGGAAAGGTTTCTAAAACGCACCTCATTTCTCATCTCCTTGTGCTCGGGTTCCCCATTCCAGCCACTTTACTAGCAATCTCCCTACTTGGAGCATCAGCACCTTTAACCTCCTGTTCCGTACAGGTTGCAATTTGTCCTGAGGATGAACGGGAAGACGGGGAACCAATGAGAGACTAGCTCTTGGTGTTGGGACAGGCACAGGTCACTCTATTTTCCCATCAGGAAGAAGAATTAACCACAGGCTCAGCCTGCCCCCCGGAACCAGAACAGGGCCTGAAGCCATCCTGCGCTTTTGCGGCCAGCTCCCGAAAAAGCGAGTTGTAAAATGGAGCTTCAGGGCACTGCAATTCACAAACCTGCAGAGTTATAAATGATAACTCTCGTCCACAAATATATTGAGGGAAGGCAAAGACGAGGAATTGAAATCAAGGCAGAATTGCAGGAAACAGATTTCAGGAGGTAGATTCGAATCGCCTTTAAAGCACATGAAAAGCGGCAAAACGTTGACAATGATGCCCTTGGCCAAAAAGGGCGTATGCGTTTTTTCCTGAATATATTAAGGAAAAAACGCATACGCCCTTTTTGGCCAACCAAGCAACCTGGAAAGGCAAATCAGCGCTACAAAGAAGTCTCGCTTCTCATCGGTCAAAAGGGCCATGCTGAAAAAAGTGTCAAAACCAGAAATGCAGGACAGGCCATGGAGAAATGGGAGCTTTGCTACACTGATGGGCGGGATGTAAATTGCCAACAGCCACTCTGGAGAAGTGTACGGTGTGTCCTGAAACATCTAAAAAACACAGCTTAGAGAGCATAGGGCACTTCCACGCATGGGGGTATAAAGTGGGAAAATTAAAAATCAGCAAGACACAAGCACCCCAAAGTTTAGGGCTGCTCTGTTTACAAGGACCTCCACTTTATTCCACCTTAAATATAGCAGGAAAACGAAAAATGGATAAAAAATTTGAGGTCCATATGTACAATGGAATATCACTCAGCCATGAAATCAATGTCATAAGGCTAGTAGCAGCATGATGAGTGGATTTAGGTACGACGATTCTAAGTGAAATAAGTCACACAGAAAAGGACACTTCTCATAAGGTGTCACTTATAGAGGGAATGTAAAAACCGTTACCCTTGAACTGAATTACAAAACAGAACAGAGTCACACATGCAGAAAACACACTATGGCTGCTTAACGGGAAAGGTGAGGTGGGGTGATCCATAAAACAAGAGTTTCAAATTAGCTCAGATACCGTTCCATAAAACCAATATGTAACAGACAAGACCTACTCCTTGCTCAGAGAACTGGACTCAACACGCCCGATTCACCGCACAAGAATATATCTGACTAGTAATAATCTTAAAACCTATGTATTGATATCTCTCTGTTAGTGTGTCAAGTGGGTGTAAAGCGGCATAAACACAGCCGTGAAAAGCAGCTAAACCCCATTATAAAAATAAATTACTTTTAAAAACCCATGAAACAAAGACAGTGAAAGAGAGAGAAATTCTTACACAATTCGTTCAGGGGCTGTGATGCAACCTGGATTGACCATATCTAGACCCACAGCTGGATGAGACATAAGGGTGGACACTCTTGGGGCTGAGAGGTTTGGTGAGGTTGGGTGAGCAAACGCAGAACCTTTAAAGTAGTACTGCGTGCTACCCATCGCATGGGTCCCAAATCTCCAGGTTCAAGGGCATTTTCCTACATCGAAAACATGCATGAGAAACCCAGAAGATGGTACACCGTGTGATGGGGAAACGTTTCTAAAAGGCACCTCATTTCTCATCTCCTTGTGCTCGGGTTCGCCATTCCAGCCACTTTACTAGCAATCTCCCCACTTGGAGCATCAGCACCTTTAACCTCCTGTTCCGTACAGGTTGCAATTTGTCCTGAGGATGAACGGGAAGACAGGGAGCCAATGAGAGACTAGCTCTTGCTGTTGGTACAGGCACAGGTCACTCTATTTTCCCATCAGGAAGAATAATTAACCACAGGCTCAGCCTGCCCCCCAGAACCAGAACAGGGCCTGAAGCCATTCTGCGCTTTTGCGGCCAGCTCCCGAAAAAGCGAGTTGTAAAATGGAGCTTCAGGGCACTGCAATTCACAAACCTGCACAGTTATAAATGATAACTCTCGTCCACAAATATATTGAGGGAAGGCAAAGACGAGGAATTGAAATCAAGGCAGAATTGCAGGAAACAGATTTCAGGAGGTAGATACGAATCGCATTTAAAGCACATGAAATGCGGCAAAACGTTGACAATGATGCCCTTGGCCAAAAAGGGCGTATGCGATTTTTCCTGAATATATTAAGGAAAAAACGCATACGCCCTTTTTGGCCAACCAAGCAACCTGGAAAGGCAAATCAGCGCTACAAAGAAGTCTCGCTTCTCATCGGTCAAAAGGGCCATGCTGAAAAAAGTGTCAAAACCAGAAATGCAGGACAGGCCATGGAGAAATGGGAGCTTTGCTACACTGATGGGCGGGATGTAAATTGCCAACAGCCACTCTGGAGAAGTGTACGGTGTGTCCTGAAACATCTAAAAAACACAGCTTAGAGAGCATAGGGCACTTCCACGCATGGGGGTATAAAGTGGGAAAATTAAAAATCAGCAAGACACAAGCACCCCAAAGTTTAGGGCTGCTCTGTTGACAAGGACCTCCACTTCATTCCACCTTAAATATCCCAGGAAAGCGAAAAACGGATAAAAAATTTGAGGTCCATATGTACAATGGAATATCACTCAGCCATGAAATCAATGTCATAAGGCTAGTAGCAGCATGATGAGTGGATTTAGGTACGACGATTCTAAGTGAAATAAGTCACACAGAAAAGGACACTTCTCATAAGGTGTCACTTATAGAGAGAATATAAAAACCGTTACACTTCAACTGAATTACAAAACAGAACAGAGTCACACATGCACAAAACACACTATGGCTGTTAACGGGAAAGGTGAGGTGGGGTGATCCATAAAACAAGAGTTTCAAATTAGCTCAGATACCGTTCCATAAACCCAATATGTAACAGACAAGACCTACTCCTTGCTCAGAGAACTGGACTCAACACGCCCGATTCACCGCACATGAATATATCTGACTAGTAATAATCTTAAAACCTATGTATTGATATCTCTCTGTTAGTGTGTCAAGTGGGTGTAAAGCGGCATAAACACAGCCGTGAAAAGCAGCTAAACCCCATTATAAACATAAATTACTTTTAAAAACCCATGAAACAAAGACAGTGAAAGAGAGAGAAATTCTTACACAATTCGTTCAGGGGCTGTGATGCAACCTGGATTGACCATATCTAGACCCACAGCTGGATGAGACATAAGGGTGGACACTCTTGGGGCTGAGAGGTGTGGTGAGGTTGGGTGAGCAAACGCAGACCCTTTAAAGTAATACTGCATGCTGCCCATCGCATGGCTCCCAAATCTCCAGGTTCAAGGGCATCTTCCTACATCGAAAACATGCATGAGAAACCCAGAAGATGGTACACCAGGTGATGGGGAAAGGTTTCTAAAACGCACCTCATTTCTCATCTCCTTGTGCTCGGGTTCGCCATTCCAGCCACTTTACTAGCAATCTCCCTACTTGGAGCATCAGCACCTTTAACCTCCTGTTCCGTACAGGTTGCAATTTGTCCTGAGGATGAACGGGAAGACGGGGAACCAATGAGAGACTAGCTCTTGGTGTTGGGACAGGCACAGGTCACTCTATTTTCCCATCAGGAAGAAGAATTAACCACAGGCTCAGCCTGCCTCCCGGAACCAGAACAGGGCCTGAAGCCATCCTGCGCTTTTGCGGCCAGCTCCCGAAAAAGCGAGTTGTAAAATGGAGCTTCAGGGCACTGCAATTCACAAACCTGCACAGTTATAAATGATAACTCTCGTCCACAAATATATTGAGGGAAGGCAAAGACGAGGAATTGAAATCAAGGCAGAATTGCAGGAAACAGATTTCAGGAGGTAGAGTCGAATCGCCTTTAAAGCACATGAAAAGCGGCAAAACGTTGACAATGATGCCCTTGGCCAAAAAGGGCGTATGCGTTTTTTCCTGAATATATTCAGGAAAAAACGCATACGCCCTTTTTGGCCAACCAAGCAACCTGGAAAGGCAAATCAGCGCTACAAAGAAGTCTCGCTTCCCATCGGTCAAAAGGGCCATGCTGAAAAAAGTGTCAAAACCAGAAATGCAGGACAGGCCATGGAGAAACGGGAGCCTTGCTACACTGATGGGCGGGATGTAAATTGCCAACAGCCACTCTGGAGAAGTGTACGGTGTGTCCTGAAACATCTAAAAAACACAGCTTAGAGAGCATAGGGCACTTCCACGCATGGGGGTATAAAGTGGGAAAATTAAAAATCAGCAAGACACAAGCACCCCCAAGTTTAGGGCTGCTCTGTTGACAAGGACCTCCACTTCATTCCACCTTAAATATCCCAGGAAAGCGAAAAATGGATAAAAAATTGGAGGTCCATATGTACAATGGAATATCACTCAGCCATGAAATCAATGTCATAAGGCTAGTAGAAGCATGATGAGTGGATTTAGGTACGACAATTCTAAGTGAAATAAGTCACACAGAAAAGGACACTTCTCATAAGGTGTCACTTATAGAGGGAATGTAAAAACCGTTACACTTCAACTGAATTACAAAACAGAACAGAGTCACACATGCAGAAAACACACTATGGCTTCTTAACGGGAAAGGTGAGGTGGGGTGATCCATAAAACAAGAGTTTCAAATTAGCTCAGATACCGTTCCATAAACCCAATATGTAACAGACAAGACCTACTCCTTGCTCAGAATACTGGACTCAACACGCCTGATTCACCGCACAAGAATATATCTGACTAGTAATAATCTTAAAACCTATGTATTGATATCTCTCTGTTAGTGAGTCAAGTGGGTGTAAAGCGGCATAAACACAGCCGTGAAAAGCAGCTAAACCCCATTATAAAAATAAATTACTTTTCAAAACCCATGAAACAAAGACAGTGAAAGAGAGAGAAATTCTTACACAATTCGTTCAGGGGCTGTGATGCAACCTGGATTGACCATATCTAGACCCACAGCTGGATGAGACATAAGGGTGGACATTCTTGGGGCTGAGAGGTGTGGTGAGGTTGGGTGAGCAAACGCAGACCCTTTAAAGTAATACTGCGTGCTACCCATCGCATGGGTCCCAAATCTACAGGTTCAAGGGCATCTTCCTTCATCGAAAACATGCATGAGAAACCCAGAAGATGGTACACCGTGTGATGGGGAAAGGTTTCTAAAACGCACCTCATTTCTCATCTCCTTGTGCTCGGGTTCCCCATTCCAGCCACTTTACTAGCAATCTCCCTACTTGGAGCATCAGCACCTTTAACCTCCTGTTCCGTACAGGTTGCAATTTGTCCTGAGGATGAACGGGAAGACGGAGAACCAATGAGAGACTAGCTCTTGGTGTTGGGACAGGCACAGGTCACTCTATTTTCCCATCAGGAAGAAGAATTAACCACAGGCTCAGCCTGCCCCCCGGAACCAGAACAGGGCCTGAAGCCATCCTGCGCTTTTGCGGCCAGCTCCCGAAAAAGCGAGTTGTAAAATGGAGCTTCAGGGCACTGCAATTCACAAACCTGCACAGTTATAAATGATAACTCTCGTCCACAAATATATTGAGGGAAGGCAAAGACGAGGAATTGAAATCAAGGCAGAATTGCAGGAAACAGATTTCAGGAGGTAGATTCGAATCGCCTTTAAAGCACATGAAAAGCGGCAAAACGTTGACAATGATGCCCTTGGCCAAAAAGGGCGTATGCGTTTTTTCCTGAATATATTCAGGAAAAAACGCATACGCCCTTTTTGGCCAACCAAGCAACCTGGAAAGTCAAATCAGCGCTACAAAGAAGTCTCGCTTCCCATCGGTCAAAAGGGCCATGCTGAGAAAAGTGTCAAAACCAGAAATGCAGGACAGGCCATGGAGAAATGGGAGCCTTGCTACACTGATGGGCGGGATGTAAATTGCCAACAGCCACTCTGGAGAAGTGTACGGTGTGTCCTGAAACATCTAAAAAACACAGCTTAGAGAGCATAGGGCACTTCCACGCATGGGGGTATAAAGTGGGAAAATTAAAAATCAGCATGACACAAGCACCCCAAAGTTTAGGGCTGCTCTGTTGACAAGGACCTCCACTTCATTCCACCTTAAATATCCCAGGAAAGCGAAAAATGGATAAAAAATTGGAGGTCCATATGTACAATGGAATATCACTCAGCCATGAAATCAATGTCATAAGGCTAGTAGAAGCATGATGAGTGGATTTAGGTACGACAATTCTAAGTGAAATAAGTCACACAGAAAAGGACACTTCTCATAAGGTGTCACTTATAGAGGGAATGTAAAAACAGTTACACTTCAACTGAATTACAAAACAGAACAGAGTCACACATGCAGAAAACACACTATGGCTGCTTAACGGGAAAGGTGAGGTGGGGTGATCCATAAAACAAGAGTTTCAAATTAGCTCAGATACCGTTCCATAAAACCAATATGTAACAGACAAGACCTACTCCTTGCTCAGAGAACTGGACTCAACACGCCCGATTCACCGCACATGAATATATCTGACTAGTAATAATCTTAAAACCTATGTATTGATATCTCTCTGTTAGTGTGTCAAGTGGGTGTAAAGCGGCATAAACACAGCCGTGAAAAGCAGCTAAACCCCATTATAAACATAAATTACTTTTAAAAACCCATGAAACAAAGACAGTGAAAGAGAGAGAAATTCTTACACAATTCGTTCAGGGGCTGTGATGCAACCTGGATTGACCATATCTAGACCCACAGCTGGATGAGACATAAGGGTGGACACTCTTGGGGCTGAGAGGTGTGGTGAGGTTGGGTGAGCAAACGCAGACCCTTTAAAGTAATACTGCGTGCTGCCCATCGCATGGCTCCCAAATCTCCAGGTTCAAGAGCATCTTCCTACATCGAAAACATGAATGAGAAACCCAGAAGATGGTACACCAGGTGATGGGGAAAGGTTTCTAAAACGCACCTCATTTCTCATCTCCTTGTGCTCGGGTTCGCCATTCCAGCCACTTTACTAGCAATCTCCCTACTTGGACCATCAGCACCTTTAACCTCCTGTTCCGTACAGGTTGCAATTTGTCCTGAGGATGAACGGGAAGACGGGGAACCAATGAGAGACTAGCTCTTGGTGTTGGGACAGGCACAGGTCACTCTATTTTCCCATCAGGAAGAAGAATTAACCACAGGCTCAGCCTGCCCCCCGGAACCAGAACAGGGCCTGAAGCCATCCTGCGCTTTTGCGGCCAGCTCCCGAGAAAGCGAGTTGTAAAATGGAGCTTCAGGGCACTGCAATTCACAAACCTGCACAGTTATAAATGATAACTCTCGTCCACAAATATATTGAGGGAAGGCAAAGACGAGGAATTGAAATCAAGGCAGAATTGCAGGAAACAGATTTCAGGAGGTAGAGTCGAATCGCCTTTAAAGCACATGAAAAGCGGCAAAACGTTGACAATGATGCCCTTGGCCAAAAAGGGCGTATGCGTTTTTTCCTGAATATATTCAGGAAAAAACGCATACGCCCTTTTTGGCCAACCAAGCAACCTGGAAAGGCAAATCAGCGCTACAAAGAAGTCTCGCTTCCCATCGGTCAAAAGGGCCATGCTGAAAAAAGTGTCAAAACCAGAAATGCAGGACAGGCCATGGAGAAACGGGAGCCTTGCTACACTGATGGGCGGGATGTAAATTGCCAACAGCCACTCTGGAGAAGTGTACGGTGTGTCCTGAAACATCTAAAAAACACAGCTTAGAGATCATAGGGCACTTCCACGCATGGGGGTATAAAGTGGGAAAATTAAAAATCAGCAAGACACAAGCACCCCCAAGTTTAGGGCTGCTCTGTTGACAAGGACCTCCACTTAATTCCACCTTAAATATCCCAGGAAAGCGAAAAATGGATAAAAAATTGGAGGTCCATATGTACAATGGAATATCACTCAGCCATGAAATCAATGTCATAAGGCTAGTAGAAGCATGATGAGTGGATTTAGGTACGACAATTCTAAGTGAAATAAGTCACACAGAAAAGGACACTTCTCATAAGGTGTCACTTATAGAGGGAATGTAAAAACCGTTACACTTCAACTGAATTACAAAACAGAACAGAGTCACACATGCAGAAAACACACTATGGCTTCTTAACGGGAAAGGTGAGGTGGGGTGATCCATAAAACAAGAGTTTCAAATTAGCTCAGATACCGTTCCATAAACCCAATATGTAACAGACAAGACCTACTCCTTGCTCAGAGAACTGGACTCAACACGCCCGATTCACCGCACAAGAATATATCTGACTAGTAATAATCTTAAAACCTATGTATTGATATCTCTCTGTTAGTGAGTCAAGTGGGTGTAAAGCGGCATAAACACAGCCGTGAAAAGCAGCTAAACCCCATTATAAAAATAAATTACTTTTCAAAACCCATGAAACAAAGACAGTGAAAGAGAGAGAAATTCTTACACAATTCGTTCAGGGGCTGTGATGCAACCTGGATTGACCATATCTAGACCCACAGCTGGATGAGACATAAGTGTGGACATTCTTGGGGATGAGAGGTGTGGTGAGGTTGGGTGAGCAAACGCAGACCCTTTAAAGTAATACTGCGTGCTACCCATCGCATGGGTCCCAAATCTACAGGTTCAAGGGCATCTTCCTACATCGAAAACATGCATGAGAAACCCAGAAGATGGTACACCAGGTGATGGGGAAAGGTTTCTAAAACGCACCTCATTTCTCATCTCCTTGTGCTCGGGTTCCCCATTCCAGCCACTTTACTAGCAATCTCCCTACTTGGAGCATCAGCACCTTTAACCTCCTGTTCCGTACAGGTTGCAATTTGTCCTGAGGATGAACGGGAAGACGGAGAACCAATGAGAGACTAGCTCTTGGTGTTGGGACAGGCACAGGTCACTCTATTTTCCCATCAGGAAGAAGAATTAACCACAGGCTCAGCCTGCCCCCCGGAACCAGAACAGGGCCTGAAGCCATCCTGCGCTTTTGCGGCCAGCTCCCGAAAAAGCGAGTTGTAAAATGGAGCTTCAGGGCACTGCAATTCACAAACCTGCACAGTTATAAATGATAACTCTCGTCCACAAATATATTGAGGGAAGGCAAAGACGAGGAATTGAAATCAAGGCAGAATTGCAGGAAACAGATTTCAGGAGGTAGATTCGAATCGCCTTTAAAGCACATGAAAAGCGGCAAAACGTTGACAATGATGCCCTTGGCCAAAAAGGGCGTATGCGTTTTTTCCTGAATATATTCAGGAAAAAACGCATACGCCCTTTTTGGCCAACCAAGCAACCTGGAAAGTCAAATCAGCGCTACAAAGAAGTCTCGCTTCCCATCGGTCAAAAGGGCCATGCTGAGAAAAGTGTCAAAACCAGAAATGCAGGACAGGCCATGGAGAAATGGGAGCCTTGCTACACTGATGGGCGGGATGTAAATTGCCAACAGCCACTCTGGAGAAGTGTACGGTGTGTCCTGAAACATCTAAAAAACACAGCTTAGAGAGCATAGGGCACTTCCACGCATGGGGGTATAAAGTGGGAAAATTAAAAATCAGCATGACACAAGCACCCCAAAGTTTAGGGCTGCTCTGTTGACAAGGACCTCCACTTCATTCCACCTTAAATATCCCAGGAAAGCGAAAAATGGATAAAAAATTGGAGGTCCATATGTACAATGGAATATCACTCAGCCATGAAATCAATGTCATAAGGCTAGTAGAAGCATGATGAGTGGATTTAGGTACGACAATTCTAAGTGAAATAAGTCACACAGAAAAGGACACTTCTCATAAGGTGTCACTTATAGAGGGAATGTAAAAACAGTTACACTTCAACTGAATTACAAAACAGAACAGAGTCACACATGCAGAAAACACACTATGGCTGCTTAACGGGAAAGGTGAGGTGGGGTGATCCATAAAACAAGAGTTTCAAATTAGCTCAGATACCGTTCCATAAAACCAATATGTAACAGACAAGACCTACTCCTTGCTCAGAGAACTGGACTCAACACGCCCGATTCACCGCACATGAATATATCTGACTAGTAATAATCTTAAAACCTATGTATTGATATCTCTCTGTTAGTGTGTCAAGTGGGTGTAAAGCGGCATAAACACAGCCGTGAAAAGCAGCTAAACCCCATTATAAACATAAATTACTTTTAAAAACCCATGAAACAAAGACAGTGAAAGAGAGAGAAATTCTTACACAATTCGTTCAGGGGCTGTGATGCAACCTGGATTGACCATATCTAGACCCACAGCTGGATGAGACATAAGGGTGGACACTCTTGGGGCTGAGAGGTGTGGTGAGGTTGGGTGAGCAAACGCAGACCCTTTAAAGTAATACTGCGTGCTGCCCATCGCATGGCTCCCAAATCTCCAGGTTCAAGAGCATCTTCCTACATCGAAAACATGAATGAGAAACCCAGAAGATGGTACACCAGGTGATGGGGAAAGGTTTCTAAAACGCACCTCATTTCTCATCTCCTTGTGCTCGGGTTCGCCATTCCAGCCACTTTACTAGCAATCTCCCTACTTGGACCATCAGCACCTTTAACCTCCTGTTCCGTACAGGTTGCAATTTGTCCTGAGGATGAACGGGAAGACGGGGAACCAATGAGAGACTAGCTCTTGGTGTTGGGACAGGCACAGGTCACTCTATTTTCCCATCAGGAAGAAGAATTAACCACAGGCTCAGCCTGCCCCCCGGAACCAGAACAGGGCCTGAAGCCATCCTGCGCTTTTGCGGCCAGCTCCCGAGAAAGCGAGTTGTAAAATGGAGCTTCAGGGCACTGCAATTCACAAACCTGCACAGTTATAAATGATAACTCTCGTCCACAAATATATTGAGGGAAGGCAAAGACGAGGAATTGAAATCAAGGCAGAATTGCAGGAAACAGATTTCAGGAGGTAGAGTCGAATCGCCTTTAAAGCACATGAAAAGCGGCAAAACGTTGACAATGATGCCCTTGGCCAAAAAGGGCGTATGCGTTTTTTCCTGAATATATTCAGGAAAAAACGCATACGCCCTTTTTGGCCAACCAAGCAACCTGGAAAGGCAAATCAGCGCTACAAAGAAGTCTCGCTTCCCATCGGTCAAAAGGGCCATGCTGAAAAAAGTGTCAAAACCAGAAATGCAGGACAGGCCATGGAGAAACGGGAGCCTTGCTACACTGATGGGCGGGATGTAAATTGCCAACAGCCACTCTGGAGAAGTGTACGGTGTGTCCTGAAACATCTAAAAAACACAGCTTAGAGATCATAGGGCACTTCCACGCATGGGGGTATAAAGTGGGAAAATTAAAAATCAGCAAGACACAAGCACCCCCAAGTTTAGGGCTGCTCTGTTGACAAGGACCTCCACTTAATTCCACCTTAAATATCCCAGGAAAGCGAAAAATGGATAAAAAATTGGAGGTCCATATGTACAATGGAATATCACTCAGCCATGAAATCAATGTCATAAGGCTAGTAGAAGCATGATGAGTGGATTTAGGTACGACAATTCTAAGTGAAATAAGTCACACAGAAAAGGACACTTCTCATAAGGTGTCACTTATAGAGGGAATGTAAAAACCGTTACACTTCAACTGAATTACAAAACAGAACAGAGTCACACATGCAGAAAACACACTATGGCTTCTTAACGGGAAAGGTGAGGTGGGGTGATCCATAAAACAAGAGTTTCAAATTAGCTCAGATACCGTTCCATAAACCCAATATGTAACAGACAAGACCTACTCCTTGCTCAGAGAACTGGACTCAACACGCCCGATTCACCGCACAAGAATATATCTGACTAGTAATAATCTTAAAACCTATGTATTGATATCTCTCTGTTAGTGAGTCAAGTGGGTGTAAAGCGGCATAAACACAGCCGTGAAAAGCAGCTAAACCCCATTATAAAAATAAATTACTTTTCAAAACCCATGAAACAAAGACAGTGAAAGAGAGAGAAATTCTTACACAATTCGTTCAGGGGCTGTGATGCAACCTGGATTGACCATATCTAGACCCACAGCTGGATGAGACATAAGTGTGGACATTCTTGGGGATGAGAGGTGTGGTGAGGTTGGGTGAGCAAACGCAGACCCTTTAAAGTAATACTGCGTGCTACCCATCGCATGGGTCCCAAATCTACAGGTTCAAGGGCATCTTCCTACATCGAAAACATGAATGAGAAACCCAGAAGATGGTACACCAGGTGATGGGGAAAGGTTTCTAAAACGCACCTCATTTCTCATCTCCTTGTGCTCGGGTTCGCCATTCCAGCCACTTTACTAGCAATCTCCCTACTTGGACCATCAGCACCTTTAACCTCCTGTTCCGTACAGGTTGCAATTTGTCCTGAGGATGAACGGGAAGACGGGGAACCAATGAGAGACTAGCTCTTGGTGTTGGGACAGGCACAGGTCACTCTATTTTCCCATCAGGAAGAAGAATTAACCACAGGCTCAGCCTGCCCCCCGGAACCAGAACAGGGCCTGAAGCCATCCTGCGCTTTTGCGGCCAGCTCCCGAGAAAGCGAGTTGTAAAATGGAGCTTCAGGGCACTGCAATTCACAAACCTGCACAGTTATAAATGATAACTCTCGTCCACAAATATATTGAGGGAAGGCAAAGACGAGGAATTGAAATCAAGGCAGAATTGCAGGAAACAGATTTCAGGAGGTAGAGTCGAATCGCCTTTAAAGCACATGAAAAGCGGCAAAACGTTGACAATGATGCCCTTGGCCAAAAAGGGCGTATGCGTTTTTTCCTGAATATATTCAGGAAAAAACGCATACGCCCTTTTTGGCCAACCAAGCAACCTGGAAAGGCAAATCAGCGCTACAAAGAAGTCTCGCTTCCCATCGGTCAAAAGGGCCATGCTGAAAAAAGTGTCAAAACCAGAAATGCAGGACAGGCCATGGAGAAACGGGAGCCTTGCTACACTGATGGGCGGGATGTAAATTGCCAACAGCCACTCTGGAGAAGTGTACGGTGTGTCCTGAAACATCTAAAAAACACAGCTTAGAGATCATAGGGCACTTCCACGCATGGGGGTATAAAGTGGGAAAATTAAAAATCAGCAAGACACAAGCACCCCCAAGTTTAGGGCTGCTCTGTTGACAAGGACCTCCACTTAATTCCACCTTAAATATCCCAGGAAAGCGAAAAATGGATAAAAAATTGGAGGTCCATATGTACAATGGAATATCACTCAGCCATGAAATCAATGTCATAAGGCTAGTAGAAGCATGATGAGTGGATTTAGGTACGACAATTCTAAGTGAAATAAGTCACACAGAAAAGGACACTTCTCATAAGGTGTCACTTATAGAGGGAATGTAAAAACCGTTACACTTCAACTGAATTACAAAACAGAACAGAGTCACACATGCAGAAAACACACTATGGCTTCTTAACGGGAAAGGTGAGGTGGGGTGATCCATAAAACAAGAGTTTCAAATTAGCTCAGATACCGTTCCATAAACCCAATATGTAACAGACAAGACCTACTCCTTGCTCAGAGAACTGGACTCAACACGCCCGATTCACCGCACAAGAATATATCTGACTAGTAATAATCTTAAAACCTATGTATTGATATCTCTCTGTTAGTGAGTCAAGTGGGTGTAAAGCGGCATAAACACAGCCGTGAAAAGCAGCTAAACCCCATTATAAAAATAAATTACTTTTCAAAACCCATGAAACAAAGACAGTGAAAGAGAGAGAAATTCTTACACAATTCGTTCAGGGGCTGTGATGCAACCTGGATTGACCATATCTAGACCCACAGCTGGATGAGACATAAGTGTGGACATTCTTGGGGATGAGAGGTGTGGTGAGGTTGGGTGAGCAAACGCAGACCCTTTAAAGTAATACTGCGTGCTACCCATCGCATGGGTCCCAAATCTACAGGTTCAAGGGCATCTTCCTACATCGAAAACATGCATGAGAAACCCAGAAGATGGTACACCGTGTGATGGGGAAAGGTTTCTAAAACGCACCTCATTTCTCATCTCCTTGTGCTCGGGTTCCCCATTCCAGCCACTTTACTAGCAATCTCCCTACTTGGAGCATCAGCACCTTTAACCTCCTGTTCCGTACAGGTTGCAATTTGTCCTGAGAATGAACGGGAAGACGGGGAACCAATGAGAGACTAGCTCTTGGTGTTGGGACAGGCACAGGTCACTCTATTTTCCCATCAGGAAGAAGAATTAACCACAGGCTCAGCCTGCCCCCCGGAACCAGAACAGGGCCTGAAGCCATCCTGCGCTTTTGCGGCCAGCTCCCGAAAAAGCGAGTTGTAAAATGGAGCTTCAGGGCACTGCAATTCACAAACCTGCAGAGTTATAAATGATAACTCTCGTCCACAAATATATTGAGGGAAGGCAAAGACGAGGAATTGAAATCAAGGCAGAATTGCAGGAAACAGATTTCAGGAGGTAGATTCGAATCGCCTTTAAAGCACATGAAAAGCGGCAAAACGTTGACAATGATGCCCTTGGCCAAAAAGGGCGTATGCGTTTTTTCCTGAATATATTCAGGAAAAAACGCATACGCCCTTTTTGGCCAACCAAGCAACCTGGAAAGGCAAATCAGCGCTACAAAGAAGTCTCGCTTCCCATCGGTCAAAAGGGCCATGCTGAAAAAAGTGTCAAAACCAGAAATGCAGGACAGGCCATGGAGAAATGGGAGCCTTGCTACACTGATGGGCGGGATGTAAATTGCCAACAGCCAATCTGGAGAAGTGTACGGTGTGTCCTGAAACATCTAAAAAACACAGCTTAGAGAGCATAGGGCACTTCCACGCATGGGGGTATAAAGTGGGAAAATTAAAAATCAGCATGACACAAGCACCCCAAAGTTTAGGGCTGCTCTGTTGACAAGGACCTCCACTTCATTCCACCTTAAATATCCCAGGAAAGCGAAAAATGGATAAAATATTGGAGGTCCATATGTACAATGGAATATCACTCAGCCATGAAATCAATGTCATAAGGCTAGTAGAAGCATGATGAGTGGATTTAGGTAAGACGATTCTAAGTGAAATAAGTCACACAGAAAAGGACACTTCTCATAAGGTGTCACTTATAGAGGGAATGTAAAAACCGTTACACTTGAACTGAATTACAAAAAACAACAGAGTCACACATGCAGAAAACACACTATGGCTGCTTAACGGGAAAGGTGAGGTGGGGTGATACATAAAACAAGAGTTTCAAATTAGCTCAGATACCGTTCCATAAACCCAATATGTAATAGACAAGACCTACTCCTTGCTCAGAGAACTGGACTCAACACGCCCGATTCACCGCACAAGAATATATCTGACTAGTAATAATCTTAAAACCTATGTATTGATATCTCTCTGTTAGTGTGACGAGTGGGTGTAAAGCGGCATAAACACAGCCGTGAAAAGCAGCTAAACCCCATTATAAAAATAAATTACTTTTAAAAACCCATGAAACAAAGACAGTGAAAGAGAGAGAAATTCTTACACAATTCGTTCAGGGGCTGTGATGCAACCTGGATTGACCATATCTAGACCCACACCTGGATGAGACATAAGGGTGGACACTCTTGGGGCTGAGAGGTTTGGTGTGGTTGGGTGAGCAAACGCAGACCCTTTAAAGTATTACTGCGTGCTACCCATCGCATGGGTCCCAAATCTCCAGGTTCAAGGGCATCTTCCTACATCGAAAACATGCATGAGAAACCCAGAAGATGGTACACCGTGTGATGGGGAAAGGTTTCTAAAACGCACCTCATTTCTCATCTCCTTGTGCTCGGGTTCGCCATTCCAGCCACTTTACTAGCAGTCTCCATATTGGAGCATCAGCACCTTTAACCTCTTGTTCCGTACAGGTTGCAATTTGTCCTGAGGATGAACGGGAAGACGGGGAACCAATGAGAGACTAGCTCTTGGTGTTGGGACAGGCACAGGTCACTCTATTTGCCCATCAGGAGGAAGAATTAACCACTGGCTCAGCCTGACCCCCGGAACCAGAACAGGGCCTGAAGCCAAAGTGCGCTTTTGCGGCCAGCTCCCAAAAAAGCGAGTTGTAAAATGGAGCTTCAGGGCACTGCAATTCACAAACCTGCACAGTTATAAATGATAACTCTCGTCCACAAATATATTGAGGGAAGGCAAAGACGAGGAATTGAAATCAAGGCAGAATTGCAGGAAACAGATTTCAGGAGGTAGAGTCGAATCGCCTTTAAAGCACATGAAAAGCGGCAAAACGTTGACAATGATGCCCTTGGCCAAAAAGGGCGTATGCGTTTTTTCCTGAATATATTCAGGAAAAAACGCATACGCCCTTTTTGGCCAAACAAGCAACCTGGAAAGGCAAATCAGCGCTACAAAGAAGTCTCGCTTCCCATCGGTCAAAAGGGCCATGCTGAAAAAAGTGTCAAAACCAGAAATGCAGGACAGGCCATGGAGAAACGGGAGCCTTGCTACACTGATGGGCGGGATGTAAATTGCCAACAGCCACTCTGGAGAAGTGTACGGTGTGTCCTGAAACATCTAAAAAACACAGCTTAGAGAGCATAGGGCACTTCCACGCATGGGGGTATAAAGTGGGAAAATTAAAAATCAGCAAGACACAAGCACCCCCAAGTTTAGGGCTGCTCTGTTGACAAGGACCTCCACTTCATTCCACCTTAAATATCCCAGGAAAGCGAAAAATGGATAAAAAATTGGAGGTCCATATGTACAATGGAATATCACTCAGCCATGAAATCAATGTCATAAGGCTAGTAGAAGCATGATGAGTGGAGTTAGGTACGACAATTCTAAGTGAAATAAGTCACACAGAAAAGGACACTTCTCATAAGGTGTCACTTATAGAGGGAATGTAAAAACCGTTACACTTCAACTGAATTACAAAACAGAACAGAGTCACACATGCAGAAAACACACTATGGCTTCTTAACGGGAAAGGTGAGGTGGGGTGATCCATAAAACAAGAGTTTCAAATTAGCTCAGATACCGTTCCATAAACCCAATATGTAACAGACAAGACCTACTCCTTGCTCAGAATACTGGACTCAACACGCCTGATTCACCGCACAAGAATATATCTGACTAGTAATAATCTTAAAACCTATGTATTGATATCTCTCTGTTAGTGAGTCAAGTGGGTGTAAAGCGGCATAAACACAGCCGTGAAAAGCAGCTAAACCCCATTATAAAAATAAATTACTTTTCAAAACCCATGAAACAAAGACAGTGAAAGAGAGAGAAATTCTTACACAATTCGTTCAGGGGCTGTGATGCAACCTGGATTGACCATATCTAGACCCACAGCTGGATGAGACATAAGGGTGGACATTCTTGGGGCTGAGAGGTGTGGTGAGGTTGGGTGAGCAAACGCAGACCCTTTAAAGTAATACTGCGTGCTACCCATCGCATGGGTCCCAAATCTACAGGTTCAAGGGCATCTTCCTTCAGCGAAAACATGCATGAGAAACCCAGAAGATGGTACACCGTGTGATGGGGAAAGGTTTCTAAAACGCACCTCATTTCTCATCTCCTTGTGCTCGGGTTCCCCATTCCAGCCACTTTACTAGCAATCTCCCTACTTGGAGCATCAGCACCTTTAACCTCCTGTTCCGTACAGGTTGCAATTTGTCCTGAGGATGAACGGGAAGACGGGGAACCAATGAGAGACTAGCTCTTGGTGTTGGGACAGGCACAGGTCACTCTATTTTCCCATCAGGAAGAAGAATTAACCACAGGCTCAGCCTGCCCCCCGGAACCAGAACAGGGCCTGAAGCCATCCTGCGCTTTTGCGGCCAGCTCCCGAAAAAGCGAGTTGTAAAATGGAGCTTCAGGGCACTGCAATTCACAAACCTGCAGAGTTATAAATGATAACTCTCATCCACAAATATATTGAGGGAAGGCAAAGACGAGGAATTGAAATCAAGGCAGAATTGCAGGAAACAGATTTCAGGAGGTAGATTCGAATCGCCTTTAAAGCACATGAAAAGCGGCAAAACGTTGACAATGATGCCCTTGGCCAAAAAGGGCGTATGCGTTTTTTCCTGAATATATTAAGGAAAAAACGCATACGCCCTTTTTGGCCAACCAAGCAACCTGGAAAGGCAAATCAGCGCTACAAAGAAGTCTCGCTTCTCATCGGTCAAAAGGGCCATGCTGAAAAAAGTGTCAAAACCAGAAATGCAGGACAGGCCATGGAGAAATGGGAGCTTTGCTACACTGATGGGCGGGATGTAAATTGCCAACAGCCACTCTGGAGAAGTGTACGGTGTGTCCTGAAACATCTAAAAAACACAGCTTAGAGAGCATAGGGCACTTCCACGCATGGGGGTATAAAGTGGGAAAATTAAAAATCAGCAAGACACAAGCACCCCAAAGTTTAGGGCTGCTCTGTTTACAAGGACCTCCACTTTATTCCACCTTAAATATCGCAGGAAAACGAAAAATGGATAAAAAATTTGAGGTCCATATGTACAATGGAATATCACTCAGCCATGAAATCAATGTCATAAGGCTAGTAGCAGCATGATGAGTGGATTTAGGTACGACGATTCTAAGTGAAATAAGTCACACAGAAAAGGACACTTCTCATAAGGTGTCACTTATAGAGGGAATGTAAAAACCGTTACCCTTGAACTGAATTACAAAACAGAACAGAGTCACACATGCAGAAAACACACTATGGCTGCTTAACGGGAAAGGTGAGGTGGGGTGATCCATAAAACAAGAGTTTCAAATTAGCTCAGATACCGTTCCATAAAACCAATATGTAACAGACAAGACCTACTCCTTGCTCAGAGAACTGGACTCAACACGCCCGATTCACCGCACATGAATATATCTGACTAGTAATAATCTTAAAACCTATGTATTGATATCTCTCTGTTAGTGTGTCAAGTGGGTGTAAAGCGGCATAAACACAGCCGTGAAAAGCAGCTAAACCCCATTATAAAAATAAATTACTTTTAAAAACCCATGAAACAAAGACAGTGAAAGAGAGAGAAATTCTTACACAATTCGTTCAGGGGCTGTGATGCAACCTGGATTGACCATATCTAGACCCACAGCTGGATGAGACATAAGGGTGGACACTCTTGGGGCTGAGAGGTTTGGTGAGGTTGGGTGAGCAAACGCAGAACCTTTAAAGTAGTACTGCGTGCTACCCATCGCATGGGTCCCAAGTCTCCAGGTTCAAGGGCATCTTCCTACATCGAAAACATGCATGAGAAACCCAGAAGATGGTACACCGTGTGATGGGGAAACGTTTCTAAAAGGCACCTCATTTCTCATCTCCTTGTGCTCGGGTTCGCCATTCCAGCCACTTTACTAGCAATCTCCCTACTTGGAGCATCAGCACCTTTAACCTCCTGTTCCGTACAGGTTGCAATTTGTCCTGAGGATGAACGGGAAGACGGAGAACCAATGAGAGACTAGCTCTTGGTGTTGGGACAGGCACAGGTCACTCTATTTTCCCATCAGGAAGAAGAATTAACCACAGGCTCAGCCTGCCCCCCGGAACCAGAACAGGGCCTGAAGCCATCCTGCGCTTTTGCGGCCAGCTCCCGAAAAAGCGAGTTGTAAAATGGAGCTTCAGGGCACTGCAATTCACAAACCTGCACAGTTATAAATGATAACTCTCGTCCACAAATATATTGAGGGAAGGCAAAGACGAGGAATTGAAATCAAGGCAGAATTGCAGGAAACAGATTTCAGGAGGTAGATTCGAATCGCCTTTAAAGCACATGAAAAGCGGCAAAACGTTGACAATGATGCCCTTGGCCAAAAAGGGCGTATGCGTTTTTTCCTGAATATATTCAGGAAAAAACGCATACGCCCTTTTTGGCCAACCAAGCAACCTGGAAAGTCAAATCAGCGCTACAAAGAAGTCTCGCTTCCCATCGGTCAAAAGGGCCATGCTGAGAAAAGTGTCAAAACCAGAAATGCAGGACAGGCCATGGAGAAATGGGAGCCTTGCTACACTGATGGGCGGGATGTAAATTGCCAACAGCCACTCTGGAGAAGTGTACGGTGTGTCCTGAAACATCTAAAAAACACAGCTTAGAGAGCATAGGGCACTTCCACGCATGGGGGTATAAAGTGGGAAAATTAAAAATCAGCATGACACAAGCACCCCAAAGTTTAGGGCTGCTCTGTTGACAAGGACCTCCACTTCATTCCACCTTAAATATCCCAGGAAAGCGAAAAATGGATAAAAAATTGGAGGTCCATATGTACAATGGAATATCACTCAGCCATGAAATCAATGTCATAAGGCTAGTAGAAGCATGATGAGTGGATTTAGGTACGACAATTCTAAGTGAAATAAGTCACACAGAAAAGGACACTTCTCATAAGGTGTCACTTATAGAGGGAATGTAAAAACAGTTACACTTCAACTGAATTACAAAACAGAACAGAGTCACACATGCAGAAAACACACTATGGCTGCTTAACGGGAAAGGTGAGGTGGGGTGATCCATAAAACAAGAGTTTCAAATTAGCTCAGATACCGTTCCATAAAACCAATATGTAACAGACAAGACCTACTCCTTGCTCAGAGAACTGGACTCAACACGCCCGATTCACCGCACATGAATATATCTGACTAGTAATAATCTTAAAACCTATGTATTGATATCTCTCTGTTAGTGTGTCAAGTGGGTGTAAAGCGGCATAAACACAGCCGTGAAAAGCAGCTAAACCCCATTATAAACATAAATTACTTTTCAAACCCATGAAACAAAGACAGTGAAAGAGAGAGAAATTCTTACACAATTCGTTCAGGGGCTGTGATGCAACCTGGATTGACCATATCTAGACCCACAGCTGGATGAGACATAAGGGTGGACACTCTTGGGGCTGAGAGGTGTGGTGAGGTTGGGTGAGCAAACGCAGACCCTTTAAAGTAATACTGCGTGCTGCCCATCGCATGGCTCCCAAATCTCCAGGTTCAAGGGCATCTTCCTACATCGAAAACATGAATGAGAAACCCAGAAGATGGTACACCAGGTGATGGGGAAAGGTTTCTAAAACGCACCTCATTTCTCATCTCCTTGTGCTCGGGTTCGCCATTCCAGCCACTTTACTAGCAATCTCCCTACTTGGAGCATCAGCACCTTTAACCTCCTGTTCCGTACAGGTTGCAATTTGTCCTGAGGATGAACGGGAAGACGGGGAACCAATGAGAGACTAGCTCTTGGTGTTGGGACAGGCACAGGTCACTCTATTTTCCCATCAGGAAGAAGAATTAACCACAGGCTCAGCCTGCCCCCCGGAACCAGAACAGGGCCTGAAGCCATCCTGCGCTTTTGCGGCCAGCTCCCGAAAAAGCGAGTTGTAAAATGGAGCTTCAGGGCACTGCAATTCACAAACCTGCACAGTTATAAATGATAACTCTCGTCCACAAATATATTGAGGGAAGGCAAAGACGAGGAATTGAAATCAAGGCAGAATTGCAGGAAACAGATTTCAGGAGGTAGATTCGAATCGCCTTTAAAGCACATGAAAAGCGGCAAAACGTTGACAATGATGCCCTTGGCCAAAAAGGGCGTATGCGTTTTTTCCTGAATATATTCAGGAAAAAACGCATACGCCCTTTTTGGCCAACCAAGCAACCTGGAAAGGCAAATCAGCGCTACAAAGAAGTCTCGCTTCCCATCGGTCAAAAGGGCCATGCTGAAGAAAGTGTCAAAACCAGAAATGCAGGACAGGCCATGGAGAAACGGAAGCCTTGCTACACTGATGGGCGGGATGTAAATTGCCAACAGCCACTCTGGAGAAGTGTACGGTGTGTCCTGAAACATCTAAAAAACACAGCTTAGAGATCATAGGGCACTTCCACGCATGGGGGTATAAAGTGGGAAAATTAAAAATCAGCAAGACACAAGCACCCCCAAGTTTAGGGCTGCTCTGTTGACAAGGACCTCCACTTCATTCCACCTTAAATATCCCAGGAAAGCGAAAAATGGATAAAAAATTGGAGGTCCATATGTACAATGGAATATCACTCAGCCATGAAATCAATGTCATAAGGCTAGTAGAAGCATGATGAGTGGATTTAGGTACGACAATTCTAAGTGAAATAAGTCACACAGAAAAGGACACTTCTCATAAGGTGTCACTTATAGAGGGAATGTAAAAACCGTTACACTTCAACTGAATTACAAAACAGAACAGAGTCACACATGCAGAAAACACACTATGGCTTCTTAACGGGAAAGGTGAGGTGGGGTGATCCATAAAACAAGAGTTTCAAATTAGCTCAGATACCGTTCCATAAACCCAATATGTAACAGACAAGACCTACTCCTTGCTCAGAGAACTGGACTCAACACGCCCGATTCACCGCACAAGAATATATCTGACTAGTAATAATCTTAAAACCTATGTATTGATATCTCTCTGTTAGTGAGTCAAGTGGGTGTAAAGCGGCATAAACACAGCCGTGAAAAGCAGCTAAACCCCATTATAAAAATAAATTACTTTTCAAAACCCATGAAACAAAGACAGTGAAAGAGAGAGAAATTCTTACACAATTCGTTCAGGGGCTGTGATGCAACCTGGATTGACCATATCTAGACCCACAGCTGGATGAGACATAAGTGTGGACATTCTTGGGGATGAGAGGTGTGGTGAGGTTGGGTGAGCAAACGCAGACCCTTTAAAGTAATACTGCGTGCTACCCATCGCATGGGTCCCAAATCTACAGGTTCAAGGGCATCTTCCTACATCGAAAACATGCATGAGAAACCCAGAAGATGGTACACCGTGTGATGGGGAAAGGTTTCTAAAACGCACCTCATTTCTCATCTCCTTGTGCTCGGGTTCCCCATTCCAGCCACTTTACTAGCAATCTCCCTACTTGGAGCATCAGCACCTTTAACCTCCTGTTCCGTACAGGTTGCAATTTGTCCTGAGGATGAACGGGAAGACGGGGAACCAATGAGAGACTAGCTCTTGGTGTTGGGACAGGCACAGGTCACTCTATTTTCCCATCAGGAAGAAGAATTAACCACAGGCTCAGCCTGCCCCCCGGAACCAGAACAGGGCCTGAAGCCATCCTGCGCTTTTGCGGCCAGCTCCCGAAAAAGCGAGTTGTAAAATGGAGCTTCAGGGCACTGCAATTCACAAACATGCACAGTTATAAATGATAACTCTCGTCCACAAATATATTGAGGGAAGGCAAAGACGAGGAATTGAAATCAAGGCAGAATTGCAGGAAACAGATTTCAGGAGGTAGATTCGAATCGCCTTTAAAGCACATGAAAAGCGGCAAAACGTTGACAATGATGCCCTTGGCCAAAAAGGGCGTATGCGTTTTTTCCTGAATATATTCAGGAAAAAACGCATACGCCCTTTTTGGCCAACCAAGCAACCTGGAAAGGCAAATCAGCGCTACAAAGAAGTCTCGCTTCCCATCGGTCAAAAGGGCCATGCTGAAAAAAGTGTCAAAACCAGAAATGCAGGACAGGCCATGGAGAAATGGGAGCCTTGCTACACTGATGGGCGGGATGTAAATTGCCAACAGCCACTCTGGAGAAGTGTACGGTGTGTCCTGAAACATCTAAAAAACACAGCTTAGAGAGCATAGGGCACTTCCACGCATGGGGGTATAAAGTGGGAAAATTAAAAATCAGCATGACACAAGCACCCCAAAGTTTAGGGCTGCTCTGTTGACAAGGACCTCCACTTCATTCCACCTTAAATATCCCAGGAAAGCGAAAAATGGATAAAATATTGGAGGTCCATATGTACAATGGAATATCACTCAGCCATGAAATCAATGTCATAAGGCTAGTAGAAGCATGATGAGTGGATTTAGGTACGACAATTCTAAGTGAAATAAGTCACACAGAAAAGGACACTTCTCATAAGGTGTCACTTATAGAGGGAATGTAAAAACAGTTACACTTCAACTGAATTACAAAACAGAACAGAGTCACAAATGCAGAAAACACACTATGGCTGCTTAACGGGAAAGGTGAGGTGGGGTGATCCATAAAACAAGAGTTTCAAATTAGCTCAGATACCATTCCATAAAACCAATATGTAACAGACAAGACCTACTCCTTGCTCAGAGAACTGGACTCAACACGCCCGATTCACCGCACATGAATATATCTGACTAGTAATAATCTTAAAACCTATGTATTGATATCTCTCTGTTAGTGTGTCAAGTGGGTGTAAAGCGGCATAAACACAGCCGTGAAAAGCAGCTAAACCCCATTATAAACATAAATTACTTTTAAAAACCCATGAAACAAAGACAGTGAAAGAGAGAGAAATTCTTACACAATTCGTTCAGGGGCTGTGATGCAACCTGGATTGACCATATCTAGACCCACAGCTGGATGAGACATAAGGGTGGACACTCTTGGGGCTGAGAGGTGTGGTGAGGTTGGGTGAGCAAACGCAGACCCTTTAAAGTAATACTGCGTGCTGCCCATCGCATGGCTCCCAAATCTCCAGGTTCAAGGGCATCTTCCTACATCGAAAACATGAATGAGAAACCCAGAAGTTGGTACACCAGGTGATGGGGAAAGGTTTCTAAAACGCACCTCATTTCTCATCTCCTTGTGCTCGGGTTCGCCATTCCAGCCACTTTACTAGCAATCTCCCTACTTGGACCATCAGCACCTTTAACCTCCTGTTCCGTACAGGTTGCAATTTGTCCTGAGGATGAACGGGAAGACGGGGAACCAATGAGAGACTAGCTCTTGGTGTTGGGACAGGCACAGGTCACTCTATTTTCCCATCAGGAAGAAGAATTAACCACAGGCTCAGCCTGCCCCCCGGAACCAGAACAGGGCCTGAAGCCATCCTGCGCTTTTGCGGCCAGCTCCCGAAAAAGCGAGTTGTAAAATGGAGCTTCAGGGCACTGCAATTCACAAACCTGCACAGTTATAAATGATAACTCTCGTCCACAAATATATTGAGGGAAGGCAAAGACGAGGAATTGAAATCAAGGCAGAATTGCAGGAAACAGATTTCAGGAGGTAGAGTCGAATCGCCTTTAAAGCACATGAAAAGCGGCAAAACGTTGACAATGATGCCCTTGGCCAAAAAGGGCGTATGCGTTTTTTCCTGAATATATTCAGGAAAAAACGCATACGCCCTTTTTGGCCAACCAAGCAACCTGGAAAGGCAAATCAGCGCTACAAAGAAGTCTCGCTTCCCATCGGTCAAAAGGGCCATGCTGAAAAAAGTGTCAAAACCAGAAATGCAGGACAGGCCATGGAGAAACGGGAGCCTTGCTACACTGATGGGCGGGATGTAAAATGCCAACAGCCACTCTGGAGAAGTGTACGGTGTGTCCTGAAACATCTAAAAAACACAGCTTAGAGATCATAGGGCACTTCCACGCATGGGGGTATAAAGTGGGAAAATTAAAAATCAGCAAGACACAAGCACCCCCAAGTTTAGGGCTGCTCTGTTGACAAGGACCTCCACTTAATTCCACCTTAAATATCCCAGGAAAGCGAAAAATGGATAAAAAATTGGAGGTCCATATGTACAATGGAATATCACTCAGCGATGAAATCAATGTCATAATGCTAGTAGAAGCATGATGAGTGGATTTAGGTACGACAATTCTAAGTGAAATAAGTCACACAGAAAAGGACACTTCTCATAAGGTGTCACTTATAGAGGGAATGTAAAAACCGTTACACTTCAACTGAATTACAAAACAGAACAGAGTCACACATGCAGAAAACACACTATGGCTTCTTAACGGGAAAGGTGAGGTGGGGTGATCCATAAAACAAGAGTTTCAAATTAGCTCAGATACCGTTCCATAAACCCAATATGTAACAGACAAGACCTACTCCTTGCTCAGAGAACTGGACTCAACACGCCCGATTCACCGCACAAGAATATATCTGACTAGTAATAATCTTAAAACCTATGTATTGATATCTCTCTGTTAGTGAGTCAAGTGGGTGTAAAGCGGCATAAACACAGCTGTGAAAAGCAGCTAAACCCCATTATAAAAATAAATTACTTTTCAAAACCCATGAAACAAAGACAGTGAAAGAGAGAGAAATTCTTACACAATTCGTTCAGGGGCTGTGATGCAAACTGGATTGACCATATCTAGACCCACAGCTGGATGAGACATAAGTGTGGACATTCTTGGGGATGAGAGGTGTGGTGAGGTTGGGTGAGCAAACGCAGACCCTTTAAAGTAATACTGCGTGCTACCCATCGCATGGGTCCCAAATCTACAGGTTCAAGGGCATCTTCCTACATCGAAAACATGCATGAGAAACCCAGAAGATGGTACACAGTGTGATGGGGAAAGGTTTCTAAAACGCACCTCATTTCTCATCTCCTTGTGCTCGGGTTCCCCATTCCAGCCACCTTACTAGCAATCTCCCTACTTGGAGCATCAGCACCTTTAACCTCCTGTTCCGTACAGGTTGCAATTTGTCCTGAGAATGAACGGGAAGACGGGGAACCAATGAGAGACTAGCTCTTGGTGTTGGGACAGGCACAGGTCACTCTATTTTCCCATCAGGAAGAAGAATTAACCACAGGCTCAGCCTGCCCCCCGGAACCAGAACAGGGCCTGAAGCCATCCTGCGCTTTTGCGGCCAGCTCCCGAAAAAGCGAGTTGTAAAATGGAGCTTCAGGGCACTGCAATTCACAAACATGCACAGTTATAAATGATAACTCTCGTCCACAAATATATTGAGGGAAGGCAAAGACGAGGAATTGAAATCAAGGCAGAATTGCAGGAAACAGATTTCAGGAGGTAGATTCGAATCGCCTTTAAAGCACATGAAAAGCGGCAAAACGTTGACAATGATGCCCTTGGCCAAAAAGGGCGTATGCGTTTTTTCCTGAATATATTCAGGAAAAAACGCATACGCCCTTTTTGGCCAACCAAGCAACCTGGAAAGGCAAATCAGCGCTACAAAGAAGTCTTGCTTCCCATCGGTCAAAAGGGCCATGCTGAAAAAAGTGTCAAAACCAGAAATGCAGGACAGGCCATGGAGAAATGGGAGCTTTGCTACACTGATGGGCGGGATGTAAATTGCCAACAGCCACTCTGGAGAAGTGTACGGTGTGTCCTGAAACATCTAAAAAACACAGCTTAGAGAGCATAGGGCACTTCCACGCATGGGGGTATAAAGTGGGAAAATTAAAAATCAGCAAGACACAAGCACCCCAAAGTTTAGGGCTGCTCTGTTTACAAGGACCTCCACTTTATTCCACCTTAAATATCGCAGGAAAACGAAAAATGGATAAAAAATTTGAGGTCCATATGTACAATGGAATATCACTCAGCCATGAAATCAATGTCATAAGGCTAGTAGCAGCATGATGAGTGGATTTAGGTACGACGATTCTAAGTGAAATAAGTCACACAGAAAAGGACACTTCTCATAAGGTGTCACTTATAGAGGGAATGTAAAAACCGTTACCCTTGAACTGAATTACAAAACAGAACAGAGTCACACATGCAGAAAACACACTATGGCTGCTTAACGGGAAAGGTGAGGTGGGGTGATCCATAAAACAAGAGTTTCAAATTAGCTCAGATACCGTTCCATAAAACCAATATGTAACAGACAAGACCTACTCCTTGCTCAGAGAACTGGACTCAACACGCCCGATTCACCGCACATGAATATATCTGACTAGTAATAATCTTAAAACCTATGTATTGATATCTCTCTGTTAGTGTGTCAAGTGGGTGTAAAGCGGCATAAACACAGCCGTGAAAAGCAGCTAAACCCCATTATAAAAATAAATTACTTTTAAAAACCCATGAAACAAAGACAGTGAAAGAGAGAGAAATTCTTACACAATTCGTTCAGGGGCTGTGATGCAACCTGGATTGACCATATCTAGACCCACAGCTGGATGAGACATAAGGGTGGACACTCTTGGGGCTGAGAGGTTTGGTGAGGTTGGGTGAGCAAACGCAGAACCTTTAAAGTAGTACTGCGTGCTGCCCATCGCATGGGTCCCAAATCTCCAGGTTCAAGGGCATCTTCCTACATCGAAAACATGCATGAGAAACCCAGAAGATGGTACACCGTGTGATGGGGAAACGTTTCTAAAAGGCACCTCATTTCTCATCTCCTTGTGCTCGGGTTCGCCATTCCAGCCACTTTACTAGCAATCTCCCTACTTGGAGCATCAGCACCTTTAACCTCCTGTTCCGTACAGGTTGCAATTTGTCCTGAGGATGAACGGGAAGACGGAGAACCAATGAGAGACTAGCTCTTGGTGTTGGGACAGGCACAGGTCACTCTATTTTCCCATCAGGAAGAAGAATTAACCACAGGCTCAGCCTGCCCCCCGGAACCAGAACAGGGCCTGAAGCCATCCTGCGCTTTTGCGGCCAGCTCCCGAAAAAGCGAGTTGTAAAATGGAGCTTCAGGGCACTGCAATTCACAAACCTGCACAGTTATAAATGATAACTCTCGTCCACAAATATATTGAGGGAAGGCAAAGACGAGGAATTGAAATCAAGGCAGAATTGCAGGAAACAGATTTCAGGAGGTAGATTCGAATCGCCTTTAAAGCACATGAAAAGCGGCAAAACGTTGACAATGATGCCCTTGGCCAAAAAGGGCGTATGCGTTTTTTCCTGAATATATTCAGGAAAAAACGCATACGCCCTTTTTGGCCAACCAAGCAACCTGGAAAGTCAAATCAGCGCTACAAAGAAGTCTCGCTTCCCATCGGTCAAAAGGGCCATGCTGAGAAAAGTGTCAAAACCAGAAATGCAGGACAGGCCATGGAGAAATGGGAGCCTTGCTACACTGATGGGCGGGATGTAAATTGCCAACAGCCACTCTGGAGAAGTGTACGGTGTGTCCTGAAACATCTAAAAAACACAGCTTAGAGAGCATAGGGCACTTCCACGCATGGGGGTATAAAGTGGGAAAATTAAAAATCAGCATGACACAAGCACCCCAAAGTTTAGGGCTGCTCTGTTGACAAGGACCTCCACTTCATTCCACCTTAAATATCCCAGGAAAGCGAAAAATGGATAAAAAATTGGAGGTCCATATGTACAATGGAATATCACTCAGCCATGAAATCAATGTCATAAGGCTAGTAGAAGCATGATGAGTGGATTTAGGTACGACAATTCTAAGTGAAATAAGTCACACAGAAAAGGACACTTCTCATAAGGTGTCACTTATAGAGGGAATGTAAAAACAGTTACACTTCAACTGAATTACAAAACAGAACAGAGTCACACATGCAGAAAACACACTATGGCTGCTTAACGGGAAAGGTGAGGTGGGGTGATCCATAAAACAAGAGTTTCAAATTAGCTCAGATACCGTTCCATAAAACCAATATGTAACAGACAAGACCTACTCCTTGCTCAGAGAACTGGACTCAACACGCCCGATTCACCGCACATGAATATATCTGACTAGTAATAATCTTAAAACCTATGTATTGATATCTCTCTGTTAGTGTGTCAAGTGGGTGTAAAGCGGCATAAACACAGCCGTGAAAAGCAGCTAAACCCCATTATAAACATAAATTACTTTTCAAACCCATGAAACAAAGACAGTGAAAGAGAGAGAAATTCTTACACAATTCGTTCAGGGGCTGTGATGCAACCTGGATTGACCATATCTAGACCCACAGCTGGATGAGACATAAGGGTGGACACTCTTGGGGCTGAGAGGTGTGGTGAGGTTGGGTGAGCAAACGCAGACCCTTTAAAGTAATACTGCGTGCTGCCCATCGCATGGCTCCCAAATCTCCAGGTTCAAGGGCATCTTCCTACATCGAAAACATGAATGAGAAACCCAGAAGATGGTACACCAGGTGATGGGGAAAGGTTTCTAAAACGCACCTCATTTCTCATCTCCTTGTGCTCGGGTTCGCCATTCCAGCCACTTTACTAGCAATCTCCCTACTTGGAGCATCAGCACCTTTAACCTCCTGTTCCGTACAGGTTGCAATTTGTCCTGAGGATGAACGGGAAGACGGGGAACCAATGAGAGACTAGCTCTTGGTGTTGGGACAGGCACAGGTCACTCTATTTTCCCATCAGGAAGAAGAATTAACCACAGGCTCAGCCTGCCCCCCGGAACCAGAACAGGGCCTGAAGCCATCCTGCGCTTTTGCGGCCAGCTCCCGAAAAAGCGAGTTGTAAAATGGAGCTTCAGGGCACTGCAATTCACAAACCTGCACAGTTATAAATGATAACTCTCGTCCACAAATATATTGAGGGAAGGCAAAGACGAGGAATTGAAATCAAGGCAGAATTGCAGGAAACAGATTTCAGGAGGTAGATTCGAATCGCCTTTAAAGCACATGAAAAGCGGCAAAACGTTGACAATGATGCCCTTGGCCAAAAAGGGCGTATGCGTTTTTTCCTGAATATATTCAGGAAAAAACGCATACGCCCTTTTTGGCCAACCAAGCAACCTGGAAAGGCAAATCAGCGCTACAAAGAAGTCTCGCTTCCCATCGGTCAAAAGGGCCATGCTGAAGAAAGTGTCAAAACCAGAAATGCAGGACAGGCCATGGAGAAACGGAAGCCTTGCTACACTGATGGGCGGGATGTAAATTGCCAACAGCCACTCTGGAGAAGTGTACGGTGTGTCCTGAAACATCTAAAAAACACAGCTTAGAGATCATAGGGCACTTCCACGCATGGGGGTATAAAGTGGGAAAATTAAAAATCAGCAAGACACAAGCACCCCCAAGTTTAGGGCTGCTCTGTTGACAAGGACCTCCACTTCATTCCACCTTAAATATCCCAGGAAAGCGAAAAATGGATAAAAAATTGGAGGTCCATATGTACAATGGAATATCACTCAGCCATGAAATCAATGTCATAAGGCTAGTAGAAGCATGATGAGTGGATTTAGGTACGACAATTCTAAGTGAAATAAGTCACACAGAAAAGGACACTTCTCATAAGGTGTCACTTATAGAGGGAATGTAAAAACCGTTACACTTCAACTGAATTACAAAACAGAACAGAGTCACACATGCAGAAAACACACTATGGCTTCTTAACGGGAAAGGTGAGGTGGGGTGATCCATAAAACAAGAGTTTCAAATTAGCTCAGATACCGTTCCATAAACCCAATATGTAACAGACAAGACCTACTCCTTGCTCAGAGAACTGGACTCAACACGCCCGATTCACCGCACAAGAATATATCTGACTAGTAATAATCTTAAAACCTATGTATTGATATCTCTCTGTTAGTGAGTCAAGTGGGTGTAAAGCGGCATAAACACAGCCGTGAAAAGCAGCTAAACCCCATTATAAAAATAAATTACTTTTCAAAACCCATGAAACAAAGACAGTGAAAGAGAGAGAAATTCTTACACAATTCGTTCAGGGGCTGTGATGCAACCTGGATTGACCATATCTAGACCCACAGCTGGATGAGACATAAGTGTGGACATTCTTGGGGATGAGAGGTGTGGTGAGGTTGGGTGAGCAAACGCAGACCCTTTAAAGTAATACTGCGTGCTACCCATCGCATGGGTCCCAAATCTACAGGTTCAAGGGCATCTTCCTACATCGAAAACATGCATGAGAAACCCAGAAGATGGTACACCGTGTGATGGGGAAAGGTTTCTAAAACGCACCTCATTTCTCATCTCCTTGTGCTCGGGTTCCCCATTCCAGCCACTTTACTAGCAATCTCCCTACTTGGAGCATCAGCACCTTTAACCTCCTGTTCCGTACAGGTTGCAATTTGTCCTGAGGATGAACGGGAAGACGGGGAACCAATGAGAGACTAGCTCTTGGTGTTGGGACAGGCACAGGTCACTCTATTTTCCCATCAGGAAGAAGAATTAACCACAGGCTCAGCCTGCCCCCCGGAACCAGAACAGGGCCTGAAGCCATCCTGCGCTTTTGCGGCCAGCTCCCGAAAAAGCGAGTTGTAAAATGGAGCTTCAGGGCACTGCAATTCACAAACATGCACAGTTATAAATGATAACTCTCGTCCACAAATATATTGAGGGAAGGCAAAGACGAGGAATTGAAATCAAGGCAGAATTGCAGGAAACAGATTTCAGGAGGTAGATTCGAATCGCCTTTAAAGCACATGAAAAGCGGCAAAACGTTGACAATGATGCCCTTGGCCAAAAAGGGCGTATGCGTTTTTTCCTGAATATATTCAGGAAAAAACGCATACGCCCTTTTTGGCCAACCAAGCAACCTGGAAAGGCAAATCAGCGCTACAAAGAAGTCTCGCTTCCCATCGGTCAAAAGGGCCATGCTGAAAAAAGTGTCAAAACCAGAAATGCAGGACAGGCCATGGAGAAATGGGAGCCTTGCTACACTGATGGGCGGGATGTAAATTGCCAACAGCCACTCTGGAGAAGTGTACGGTGTGTCCTGAAACATCTAAAAAACACAGCTTAGAGAGCATAGGGCACTTCCACGCATGGGGGTATAAAGTGGGAAAATTAAAAATCAGCATGACACAAGCACCCCAAAGTTTAGGGCTGCTCTGTTGACAAGGACCTCCACTTCATTCCACCTTAAATATCCCAGGAAAGCGAAAAATGGATAAAATATTGGAGGTCCATATGTACAATGGAATATCACTCAGCCATGAAATCAATGTCATAAGGCTAGTAGAAGCATGATGAGTGGATTTAGGTACGACAATTCTAAGTGAAATAAGTCACACAGAAAAGGACACTTCTCATAAGGTGTCACTTATAGAGGGAATGTAAAAACAGTTACACTTCAACTGAATTACAAAACAGAACAGAGTCACACATGCAGAAAACACACTATGGCTGCTTAACGGGAAAGGTGAGGTGGGGTGATCCATAAAACAAGAGTTTCAAATTAGCTCAGATACCATTCCATAAAACCAATATGTAACAGACAAGACCTACTCCTTGCTCAGAGAACTGGACTCAACACGCCCGATTCACCGCACATGAATATATCTGACTAGTAATAATCTTAAAACCTATGTATTGATATCTCTCTGTTAGTGTGTCAAGTGGGTGTAAAGCGGCATAAACACAGCCGTGAAAAGCAGCTAAACCCCATTATAAACATAAATTACTTTTAAAAACCCATGAAACAAAGACAGTGAAAGAGAGAGAAATTCTTACACAATTCGTTCAGGGGCTGTGATGCAACCTGGATTGACCATATCTAGACCCACAGCTGGATGAGACATAAGGGTGGACACTCTTGGGGCTGAGAGGTGTGGTGAGGTTGGGTGAGCAAACGCAGACCCTTTAAAGTAATACTGCGTGCTGCCCATCGCATGGCTCCCAAATCTCCAGGTTCAAGGGCATCTTCCTACATCGAAAACATGAATGAGAAACCCAGAAGTTGGTACACCAGGTGATGGGGAAAGGTTTCTAAAACGCACCTCATTTCTCATCTCCTTGTGCTCGGGTTTGCCATTCCAGCCACTTTACTAGCAATCTCCCTACTTGGACCATCAGCACCTTTAACCTCCTGTTCCGTACAGGTTGCAATTTGTCCTGAGGATGAACGGGAAGACGGGGAACCAATGAGAGACTAGCTCTTGGTGTTGGGACAGGCACAGGTCACTCTATTTTCCCATCAGGAAGAAGAATTAACCACAGGCTCAGCCTGCCCCCCGGAACCAGAACAGGGCCTGAAGCCATCCTGCGCTTTTGCGGCCAGCTCCCGAAAAAGCGAGTTGTAAAATGGAGCTTCAGGGCACTGCAATTCACAAACCTGCACAGTTATAAATGATAACTCTCGTCCACAAATATATTGAGGGAAGGCAAAGACGAGGAATTGAAATCAAGGCAGAATTGCAGGAAACAGATTTCAGGAGGTAGAGTCGAATCGCCTTTAAAGCACATGAAAAGCGGCAAAACGTTGACAATGATGCCCTTGGCCAAAAAGGGCGTATGCGTTTTTTCCTGAATATATTCAGGAAAAAACGCATACGCCCTTTTTGGCCAACCAAGCAACCTGGAAAGGCAAATCAGCGCTACAAAGAAGTCTCGCTTCCCATCGGTCAAAAGGGCCATGCTGAAAAAAGTGTCAAAACCAGAAATGCAGGACAGGCCATGGAGAAACGGGAGCCTTGCTACACTGATGGGCGGGATGTAAAATGCCAACAGCCACTCTGGAGAAGTGTACGGTGTGTCCTGAAACATCTAAAAAACACAGCTTAGAGATCATAGGGCACTTCCACGCATGGGGGTATAAAGTGGGAAAATTAAAAATCAGCAAGACACAAGCACCCCCAAGTTTAGGGCTGCTCTGTTGACAAGGACCTCCACTTAATTCCACCTTAAATATCCCAGGAAAGCGAAAAATGGATAAAAAATTGGAGGTCCATATGTACAATGGAATATCACTCAGCCATGAAATGAATGTCATAATGCTAGTAGAAGCATGATGAGTGGATTTAGGTACGACAATTCTAAGTGAAATAAGTCACACAGAAAAGGACACTTCTCATAAGGTGTCACTTATAGAGGGAATGTAAAAACCGTTACACTTCAACTGAATTACAAAACAGAACAGAGTCACACATGCAGAAAACACACTATGGCTTCTTAACGGGAAAGGTGAGGTGGGGTGATCCATAAAACAAGAGTTTCAAATTAGCTCAGATACCGTTCCATAAACCCAATATGTAACAGACAAGACCTACTCCTTGCTCAGAGAACTGGACTCAACACGCCCGATTCACCGCACAAGAATATATCTGACTAGTAATAATCTTAAAACCTATGTATTGATATCTCTCTGTTAGTGAGTCAAGTGGGTGTAAAGCGGCATAAACACAGCCGTGAAAAGCAGCTAAACCCCATTATAAAAATAAATTACTTTTCAAAACCCATGAAACAAAGACAGTGAAAGAGAGAGAAATTCTTACACAATTCGTTCAGGGGCTGTGATGCAAACTGGATTGACCATATCTAGACCCACAGCTGGATGAGACATAAGTGTGGACATTCTTGGGGATGAGAGGTGTGGTGAGGTTGGGTGAGCAAACGCAGACCCTTTAAAGTAATACTGCGTGCTACCCATCGCATGGGTCCCAAATCTACAGGTTCAAGGGCATCTTCCTACATCGAAAACATGCATGAGAAACCCAGAAGATGGTACACCGTGTGATGGGGAAAGGTTTCTAAAACGCACCTCATTTCTCATCTCCTTGTGCTCGGGTTCCCCATTCCAGCCACCTTACTAGCAATCTCCCTACTTGGAGCATCAGCACCTTTAACCTCCTGTTCCGTACAGGTTGCAATTTGTCCTGAGAATGAACGGGAAGACGGGGAACCAATGAGAGACTAGCTCTTGGTGTTGGGACAGGCACAGGTCACTCTATTTTCCCATCAGGAAGAAGAATTAACCACAGGCTCAGCCTGCCCCCCGGAACCAGAACAGGGCCTGAAGCCATCCTGCGCTTTTGCGGCCAGCTCCCGAAAAAGCGAGTTGTAAAATGGAGCTTCAGGGCACTGCAATTCACAAACATGCACAGTTATAAATGATAACTCTCGTCCACAAATATATTGAGGGAAGGCAAAGACGAGGAATTGAAATCAAGGCAGAATTGCAGGAAACAGATTTCAGGAGGTAGATTCGAATCGCCTTTAAAGCACATGAAAAGCGGCAAAACGTTGACAATGATGCCCTTGGCCAAAAAGGGCGTATGCGTTTTTTCCTGAATATATTCAGGAAAAAACGCATACGCCCTTTTTGGCCAACCAAGCAACCTGGAAAGGCAAATCAGCGCTACAAAGAAGTCTTGCTTCCCATCGGTCAAAAGGGCCATGCTGAAAAAAGTGTCAAAACCAGAAATGCAGGACAGGCCATGGAGAAATGGGAGCCTTGCTACACTGATGGGCGGGATGTAAATTGCCAACAGCCACTCTGGAGAAGTGTACGGTGTGTCCTGAAACATCTAAAAAACACAGCTTAGAGAGCATAGGGCACTTCCACGCATGGGGGTATAAAGTGGGAAAATTAAAAATCAGCATGACACAAGCACCCCAAAGTTTAGGGCTGCTCTGTTGACAAGGACCTCCACTTCATTCCACCTTAAATATCCCAGGAAAGCGAAAAATGGATAAAATATTGGAGGTCCATATGTACAATGGAATATCACTCAGCCATGAAATGAATGTCATAAGGCTAGTAGAAGCATGATGAGTGGATTTAGGTACGACAATTCTAAGTGAAATAAGTCACACAGAAAAGGACACTTCTCATAAGGTGTCACTTATAGAGGGAATGTAAAAACAGTTACACTTCAACTGAATTACAAAACAGAACAGAGTCACACATGCAGAAAACACACTATGGCTGCTTAACGGGAAAGGTGAGGTGGGGTGATCCATAAAACAAGAGTTTCAAATTAGCTCAGATACCGTTCCATAAAACCAATATGTAACAGACAAGACCTACTCCTTGCTCAGAGAACTGGACTCAACACGCCCGATTCACCGCACATGAATATATCTGACTAGTAATAATCTTAAAACCTATGTATTGATATCTCTCTGTTAGTGTGTCAAGTGGGTGTAAAGCGGCATAAACACAGCCGTGAAAAGCAGCTAAACTCCATTATAAACATAAATTACTTTTAAAAACCCATGAAACAAAGACAGTGAAAGAGAGAGAAATTCTTACACAATTCGTTCAGGGGCTGTGATGCAACCTGGATTGACCATATCTAGACCCACAGCTGGATGAGACATAAGGGTGGACACTCTTGGGGCTGAGAGGTGTGGTGAGGTTGGGTGAGCAAACGCAGATCCTTTAAAGTAATACTGCGTGCTGCCCATCGCATGGCTCCCAAATCTCCAGGTTCAAGGGCATCTTCCTACATCGAAAACATGAATGAGAAACCCAGAAGATGGTACACCAGGTGATGGGGAAAGGTTTCTAAAACGCACCTCATTTCTCATCTCCTTGTGCTCGGGTTCGCCATTCCAGCCACTTTACTAGCAATCTCCCTACTTGGAGCATCAGCACCTTTAACCTCCTGTTCCGTACAGGTTGCAATTTGTCCTGAGGATGAACGGGAAGACGGGGAACCAATGAGAGACTAGCTCTTGGTGTTGGGACAGGCACAGGTCACTCTATTTTCCCATCAGGAAGAAGAATTAACCACAGGCTCAGCCTGCCCCCCGGAACCAGAACAGGGCCTGAAGCCATCCTGCGCTTTTGCGGCCAGCTCCCGAAAAAGCGAGTTGTAAAATGGAGCTTCAGGGCACTGCAATTCACAAACCTGCACAGTTATAAATGATAACTCTCGTCCACAAATATATTGAGGGAAGGCAAAGACGAGGAATTGAAATCAAGGCAGAATTGCAGGAAACAGATTTCAGGAGGTAGAGTCGAATCGCCTTTAAAGCACATGAAAAGCGGCAAAACGTTGACAATGATGCCCTTGGCCAAAAAGGGCGTATGCGTTTTTTCCTGAATATATTCAGGAAAAAACGCATACGCCCTTTTTGGCCAACCAAGCAACCTGGAAAGGCAAATCAGCGCTACAAAGAAGTCTCGATTCCCATCGGTCAAAAGGGCCATGCTGAAAAAAGGGTCAAAACCAGAAATGCAGGACAGGCCATGGAGAAACGGGAGCCTTGCTACACTGATGGGCGGGATGTAAATTGCCAACAGCCACTCTGGAGAAGTGTACGGTGTGTCCTGAAACATCTAAAAAACACAGCTTAGAGAGCATAGGGCACTTCCACGCATGGGGGTATAAAGTGGGAAAATTAAAAATCAGCAAGACACAAGCACCCCCAAGTTTAGGGCTGCTCTGTTGACAAGGACCTCCACTTCATTCCACCTTAAATATCCCAGGAAAGCGAAAAATGGATAAAAAATTGGAGGTCCATATGTACAATGGAATATCACTCAGCCATGAAATCAATGTCATAAGGCTAGTAGAAGCATGATGAGTGGATTTAGGTACGACAATTCTAAGTGAAATAAGTCACACAGAAAAGGACACTTCTCATAAGGTGTCACTTATAGAGGGAATGTAAAAACCGTTACACTTCAACTGAATTACAAAACAGAACAGAGTCACACATGCAGAAAACACACTATGGCTTCTTAACGGGAAAGGTGAGGTGGGGTGATCCATAAAACAAGAGTTTCAAATTAGCTCAGATACCGTTCCATAAACCCAATATGTAACAGACAAGACCTACTCCTTGCTCAGAGAACTGAACTCAACACGCCCGATTCACCGCACAAGAATATATCTGACTAGTAATAATCTTAAAACCTATGTATTGATATCTCTCTGTTAGTGAGTCAAGTGGGTTTAAAGCGGCATAAACACAGCCGTGAAAAGCAGCTAAACCCCATTATAAAAATAAATTACTTTTCAAAACCCATGAAACAAAGACAGTGAAAGAGAGAGAAATTCTTACACAATTCGTTCAGGGGCTGTGATGCAACCTGGATTGACCATATCTAGACCCACAGCTGGATGAGACATAAGTGTGGACATTCTTGGGGATGAGAGGTGTGGTGAGGTTGGGTGAGCAAACGCAGACCCTTTAAAGTAATACTGCGTGCTACCCATCGCATGGGTCCCAAATCTACAGGTTCAAGGGCATCTTCCTACATCGAAAACATGCATGAGAAACCCAGAAGATGGTACACCGTGTGATGGGGAAAGGTTTCTAAAACGCACCTCATTTCTCATCTCCTTGTGCTCGGGTTCGCCATTCCAGCCACTTTACTAGCAATCTCCCTACTTGGAGCATCAGCACCTTTAACCTCCTGTTCCGTACAGGTTGCAATTTGTCCTGAGGATGAACGGGAAGACGGGGAACCAATGAGAGACAAGCTCTTGGTGTTGGGACAGGCACAGGTCACTCTATTTTCCCATCAGGAAGAAGAATTAACCACAGGCTCAGCCTGCCCCCCGGAACCAGAACAGGGCCTGAAGCCATCCTGCGCTTTTGCGGCCAGCTCCCGAAAAAGCGAGTTGTAAAATGGAGCTTCAGGGCACTGCAATTCACAAACCTGCACAGTTATAAATGATAACTCTCGTCCACAAATATATTGAGGGAAGGCAAAGACGAGGAATTGAAATCAAGGCAGAATTGCAGGAAACAGATTTCAGGAGGTAGAGTCGAATCGCCTTTAAAGCACATGAAAAGCGGCAAAACGTTGACAATGATGCCCTTGGCCAAAAAGGGCGTATGCGTTTTTTCCTGAATATATTCAGGAAAAAACGCATACGCCCTTTTTGGCCAACCAAGCAACCTGGAAAGGCAAATCAGCGCTACAAAGAAGTCTCGCTTCCCATCGGTCAAAAGGGCCATGCTGAAAAAAGTGTCAAAACCAGAAATGCAGGACAGGCCATGGAGAAATGGGAGCCTTGCTACACTGATGGGCGGGATGTAAATTGCCAACAGCCACTCTGGAGAAGTGTACGGTGTGTCCTGAAACATCTAAAAAACACAGCTTAGAGAGCATAGGGCACTTCCACGCATGGGGGTATAAAGTGGGAAAATTAAAAATCAGCAAGACACAAGCACCCCAAAGTTTAGGGCTGCTCTGTTGACAAGGACCTCCACTTCATTCCACCTTAAATATCCCAGGAAAGCGAAAAATGGATAAAAAATTGGAGGTCCATATGTACAATGGAATATCACTCAGCCATGAAATCAATGTCATAAGGCTAGTAGAAGCATGATGAGTGGATTTAGGTACGACAATTCTAAGTGAAATAAGTCACACAGAAAAGGACACTTCTCATAAGGTGTCACTTATAGAGGGAATGTAAAAACAGTTACACTTCAACTGAATTACAAAACAGAACAGAGTCACACATGCAGACAACACACTATGGCTGCTTAACGGGAAAGGTGAGGTGGGGTGATCCATAAAACAAGAGTTTCAAATTAGCTCAGATACCGTTCCATAAAACCAATATGTAACAGACAAGACCTACTCCTTGCTCAGAGAACTGGACTCAACACGCCCGATTCACCGCACATGAATATATCTGACTAGTAATAATCTTAAAACCTATGTATTGATATCTCTCTGTTAGTGTGTCAAGTGGGTGTAAAGCGGCATAAACACAGCCGTGAAAAGCAGCTAAACCCCATTATAAACATAAATTACTTTTAAAAACCCATGAAACAAAGACAGTGAAAGAGAGAGAAATTCTTACACAATTCGTTCAGGGGCTGTGATGCAACCTGGATTGACCATATCTAGACCCACAGCTGGATGAGACATAAGGGTGGACACTCTTGGGGCTGAGAGGTGTGGTGAGGTTGGGTGAGCAAACGCAGACCCTTTAAAGTAATACTGCGTGCTGCCCATCGCATGGCTCCCAAATCTCCAGGTTCAAGGGCATCTTCCTACATCGAAAACATGAATGAGAAACCCAGAAGATGGTACACCAGGTGATGGGGAAAGGTTTCTAAAACGCACCACATTTCTCATCTCCTTGTGCTCGGGTTCGCCATTCCAGCCACTTTACTAGCAATCTCCCTACTTGGAGCATCAGCACCTTTAACCTCCTGTTCCGTACAGGTTGCAATTTGTCCTGAGGATGAACGGGAAGACGGGGAACCAATGAGAGACTAGCTCTTGGTGTTGGGACAGGCACAGGTCACTCTATTTTCCCATCAGGAAGAAGAATTAACCACAGGCTCAGCCTGCCCCCCGGAACCAGAACAGGGCCTGAAGCCATCCTGCGCTTTTGCGGCCAGCTCCCGAAAAAGCGAGTTGTAAAATGGAGCTTCAGGGCACTGCAATTCACAAACCTGCACAGTTATAAATGATAACTCTCGTCCACAAATATATTGAGGGAAGGCAAAGACGAGGAATTGAAATCAAGGCAGAATTGCAGGAAACAGATTTCAGGAGGTAGAGTCGAATCGCCTTTAAAGCACATGAAAAGCGGCAAAACGTTGACAATGATGCCCTTGGCCAAAAAGGGCGTATGCGTTTTTTCCTGAATATATTCAGGAAAAAACGCATACGCCCTTTTTGGCCAACCAAGCAACCTGGAAAGGCAAATCAGCGCTACAAAGAAGTCTCGATTCCCATCGGTCAAAAGGGCCATGCTGAAAAAAGGGTCAAAACCAGAAATGCAGGACAGGCCATGGAGAAACGGGAGCCTTGCTACACTGATGGGCGGGATGTAAATTGCCAACAGCCACTCTGGAGAAGTGTACGGTGTGTCCTGAAACATCTAAAAAACACAGCTTAGAGAGCATAGGGCACTTCCACGCATGGGGGTATAAAGTGGGAAAATTAAAAATCAGCAAGACACAAGCACCCCCAAGTTTAGGGCTGCTCTGTTGACAAGGACCTCCACTTCATTCCACCTTAAATATCCCAGGAAAGCGAAAAATGGATAAAAAATTGGAGGTCCATATGTACAATGGAATATCACTCAGCCATGAAATCAATGTCATAAGGCTAGTAGAAGCATGATGAGTGGATTTAGGTACGACAATTCTAAGTGAAATAAGTCACACAGAAAAGGACAATTCTCATAAGGTGTCACTTATAGAGGGAATGTAAAAACCGTTACACTTCAACTGAATTACAAAACAGAACAGAGTCACACATGCAGAAAACACACTATGGCTTCTTAACGGGAAAGGTGAGGTGGGGTGATCCATAAAACAAGAGTTTCAAATTAGCTCCGATACCGTTCCATAAACCCAATATGTAACAGACAAGACCTACTCCTTGCTCAGAGAACTGGACTCAACACGCCCGATTCACCGCACAAGAATATATCTGACTAGTAATAATCTTAAAACCTATGTATTGATATCTCTCTGTTAGTGAGTCAAGTGGGTGTAAAGCGGCATAAACACAGCCGTGAAAAGCAGCTAAACCCCATTATAAAAATAAATTACTTTTCAAAACCCATGAAACAAAGACAGTGAAAGAGAGAGAAATTCTTACACAATTCGTTCAGGGGCTGTGATGCAACCTGGATTGACCATATCTAGACCCACAGCTGGATGAGACATAAGTGTGGACATTCTTGGGGATGAGAGGTGTGGTGAGGTTGGGTGAGCAAACGCAGACCCTTTAAAGTAATACTGCGTGCTACCCATCGCATGGGTCCCAAATCTACAGGTTCAAGGGCATCTTCCTACATCGAAAACATGCATGAGAAACCCAGAAGATGGTACACCGTGTGATGGGGAAAGGTTTCTAAAACGCACCTCATTTCTCATCTCCTTGTGCTCGGGTTCCCCATTCCAGCCACTTTACTAGCAATCTCCCTACTTGGAGCATCAGCACCTTTAACCTCCTGTTCCGTACAGGTTGCAATTTGTCCTGAGAATGAACGGGAAGACGGGGAACCAATGAGAGACTAGCTCTTGGTGTTGGGACAGGCACAGGTCACTCTATTTTCCCATCAGGAAGAAGAATTAACCACAGGCTCAGCCTGCCCCCCGGAACCAGAACAGGGCCTGAAGCCATCCTGCGCTTTTGCGGCCAGCTCCCGAAAAAGCGAGTTGTAAAATGGAGCTTCAGGGCACTGCAATTCACAAACATGCACAGTTATAAATGATAACTCTCGTCCACAAATATATTGAGGGAAGGCAAAGACGAGGAATTGAAATCAAGGCAGAATTGCAGGAAACAGATTTCAGGAGGTAGATTCGAATCGCCTTTAAAGCACATGAAAAGCGGCAAAACGTTGACAATGATGCCCTTGGCCAAAAAGGGCGTATGCGTTTTTTCCTGAATATATTCAGGAAAAAACGCATACGCCCTTTTTGGCCAACCAAGCAACCTGGAAAGGCAAATCAGCGCTACAAAGAAGTCTCGCTTCCCATCGGTCAAAAGGGCCATGCTGAAAAAAGTGTCAAAACCAGAAATGCAGGACAGGCCATGGAGAAATGGGAGCCTTGCTACACTGATGGGCGGGATGTAAATTGCCAACAGCCACTCTGGAGAAGTGTACGGTGTGTCCTGAAACATCTAAAAAACACAGCTTAGAGAGCATAGGGCACTTCCACGCATGGGGGTATAAAGTGGGAAAATTAAAAATCAGCATGACACAAGCACCCCAAAGTTTAGGGCTGCTCTGTTGACAAGGACCTCCACTTCATTCCACCTTAAATATCCCAGGAAAGCGAAAAATGGATAAAATATTGGAGGTCCATATGTACAATGGAATATCACTCAGCCATGAAATGAATGTCATAAGGCTAGTAGAAGCATGATGAGTGGATTTAGGTACGACAATTCTAAGTGAAATAAGTCACACAGAAAAGGACACTTCTCATAAGGTGTCACTTATAGAGGGAATGTAAAAACAGTTACACTTCAACTGAATTACAAAACAGAACAGAGTCACACATGCAGAAAACACACTATGGCTGCTTAACGGGAAAGGTGAGGTGGGGTGATCCATAAAACAAGAGTTTCAAATTAGCTCAGATACCGTTCCATAAAACCAATATGTAACAGACAAGACCTACTCCTTGCTCAGAGAACTGGACTCAACACGCCCGATTCACCGCACATGAATATATCTGACTAGTAATAATCTTAAAACCTATGTATTGATATCTCTCTGTTAGTGTGTCAAGTGGGTGTAAAGCGGCATAAACACAGCCGTGAAAAGCAGCTAAACTCCATTATAAACATAAATTACTTTTAAAAACCCATGAAACAAAGACAGTGAAAGAGAGAGAAATTCTTACACAATTCGTTCAGGGGCTGTGATGCAACCTGGATTGACCATATCTAGACCCACAGCTGGATGAGACATAAGGGTGGACACTCTTGGGGCTGAGAGGTGTGGTGAGGTTGGGTGAGCAAACGCAGACCCTTTAAAGTAATACTGCGTGCTGCCCATCGCATGGCTCCCAAATCTCCAGGTTCAAGGGCATCTTCCTACATCGAAAACATGAATGAGAAACCCAGAAGATGGTACACCAGGTGATGGGGAAAGGTTTCTAAAACGCACCTCATTTCTCATCTCCTTGTGCTCGGGTTCGCCATTCCAGCCACTTTACTAGCAATCTCCCTACTTGGAGCATCAGCACCTTTAACCTCCTGTTCCGTACAGGTTGCAATTTGTCCTGAGGATGAACGGGAAGACGGGGAACCAATGAGAGACTAGCTCTTGGTGTTGGGACAGGCACAGGTCACTCTATTTTCCCATCAGGAAGAAGAATTAACCACAGGCTCAGCCTGCCCCCCGGAACCAGAACAGGGCCTGAAGCCATCCTGCGCTTTTGCGGCCAGCTCCCGAAAAAGCGAGTTGTAAAATGGAGCTTCAGGGCACTGCAATTCACAAACCTGCACAGTTATAAATGATAACTCTCGTCCACAAATATATTGAGGGAAGGCAAAGACGAGGAATTGAAATCAAGGCAGAATTGCAGGAAACAGATTTCAGGAGGTAGAGTCGAATCGCCTTTAAAGCACATGAAAAGCGGCAAAACGTTGACAATGATGCCCTTGGCCAAAAAGGGCGTATGCGTTTTTTCCTGAATATATTCAGGAAAAAACGCATACGCCCTTTTTGGCCAACCAAGCAACCTGGAAAGGCAAATCAGCGCTACAAAGAAGTCTCGATTCCCATCGGTCAAAAGGGCCATGCTGAAAAAAGGGTCAAAACCAGAAATGCAGGACAGGCCATGGAGAAACGGGAGCCTTGCTACACTGATGGGCGGGATGTAAATTGCCAACAGCCACTCTGGAGAAGTGTACGGTGTGTCCTGAAACATCTAAAAAACACAGCTTAGAGAGCATAGGGCACTTCCACGCATGGGGGTATAAAGTGGGAAAATTAAAAATCAGCAAGACACAAGCACCCCCAAGTTTAGGGCTGCTCTGTTGACAAGGACCTCCACTTCATTCCACCTTAAATATCCCAGGAAAGCGAAAAATGGATAAAAAATTGGAGGTCCATATGTACAATGGAATATCACTCAGCCATGAAATCAATGTCATAAGGCTAGTAGAAGCATGATGAGTGGATTTAGGTACGACAATTCTAAGTGAAATAAGTCACACAGAAAAGGACACTTCTCATAAGGTGTCACTTATAGAGGGAATGTAAAAACCGTTACACTTCAACTGAATTACAAAACAGAACAGAGTCACACATGCAGAAAACACACTATGGCTTCTTAACGGGAAAGGTGAGGTGGGGTGATCCATAAAACAAGAGTTTCAAATTAGCTCAGATACCGTTCCATAAACCCAATATGTAACAGACAAGACCTACTCCTTGCTCAGAGAACTGGACTCAACACGCCCGATTCACCGCACAAGAATATATCTGACTAGTAATAATCTTAAAACCTATGTATTGATATCTCTCTGTTAGTGAGTCAAGTGGGTGTAAAGCGGCATAAACACAGCCGTGAAAAGCAGCTAAACCCCATTATAAAAATAAATTACTTTTCAAAACCCATGAAACAAAGACAGTGAAAGAGAGAGAAATTCTTACACAATTCGTTCAGGGGCTGTGATGCAACCTGGATTGACCATATCTAGACCCACAGCTGGATGAGACATAAGTGTGGACATTCTTGGGGATGAGAGGTGTGGTGAGGTTGGGTGAGCAAACGCAGACCCTTTAAAGTAATACTGCGTGCTACCCATCGCATGGGTCCCAAATCTACAGGTTCAAGGGCATCTTCCTACATCGAAAACATGCATGAGAAACCCAGAAGATGGTACACCGTGTGATGGGGAAAGGTTTCTAAAACCCACCTCATTTCTCATCTCCTTGTGCTCGGGTTCCCCATTCCAGCCACTTTACTAGCAATCTCCCTACTTGGAGCATCAGCACCTTTAACCTCCTGTTCCGTACAGGTTGCAATTTGTCCTGAGAATGAACGGGAAGACGGGGAACCAATGAGAGACTAGCTCTTGGTGTTGGGACAGGCACAGGTCACTCTATTTTCCCATCAGGAAGAAGAATTAACCACAGGCTCAGCCTGCCCCCCGGAACCAGAACAGGGCCTGAAGCCATCCTGCGCTTTTGCGGCCAGCTCCCGAAAAAGCGAGTTGTAAAATGGAGCTTCAGGGCACTGCAATTCACAAACATGCACAGTTATAAATGATAACTCTCGTCCACAAATATATTGAGGGAAGGCAAAGACGAGGAATTGAAATCAAGGCAGAATTGCAGGAAACAGATTTCAGGAGGTAGATTCGAATCGCCTTTAAAGCACATGAAAAGCGGCAAAACGTTGACAATGATGCCCTTGGCCAAAAAGGGCGTATGCGTTTTTTCCTGAATATATTCAGGAAAAAACGCATACGCCCTTTTTGGCCAACCAAGCAACCTGGAAAGGCAAATCAGCGCTACAAAGAAGTCTCGCTTCCCATCGGTCAAAAGGGCCATGCTGAAAAAAGTGTCAAAACCAGAAATGCAGGACAGGCCATGGAGAAATGGGAGCCTTGCTACACTGATGGGCGGGATGTAAATTGCCAACAGCCACTCTGGAGAAGTGTACGGTGTGTCCTGAAACATCTAAAAAACACAGCTTAGAGAGCATAGGGCACTTCCACGCATGGGGGTATAAAGTGGGAAAATTAAAAATCAGCAAGACACAAGCACCCCAAAGTTTAGGGCTGCTCTGTTGACAAGGACCTCCACTTCATTCCACCTTAAATATCCCAGGAAAGCGAAAAATGGATAAAAAATTGGAGGTCCATATGTACAATGGAATATCACTCAGCCATGAAATCAATGTCATAAGGCTAGTAGAAGCATGATGAGTGGATTTAGGTACGACAATTCTAAGTGAAATAAGTCACACAGAAAAGGACACTTCTCATAAGGTGTCACTTATAGAGGGAATGTAAAAACCGTTACACTTCAACTGAATTACAAAACAGAACAGAGTCACACATGCAGAAAACACACTATGGCTTCTTAACGGGAAAGGTGAAGTGGGGTGATCCATAAAACAAGAGTTTCAAATTAGCTCAGATACCGTTCCATAAACCCAATATGTAACAGACAAGACCTACTCCTTGCTCAGAGAACTGGACTCAACACGCCCGATTCACCGCACAAGAATATATCTGACTAGTAATAATCTTAAAACCTATGTATTGATATCTCTCTGTTAGTGAGTCAAGTGGGTGTAAAGCGGCATAAACACAGCCGTGAAAAGCAGCTAAACCCCATTATAAAAATAAATTACTTTTCAAAACCCATGAAACAAAGACAGTGAAAGAGAGAGAAATTCTTACACAATTCGTTCAGGGGCTGTGATGCAACCTGGATTGACCATATCTAGACCCACAGCTGGATGAGACATAAGTGTGGACATTCTTGGGGATGAGAGGTGTGGTGAGGTTGGGTGAGCAAACGCAGACCCTTTAAAGTAATACTGCGTGCTACCCATCGCATGGGTCCCAAATCTACAGGTTCAAGGGCATCTTCCTACATCGAAAACATGCATGAGAAACCCAGAAGATGGTACACCGTGTGATGGGGAAAGGTTTCTAAAACGCACCTCATTTCTCATCTCCTTGTGCTCGGGTTCCCCATTCCAGCCACTTTACTAGCAATCTCCCTACTTGGAGCATCAGCACCTTTAACCTCCTGTTCCGTACAGGTTGCAATTTGTCCTGAGAATGAACGGGAAGACGGGGAACCAATGAGAGACTAGCTCTTGGTGTTGGGACAGGCACAGGTCACTCTATTTTCCCATCAGGAAGAAGAATTAACCACAGGCTCAGCCTGCCCCCCGGAACCAGAACAGGGCCTGAAGCCATCCTGCGCTTTTGCGGCCAGCTCCCGAAAAAGCGAGTTGTAAAATGGAGCTTCAGGGCACTGCAATTCACAAACATGCACAGTTATAAATGATAACTCTCGTCCACAAATATATTGAGGGAAGGCAAAGACGAGGAATTGAAATCAAGGCAGAATTGCAGGAAACAGATTTCAGGAGGTAGATTCGAATCGCCTTTAAAGCACATGAAAAGCGGCAAAACGTTGACAATGATGCCCTTGGCCAAAAAGGGCGTATGCGTTTTTTCCTGAATATATTCAGGAAAAAACGCATACGCCCTTTTTGGCCAACCAAGCAACCTGGAAAGGCAAATCAGCGCTACAAAGAAGTCTCGCTTCCCATCGGTCAAAAGGGCCATGCTGAAAAAAGTGTCAAAACCAGAAATGCAGGACAGGCCATGGAGAAATGGGAGCCTTGCTACACTGATGGGCGGGATGTAAATTGCCAACAGCCACTCTGGAGAAGTGTACGGTGTGTCCTGAAACATCTAAAAAACACAGCTTAGAGAGCATAGGGCACTTCCACGCATGGGGGTATAAAGTGGGAAAATTAAAAATCAGCAAGACACAAGCACCCCCAAGTTTAGGGCTGCTCTGTTGACAAGGACCTCCACTTCATTCCACCTTAAATATCCCAGGAAAGCGAAAAATGGATAAAAAATTGGAGGTCCATATGTACAATGGAATATCACTCAGCCATGAAATCAATGTCATAAGGCTAGTAGAAGCATGATGAGTGGATTTAGGTACGACAATTCTAAGTGAAATAAGTCACACAGAAAAGGACAATTCTCATAAGGTGTCACTTATAGAGGGAATGTAAAAACCGTTACACTTCAACTGAATTACAAAACAGAACAGAGTCACACATGCAGAAAACACACTATGGCTTCTTAACGGGAAAGGTGAGGTGGGGTGATCCATAAAACAAGAGTTTCAAATTAGCTCCGATACCGTTCCATAAACCCAATATGTAACAGACAAGACCTACTCCTTGCTCAGAGAACTGGACTCAACACGCCCGATTCACCGCACAAGAATATATCTGACTAGTAATAATCTTAAAACCTATGTATTGATATCTCTCTGTTAGTGAGTCAAGTGGGTGTAAAGCGGCATAAACACAGCCGTGAAAAGCAGCTAAACCCCATTATAAAAATAAATTACTTTTCAAAACCCATGAAACAAAGACAGTGAAAGAGAGAGAAATTCTTACACAATTCGTTCAGGGGCTGTGATGCAACCTGGATTGACCATATCTAGACCCACAGCTGGATGAGACATAAGTGTGGACATTCTTGGGGATGAGAGGTGTGGTGAGGTTGGGTGAGCAAACGCAGACCCTTTAAAGTAATACTGCGTGCTACCCATCGCATGGGTCCCAAATCTACAGGTTCAAGGGCATCTTCCTACATCGAAAACATGCATGAGAAACCCAGAAGATGGTACACCGTGTGATGGGGAAAGGTTTCTAAAACGCACCTCATTTCTCATCTCCTTGTGCTCGGGTTCCCCATTCCAGCCACTTTACTAGCAATCTCCCTACTTGGAGCATCAGCACCTTTAACCTCCTGTTCCGTACAGGTTGCAATTTGTCCTGAGAATGAACGGGAAGACGGGGAACCAATGAGAGACTAGCTCTTGGTGTTGGGACAGGCACAGGTCACTCTATTTTCCCATCAGGAAGAAGAATTAACCACAGGCTCAGCCTGCCCCCCGGAACCAGAACAGGGCCTGAAGCCATCCTGCGCTTTTGCGGCCAGCTCCCGAAAAAGCGAGTTGTAAAATGGAGCTTCAGGGCACTGCAATTCACAAACATGCACAGTTATAAATGATAACTCTCGTCCACAAATATATTGAGGGAAGGCAAAGACGAGGAATTGAAATCAAGGCAGAATTGCAGGAAACAGATTTCAGGAGGTAGATTCGAATCGCCTTTAAAGCACATGAAAAGCGGCAAAACGTTGACAATGATGCCCTTGGCCAAAAAGGGCGTATGCGTTTTTTCCTGAATATATTCAGGAAAAAACGCATACGCCCTTTTTGGCCAACCAAGCAACCTGGAAAGGCAAATCAGCGCTACAAAGAAGTCTCGCTTCCCATCGGTCAAAAGGGCCATGCTGAAAAAAGTGTCAAAACCAGAAATGCAGGACAGGCCATGGAGAAATGGGAGCCTTGCTACACTGATGGGCGGGATGTAAATTGCCAACAGCCACTCTGGAGAAGTGTACGGTGTGTCCTGAAACATCTAAAAAACACAGCTTAGAGAGCATAGGGCACTTCCACGCATGGGGGTATAAAGTGGGAAAATTAAAAATCAGCATGACACAAGCACCCCAAAGTTTAGGGCTGCTCTGTTGACAAGGACCTCCACTTCATTCCACCTTAAATATCCCAGGAAAGCGAAAAATGGATAAAATATTGGAGGTCCATATGTACAATGGAATATCACTCAGCCATGAAATGAATGTCATAAGGCTAGTAGAAGCATGATGAGTGGATTTAGGTACGACAATTCTAAGTGAAATAAGTCACACAGAAAAGGACACTTCTCATAAGGTGTCACTTATAGAGGGAATGTAAAAACAGTTACACTTCAACTGAATTACAAAACAGAACAGAGTCACACATGCAGAAAACACACTATGGCTGCTTAACGGGAAAGGTGAGGTGGGGTGATCCATAAAACAAGAGTTTCAAATTAGCTCCGATACCGTTCCATAAAACCAATATGTAACAGACAAGACCTACTCCTTGCTCAGAGAACTGGACTCAACACGCCCGATTCACCGCACATGAATATATCTGACTAGTAATAATCTTAAAACCTATGTATTGATATCTCTCTGTTAGTGTGTCAAGTGGGTGTAAAGCGGCATAAACACAGCCGTGAAAAGCAGCTAAACTCCATTATAAACATAAATTACTTTTAAAAACCCATGAAACAAAGACAGTGAAAGAGAGAGAAATTCTTACACAATTCGTTCAGGGGCTGTGATGCAACCTGGATTGACCATATCTAGACCCACAGCTGGATGAGACATAAGGGTGGACACTCTTGGGGCTGAGAGGTGTGGTGAGGTTGGGTGAGCAAACGCAGACCCTTTAAAGTAATACTGCGTGCTGCCCATCGCATGGCTCCCAAATCTCCAGGTTCAAGGGCATCTTCCTACATCGAAAACATGAATGAGAAACCCAGAAGATGGTACACCAGGTGATGGGGAAAGGTTTCTAAAACGCACCTCATTTCTCATCTCCTTGTGCTCGGGTTCGCCATTCCAGCCACTTTACTAGCAATCTCCCTACTTGGAGCATCAGCACCTTTAACCTCCTGTTCCGTACAGGTTGCAATTTGTCCTGAGGATGAACGGGAAGACGGGGAACCAATGAGAGACTAGCTCTTGGTGTTGGGACAGGCACAGGTCACTCTATTTTCCCATCAGGAAGAAGAATTAACCACAGGCTCAGCCTGCCCCCCGGAACCAGAACAGGGCCTGAAGCCATCCTGCGCTTTTGCGGCCAGCTCCCGAAAAAGCGAGTTGTAAAATGGAGCTTCAGGGCACTGCAATTCACAAACCTGCACAGTTATAAATGATAACTCTCGTCCACAAATATATTGAGGGAAGGCAAAGACGAGGAATTGAAATCAAGGCAGAATTGCAGGAAACAGATTTCAGGAGGTAGAGTCGAATCGCCTTTAAAGCACATGAAAAGCGGCAAAACGTTGACAATGATGCCCTTGGCCAAAAAGGGCGTATGCGTTTTTTCCTGAATATATTCAGGAAAAAACGCATACGCCCTTTTTGGCCAACCAAGCAACCTGGAAAGGCAAATCAGCGCTACAAAGAAGTCTCGATTCCCATCGGTCAAAAGGGCCATGCTGAAAAAAGGGTCAAAACCAGAAATGCAGGACAGGCCATGGAGAAACGGGAGCCTTGCTACACTGATGGGCGGGATGTAAATTGCCAACAGCCACTCTGGAGAAGTGTACGGTGTGTCCTGAAACATCTAAAAAACACAGCTTAGAGAGCATAGGGCACTTCCACGCATGGGGGTATAAAGTGGGAAAATTAAAAATCAGCAAGACACAAGCACCCCCAAGTTTAGGGCTGCTCTGTTGACAAGGACCTCCACTTCATTCCACCTTAAATATCCCAGGAAAGCGAAAAATGGATAAAAAATTGGAGGTCCATATGTACAATGGAATATCACTCAGCCATGAAATCAATGTCATAAGGCTAGTAGAAGCATGATGAGTGGATTTAGGTACGACAATTCTAAGTGAAATAAGTCACACAGAAAAGGACACTTCTCATAAGGTGTCACTTATAGAGGGAATGTAAAAACCGTTACACTTCAACTGAATTACAAAACAGAACAGAGTCACACATGCAGAAAACACACTATGGCTTCTTAACGGGAAAGGTGAGGTGGGGTGATCCATAAAACAAGAGTTTCAAATTAGCTCAGATACCGTTCCATAAACCCAATATGTAACAGACAAGACCTACTCCTTGCTCAGAGAACTGGACTCAACACGCCCGATTCACCGCACAAGAATATATCTGACTAGTAATAATCTTAAAACCTATGTATTGATATCTCTCTGTTAGTGAGTCAAGTGGGTGTAAAGCGGCATAAACACAGCCGTGAAAAGCAGCTAAACCCCATTATAAAAATAAATTACTTTTCAAAACCCATGAAACAAAGACAGTGAAAGAGAGAGAAATTCTTACACAATTCGTTCAGGGGCTGTGATGCAACCTGGATTGACCATATCTAGACCCACAGCTGGATGAGACATAAGTGTGGACATTCTTGGGGATGAGAGGTGTGGTGAGGTTGGGTGAGCAAACGCAGACCCTTTAAAGTAATACTGCGTGCTACCCATCGCATGGGTCCCAAATCTACAGGTTCAAGGGCATCTTCCTACATCGAAAACATGCATGAGAAACCCAGAAGATGGTACACCGTGTGATGGGGAAAGGTTTCTAAAACCCACCTCATTTCTCATCTCCTTGTGCTCGGGTTCCCCATTCCAGCCACTTTACTAGCAATCTCCCTACTTGGAGCATCAGCACCTTTAACCTCCTGTTCCGTACAGGTTGCAATTTGTCCTGAGAATGAACGGGAAGACGGGGAACCAATGAGAGACTAGCTCTTGGTGTTGGGACAGGCACAGGTCACTCTATTTTCCCATCAGGAAGAAGAATTAACCACAGGCTCAGCCTGCCCCCCGGAACCAGAACAGGGCCTGAAGCCATCCTGCGCTTTTGCGGCCAGCTCCCGAAAAAGCGAGTTGTAAAATGGAGCTTCAGGGCACTGCAATTCACAAACATGCACAGTTATAAATGATAACTCTCGTCCACAAATATATTGAGGGAAGGCAAAGACGAGGAATTGAAATCAAGGCAGAATTGCAGGAAACAGATTTCAGGAGGTAGATTCGAATCGCCTTTAAAGCACATGAAAAGCGGCAAAACGTTGACAATGATGCCCTTGGCCAAAAAGGGCGTATGCGTTTTTTCCTGAATATATTCAGGAAAAAACGCATACGCCCTTTTTGGCCAACCAAGCAACCTGGAAAGGCAAATCAGCGCTACAAAGAAGTCTCGCTTCCCATCGGTCAAAAGGGCCATGCTGAAAAAAGTGTCAAAACCAGAAATGCAGGACAGGCCATGGAGAAATGGGAGCCTTGCTACACTGATGGGCGGGATGTAAATTGCCAACAGCCACTCTGGAGAAGTGTACGGTGTGTCCTGAAACATCTAAAAAACACAGCTTAGAGAGCATAGGGCACTTCCACGCATGGGGGTATAAAGTGGGAAAATTAAAAATCAGCAAGACACAAGCACCCCCAAGTTTAGGGCTGCTCTGTTGACAAGGACCTCCACTTCATTCCACCTTAAATATCCCAGGAAAGCGAAAAATGGATAAAAAATTGGAGGTCCATATGTACAATGGAATATCACTCAGCCATGAAATCAATGTCATAAGGCTAGTAGAAGCATGATGAGTGGATTTAGGTACGACAATTCTAAGTGAAATAAGTCACACAGAAAAGGACACTTCTCATAAGGTGTCACTTATAGAGGGAATGTAAAAACAGTTACACTTCAACTGAATTACAAAACAGAACAGAGTCACACATGCAGAAAACACACTATGGCTTCTTAACGGGAAAGGTGAGGTGGGGTGATCCATAAAACAAGAGTTTCAAATTAGCTCCGATACCGTTCCATAAACCCAATATGTAACAGACAAGACCTACTCCTTGCTCAGAGAACTGGACTCAACACGCCCGATTCACCGCACAAGAATATATCTGACTAGTAATAATCTTAAAACCTATGTATTGATATCTCTCTGTTAGTGAGTCAAGTGGGTGTAAAGCGGCATAAACACAGCCGTGAAAAGCAGCTAAACCCCATTATAAAAATAAATTACTTTTCAAAACCCATGAAACAAAGACAGTGAAAGAGAGAGAAATTCTTACACAATTCGTTCAGGGGCTGTGATGCAACCTGGATTGACCATATCTAGACCCACAGCTGGATGAGACATAAGTGTGGACATTCTTGGGGATGAGAGGTGTGGTGAGGTTGGGTGAGCAAACGCAGACCCTTTAAAGTAATACTGCGTGCTACCCATCGCATGGGTCCCAAATCTACAGGTTCAAGGGCATCTTCCTACATCGAAAACATGCATGAGAAACCCAGAAGATGGTACACCGTGTGATGGGGAAAGGTTTCTAAAACGCACCTCATTTCTCATCTCCTTGTGCTCGGGTTCCCCATTCCAGCCACTTTACTAGCAATCTCCCTACTTGGAGCATCAGCACCTTTAACCTCCTGTTCCGTACAGGTTGCAATTTGTCCTGAGAATGAACGGGAAGACGGGGAACCAATGAGAGACTAGCTCTTGGTGTTGGGACAGGCACAGGTCACTCTATTTTCCCATCAGGAAGAAGAATTAACCACAGGCTCAGCCTGCCCCCCGGAACCAGAACAGGGCCTGAAGCCATCCTGCGCTTTTGCGGCCAGCTCCCGAAAAAGCGAGTTGTAAAATGGAGCTTCAGGGCACTGCAATTCACAAACATGCACAGTTATAAATGATAACTCTCGTCCACAAATATATTGAGGGAAGGCAAAGACGAGGAATTGAAATCAAGGCAGAATTGCAGGAAACAGATTTCAGGAGGTAGATTCGAATCGCCTTTAAAGCACATGAAAAGCGGCAAAACGTTGACAATGATGCCCTTGGCCAAAAAGGGCGTATGCGTTTTTTCCTGAATATATTCAGGAAAAAACGCATACGCCCTTTTTGGCCAACCAAGCAACCTGGAAAGGCAAATCAGCGCTACAAAGAAGTCTCGCTTCCCATCGGTCAAAAGGGCCATGCTGAAAAAAGTGTCAAAACCAGAAATGCAGGACAGGCCATGGAGAAATGGGAGCCTTGCTACACTGATGGGCGGGATGTAAATTGCCAACAGCCACTCTGGAGAAGTGTACGGTGTGTCCTGAAACATCTAAAAAACACAGCTTAGAGAGCATAGGGCACTTCCACGCATGGGGGTATAAAGTGGGAAAATTAAAAATCAGCATGACACAAGCACCCCAAAGTTTAGGGCTGCTCTGTTGACAAGGACCTCCACTTCATTCCACCTTAAATATCCCAGGAAAGCGAAAAATGGATAAAATATTGGAGGTCCATATGTACAATGGAATATCACTCAGCCATGAAATGAATGTCATAAGGCTAGTAGAAGCATGATGAGTGGATTTAGGTACGACAATTCTAAGTGAAATAAGTCACACAGAAAAGGACACTTCTCATAAGGTGTCACTTATAGAGGGAATGTAAAAACAGTTACACTTCAACTGAATTACAAAACAGAACAGAGTCACACATGCAGAAAACACACTATGGCTGCTTAACGGGAAAGGTGAGGTGGGGTGATCCATAAAACAAGAGTTTCAAATTAGCTCAGATACCGTTCCATAAAACCAATATGTAACAGACAAGACCTACTCCTTGCTCAGAGAACTGGACTCAACACGCCCGATTCACCGCACATGAATATATCTGACTAGTAATAATCTTAAAACCTATGTATTGATATCTCTCTGTTAGTGTGTCAAGTGGGTGTAAAGCGGCATAAACACAGCCGTGAAAAGCAGCTAAACTCCATTATAAACATAAATTACTTTTAAAAACCCATGAAACAAAGACAGTGAAAGAGAGAGAAATTCTTACACAATTCGTTCAGGGGCTGTGATGCAACCTGGATTGACCATATCTAGACCCACAGCTGGATGAGACATAAGGGTGGACACTCTTGGGGCTGAGAGGTGTGGTGAGGTTGGGTGAGCAAACGCAGACCCTTTAAAGTAATACTGCGTGCTGCCCATCGCATGGCTCCCAAATCTCCAGGTTCAATGGCATCTTCCTACATCGAAAACATGAATGAGAAACCCAGAAGATGGTACACCAGGTGATGGGGAAAGGTTTCTAAAACGCACCTCATTTCTCATCTCCTTGTGCTCGGGTTCGCCATTCCAGCCACTTTACTAGCAATCTCCCTACTTGGAGCATCAGCACCTTTAACCTCCTGTTCCGTACAGGTTGCAATTTGTCCTGAGGATGAACGGGAAGACGGGGAACCAATGAGAGACTAGCTCTTGGTGTTGGGACAGGCACAGGTCACTCTATTTTCCCATCAGGAAGAAGAATTAACCACAGGCTCAGCCTGCCCCCCGGAACCAGAACAGGGCCTGAAGCCATCCTGCGCTTTTGCGGCCAGCTCCCGAAAAAGCGAGTTGTAAAATGGAGCTTCAGGGCACTGCAATTCACAAACCTGCACAGTTATAAATGATAACTCTCGTCCACAAATATATTGAGGGAAGGCAAAGACGAGGAATTGAAATCAAGGCAGAATTGCAGGAAACAGATTTCAGGAGGTAGAGTCGAATCGCCTTTAAAGCACATGAAAAGCGGCAAAACGTTGACAATGATGCCCTTGGCCAAAAAGGGCGTATGCGTTTTTTCCTGAATATATTCAGGAAAAAACGCATACGCCCTTTTTGGCCAACCAAGCAACCTGGAAAGGCAAATCAGCGCTACAAAGAAGTCTCGATTCCCATCGGTCAAAAGGGCCATGCTGAAAAAAGGGTCAAAACCAGAAATGCAGGACAGGCCATGGAGAAACGGGAGCCTTGCTACACTGATGGGCGGGATGTAAATTGCCAACAGCCACTCTGGAGAAGTGTACGGTGTGTCCTGAAACATCTAAAAAACACAGCTTAGAGAGCATAGGGCACTTCCACGCATGGGGGTATAAAGTGGGAAAATTAAAAATCAGCAAGACACAAGCACCCCCAAGTTTAGGGCTGCTCTGTTGACAAGGACCTCCACTTCATTCCACCTTAAATATCCCAGGAAAGCGAAAAATGGATAAAAAATTGGAGGTCCATATGTACAATGGAATATCACTCAGCCATGAAATCAATGTCATAAGGCTAGTAGAAGCATGATGAGTGGATTTAGGTACGACAATTCTAAGTGAAATAAGTCACACAGAAAAGGACACTTCTCATAAGGTGTCACTTATAGAGGGAATGTAAAAACCGTTACACTTCAACTGAATTACAAAACAGAACAGAGTCACACATGCAGAAAACACACTATGGCTTCTTAACGGGAAAGGTGAAGTGGGGTGATCCATAAAACAAGAGTTTCAAATTAGCTCAGATACCGTTCCATAAACCCAATATGTAACAGACAAGACCTACTCCTTGCTCAGAGAACTGGACTCAACACGCCCGATTCACCGCACAAGAATATATCTGACTAGTAATAATCTTAAAACCTATGTATTGATATCTCTCTGTTAGTGAGTCAAGTGGGTGTAAAGCGGCATAAACACAGCCGTGAAAAGCAGCTAAACCCCATTATAAAAATAAATTACTTTTCAAAACCCATGAAACAAAGATAGTGAAAGAGAGAGAAATTCTTACACAATTCGTTCAGGGGCTGTGATGCAACCTGGATTGACCATATCTAGACCCACAGCTGGATGAGACATAAGTGTGGACATTCTTGGGGATGAGAGGTGTGGTGAGGTTGGGTGAGCAAACGCAGACCCTTTAAAGTAATACTGCGTGCTACCCATCGCATGGGTCCCAAATCTACAGGTTCAAGGGCATCTTCCTACATCGAAAACATGCATGAGAAACCCAGAAGATGGTACACCGTGTGATGGGGAAAGGTTTCTAAAACGCACCTCATTTCTCATCTCCTTGTGCTCGGGTTCCCCATTCCAGCCACTTTACTAGCAATCTCCCTACTTGGAGCATCAGCACCTTTAACCTCCTGTTCCGTACAGGTTGCAATTTGTCCTGAGAATGAACGGGAAGACGGGGAACCAATGAGAGACTAGCTCTTGGTGTTGGGACAGGCACAGGTCACTCTATTTTCCCATCAGGAAGAAGAATTAACCACAGGCTCAGCCTGCCCCCCGGAACCAGAACAGGGCCTGAAGCCATCCTGCGCTTTTGCGGCCAGCTCCCGAAAAAGCGAGTTGTAAAATGGAGCTTCAGGGCACTGCAATTCACAAACATGCACAGTTATAAATGATAACTCTCGTCCACAAATATATTGAGGGAAGGCAAAGACGAGGAATTGAAATCAAGGCAGAATTGCAGGAAACAGATTTCAGGAGGTAGATTCGAATCGCCTTTAAAGCACATGAAAAGCGGCAAAACGTTGACAATGATGCCCTTGGCCAAAAAGGGCGTATGCGTTTTTTCCTGAATATATTCAGGAAAAAACGCATACGCCCTTTTTGGCCAACCAAGCAACCTGGAAAGGCAAATCAGCGCTACAAAGAAGTCTCGCTTCCCATCGGTCAAAAGGGCCATGCTGAAAAAAGTGTCAAAACCAGAAATGCAGGACAGGCCATGGAGAAATGGGAGCCTTGCTACACTGATGGGCGGGATGTAAATTGCCAACAGCCACTCTGGAGAAGTGTACGGTGTGTCCTGAAACATCTAAAAAACACAGCTTAGAGAGCATAGGGCACTTCCACGCATGGGGGTATAAAGTGGGAAAATTAAAAATCAGCAAGACACAAGCACCCCAAAGTTTAGGGCTGCTCTGTTGACAAGGACCTCCACTTCATTCCACCTTAAATATCCCAGGAAAGCGAAAAATGGATAAAAAATTGGAGGTCCATATGTACAATGGAATATCACTCAGCCATGAAATCAATGTCATAAGGCTAGTAGAAGCATGATGAGTGGATTTAGGTACGACAATTCTAAGTGAAATAAGTCACACAGAAAAGGACACTTCTCATAAGGTGTCACTTATAGAGGGAATGTAAAAACAGTTACACTTCAACTGAATTACAAAACAGAACAGAGTCACACATGCAGACAACACACTATGGCTGCTTAACGGGAAAGGTGAGGTGGGGTGATCCATAAAACAAGAGTTTCAAATTAGCTCAGATACCGTTCCATAAAACCAATATGTAACAGACAAGACCTACTCCTTGCTCAGAGAACTGGACTCAACACGCCCGATTCACCGCACATGAATATATCTGACTAGTAATAATCTTAAAACCTATGTATTGATATCTCTCTGTTAGTGTGTCAAGTGGGTGTAAAGCGGCATAAACACAGCCGTGAAAAGCAGCTAAACCCCATTATAAACATAAATTACTTTTAAAAACCCATGAAACAAAGACAGTGAAAGAGAGAGAAATTCTTACACAATTCGTTCAGGGGCTGTGATGCAACCTGGATTGACCATATCTAGACCCACAGCTGGATGAGACATAAGGGTGGACACTCTTGGGGCTGAGAGGTGTGGTGAGGTTGGGTGAGCAAACGCAGACCCTTTAAAGTAATACTGCGTGCTGCCCATCACATGGCTCCCAAATCTCCAGGTTCAAGGGCATCTTCCTACATCGAAAACATGAATGAGAAACCCAGAAGATGGTACACCAGGTGATGGGGAAAGGTTTCTAAAACGCACCTCATTTCTCATCTCCTTGTGCTCGGGTTCGCCATTCCAGCCACTTTACTAGCAATCTCCCTACTTGGAGCATCAGCACCTTTAACCTCCTGTTCCGTACAGGTTGCAATTTGTCCTGAGGATGAACGGGAAGACGGGGAACCAATGAGAGACTAGCTCTTGGTGTTGGGACAGGCACAGGTCACTCTATTTTCCCATCAGGAAGAAGAATTAACCACAGGCTCAGCCTGCCCCCCGGAACCAGAACAGGGCCTGAAGCCATCCTGCGCTTTTGCGGCCAGCTCCCGAAAAAGCGAGCTGTAAAATGGAGCTTCAGGGCACTGCAATTCACAAACCTGCACAGTTATAAATGATAACTCTCGTCCACAAATATATTGAGGGAAGGCAAAGACGAGGAATTGAAATAAAGGCAGAATTGCAGGAAACAGATTTCAGGAGGTAGATTCGAATCGCCTTTAAAGCACATGAAAAGCGGTAAAACGTTGACAATGATGCCCTTGGCCAAAAAGGGCGTATGCGTTTTTTCCTGAATATATTCAGGAAAAAACGCATACGCCCTTTTTGGCCAACCAAGCAACCTGGAAAGGCAAATCAGCGCTACAAAGAAGTCTCGCTTCCCATCGGTCAAAAGGGCCATGCTGAAAAAAGTGTCAAAACCAGAAATGCAGGACAGGCCATGGAGAAATGGGAGCCTTGCTACACTGATGGGCGGGATGTAAATTGCCAACAGCCACTCTGGAGAAGTGTACGGTGTGTCCTGAAACATCTAAAAAACACAGCTTAGAGAGCATAGGGCACTTCCACGCATGGGGGTATAAAGTGGGAAAATTAAAAATCAGCAAGACACAAGCACCCCAAAGTTTAGGGCTGCTCTGTTGACAAGGAACTCCACTTCATTCCACCTTAAATATCCCAGGAAAGCGAAAAATGGATAAAAAATTGGAGGTCCATATGTACAATGGAATATCACTCAGCCATGAAATCAATGTCATAAGGCTAGTAGAAGCATGATGAGTGGATTTAGGTACGACAATTCTAAGTGAAATAAGTCACACAGAAAAGGACACTTCTCATAAGGTGTCACTTATAGAGGGAATGTAAAAACAGTTACACTTCAACTGAATTACAAAACAGAACAGAGTCACACATGCAGAAAACACACTATGGCTGCTTAACGGGAAAGGTGAGGTGGGGTGATCCATAAAACAAGAGTTTCAAATTAGCTCAGATACCGTTCCATAAACCCAATATGTAACAGACAAGACCTTCTCCTTGCTCAGAGAACTGGACTCAACACGCCCGATTCACCGCACATGAATATATCTGACTAGTAATAATCTTAAAACCTATGTATTGATATCTCTCTGTTAGTGTGTCAAGTGGGTGTAAAGCGGCATAAACACAGCCGTGAAAAGCAGCTAAACCCCATTATAAACATAAATTACTTTTAAAAACCCATGAAACAAAGACAGTGAAAGAGAGAGAAATTCTTACACAATTCGTTCAGGGGCTGTGATGCAACCTGGATTGACCATATCTAGACCCACAGCTGGATGAGACATAAGGGTGGACACTCTTGGGGCTGAGAGGTGTGGTGAGGTTGGGTGAGCAAACGCAGACCCTTTAAAGTAATACTGCCTGCTGCCCATCGCATGGCTCCCAAATCTCCAGGTTCAATGGCATCTTCCTACATCGAAAACATGAATGAGAAACCCAGAAGATGGTACACCAGGTGATGGGGAAAGGTTTCTAAAACGCACCTCATTTCTCATCTCCTTGTGCTCGGGTTCGCCATTCCAGCCACTTTACTAGCAATCTCCCTACTTGGAGCATCAGCACCTTTAACCTCCTGTTCCGTACAGGTTGCAATTTGTCCTGAGGATGAACGGGAAGACGGGGAACCAATGAGAGACAAGCTCTTGGTGTTGGGACAGGCACAGGTCACTCTATTTTCCCATCAGGAAGAAGAATTAACCACAGGCTCAGCCTGCCCCCCGGAACCAGAACAGGGCCTGAAGCCATCCTGCGCTTTTGCGGCCAGCTCCCGAAAAAGCGAGTTGTAAAATGGAGCTTCAGGGCACTGCAATTCACAAACCTGCACAGTTATAAATGATAACTCTCGTCCACAAATATATTGAGGGAAGGCAAAGACGAGGAATTGAAATCAAGGCAGAATTGCAGGAAACAGATTTCAGGAGGTAGAGTCGAATCGCCTTTAAAGCACATGAAAAGCGGCAAAACGTTGACAATGATGCCCTTGGCCAAAAAGGGCGTATGCGTTTTTTCCTGAATATATTCAGGAAAAAACGCATACGCCCTTTTTGGCCAACCAAGCAACCTGGAAAGGCAAATCAGCGCTACAAAGAAGTCTCGCTTCCCATCGGTCAAAAGGGCCATGCTGAAAAAAGTGTCAAAACCAGAAATGCAGGACAGGCCATGGAGAAATGGGAGCCTTGCTACACTGATGGGCGGGATGTAAATTGCCAACAGCCACTCTGGAGAAGTGTACGGTGTGTCCTGAAACATCTAAAAAACACAGCTTAGAGAGCATAGGGCACTTCCAAGCATGGGGGTATAAAGTGGGAAAATTAAAAATCAGCAAGACACAAGCACCCCAAAGTTTAGGGCTGCTCTGTTGACAAGGACCTCCACTTCATTCCACCTTAAATATCCCAGGAAAGCGAAAAATGGATAAAAAATTGGAGGTCCATATGTACAATGGAATATCACTCAGCCATGAAATCAATGTCATAAGGCTAGTAGAAGCATGATGAGTGGATTTAGGTACGACAATTCTAAGTGAAATAAGTCACACAGAAAAGGACACTTCTCATAAGGTGTCACTTATAGAGGGAATGTAAAAACCGTTACACTTCAACTGAATTACAAAACAGAACAGAGTCACACATGCAGAAAACACACTATGGCTTCTTAACGGGAAAGGTGAGGTGGGGTGATCCATAAAACAAGAGTTTCAAATTAGCTCAGATACCGTTCCATAAACCCAATATGTAACAGACAAGACCTACTCCTTGCTCAGAGAACTGGACTCAACACGCCCGATTCACCGCACAAGAATATATCTGACTAGTAATAATCTTAAAACCTATGTATTGATATCTCTCTGTTAGTGAGTCAAGTGGGTGTAAAGCGGCATAAACACAGCCGTGAAAAGCAGCTAAACCCCATTATAAAAATAAATTACTTTTCAAAACCCATGAAACAAAGACAGTGAAAGAGAGAGAAATTCTTACACAATTCGTTCAGGGGCTGTGATGCAACCTGGATTGACCATATCTAGACCCACAGCTGGATGAGACATAAGGGTGGACATTCTTGGGGCTGAGAGGTGTGGTGAGGTTGGGTGAGCAAACGCAGACCCTTTAAAGTAATACTGCGTGCTACCCATCGCATGGGTCCCAAATCTACAGGTTCAAGGGCATCTTCCTACATCGAAAACATGCATGAGAAACCCAGAAGATGGTACACCGTGTGATGGGGAAAGGTTTCTAAAACGCACCTCATTTCTCATCTCCTTGTGCTCGGGTTCCCCATTCCAGCCACTTTACTAGCAATCTCCCTACTTGGAGCATCAGCACCTTTAATCTCCTGTTCCGTACAGGTTGCAATTTGTCCTGAGGATGAACGGGAAGACGGGGAACCAATGAGAGACTAGCTCTTGGTGTTGGGACAGGCACAGGTCACTCTATTTTCCCATCAGGAAGAAGAATTAACCACAGGCTCAGCCTGCCCCCCGGAACCAGAACAGGGCCTGAAGCCATCCTGCGCTTTTGCGGCCAGCTCCCGAAAAAGCGAGTTGTAAAATGGAGCTTCAGGGCACTGCAATTCACAAACCTGCACAGTTATAAATGATAACTCTCGTCCACAAATATATTGAGGGAAGGCAAAGACGAGGAATTGAAATCAAGGCAGAATTGCAGGAAACAGATTTCAGGAGGTAGATTCGAATCGCCTTTAAAGCACATGAAAAGCGGCAAAACGTTGACAATGATGCCCTTGGCCAAAAAGGGCGTATGCGTTTTTTCCTGAATATATTCAGGAAAAAACGCATACGCCCTTTTTGGCCAACCAAGCAACCTGGAAAGGCAAATCAGCGCTACAAAGAAGTCTCGCTTCCCATCGGTCAAAAGGGCCATGCTGAAAAAAGTGTCAAAACCAGAAATGCAGGACAGGCCATGGAGAAATGGGAGCCTTGCTACACTGATGGGCGGTATGTAAATTGCCAACAGCCACTCTGGAGAAGTGTACGGTGTGTTCTGAAACATCTAAAAAACACAGCTTAGAGAGCATAGGGCACTTCCACGCATGGGGGTATAAAGTGGGAAAATTAAAAATCAGCAAGACACAAGCACCCCAAAGTTTAGGGCTGCTCTGTTGACAAGGACCTCCACTTCATTCCACCTTAAATATCCCAAGAAAGCGAAAAATGGATAAAAAATTGGAGGTCCATATGTACAATGGAATATCACTCAGCCATGAAATCAATGTCATAAGGCTAGTAGAAGCATGATGAGTGGATTTAGGTACGACAATTCTAAGTGAAATAAGTCACACAGAAAAGGACACTTCTCATAAGGTGTCACTTATAGAGGGAATGTAAAAACAGTTACACTTCAACTGAATTACAAAACAGAACAGAGTCACACATGCAGAAAACACACTATGGCTGCTTAACGGGAAAGGTGAGGTGGGGTGATCCATAAAACAAGAGTTTCAAATTAGCTCAGATACCGTTCCATAAACCCAATATGTAACAGACAATACCTTCTCCTTGCTCAGAGAACTGGACTCAACACGCCCGATTCACCGCACATGAATATATATGACTAGTAATAATCTTAAAACCTATGTATTGATATCTCTCTGTTAGTGTGTCAAGTGGGTGTAAAGCGGCATAAACACAGCCGTGAAAAGCAGCTAAACCCCATTATAAACATAAATTACTTTTAAAAACCCATGAAACAAAGACAGTGAAAGAGAGAGAAATTCTTACACAATTCGTTCAGGGGCTGTGATGCAACCTGGATTGACCATATCTAGACCCACAGCTGGATGAGACATAAGGGTGGACACTCTTGGGGCTGAGAGGTGTGGTGAGGTTGGGTGAGCAAACGCAGACCCTTTAAAGTAATACTGCGTGCTGCCCATCGCATGGCTCCCAAATCTCCAGGTTCAAGGGCATCTTCCTACATCGAAAACATGAATGAGAAACCCAGAAGATGGTACACCAGGTGATGGGGAAAGGTTTCTAAAACGCACCTCATTTCTCATCTCCTTGTGCTCGGGTTCGCCATTCCAGCCACTTTACTAGCAATCTCCCTACTTGGAGCATCAGCACCTTTAACCTCCTGTTCCGTACAGGTTGCAATTTGTCCTGAGGATGAACGGGAAGACGGGGAACCAATGAGAGACAAGCTCTTGGTGTTGGGACAGGCACAGGTCACTCTATTTTCCCATCAGGAAGAAGAATTAACCACAGGCTCAGCCTGCCCCCCGGAACCAGAACAGGGCCTGAAGCCATCCTGCGCTTTTGCGGCCAGCTCCCGAAAAAGCGAGTTGTAAAATGGAGCTTCAGGGCACTGCAATTCACAAACCTGCACAGTTATAAATGATAACTCTCGTCCACAAATATATTGAGGGAAGGCAAAGACGAGGAATTGAAATCAAGGCAGAATTGCAGGAAACAGATTTCAGGAGGTAGAGTCGAATCGCCTTTAAAGCACATGAAAAGCGGCAAAACGTTGACAATGATGCCCTTGGCCAAAAAGGGCGTATGCGTTTTTTCCTGAATATATTCAGGAAAAAACGCATACGCCCTTTTTGTCCAACCAAGCAACCTGGAAAGGCAAATCAGCGCTACAAAGAAGTCTCGCTTCCCATCGGTCAAAAGGGCCATGCTGAAAAAAGTGTCAAAACCAGAAATGCAGGACAGGCCATGGAGAAACGGGAGCCTTGCTACACTGATGGGCGGGATGTAAATTGCCAACAGCCACTCTGGAGAAGTGTATGGTGTGTCCTGAAACATCTAAAAAACACAGCTTAGAGAGCATAGGGCACTTCCAAGCATGGGGGTATAAAGTGGGAAAATTAAAAATCAGCAAGACACAAGCACCCCAAAGTTTAGGGCTGCTCTGTTGACAAGGACCTCCACTTCATTCCACCTTAAATATCCCAGGAAAGCGAAAAATGGATAAAAAATTGGAGGTCCATATGTACAATGGAATATCACTCAGCCATGAAATCAATGTCATAAGGCTAGTAGAAGCATGATGAGTGGATTTAGGTACGACAATTCTAAGTGAAATAAGTCACACAGAAAAGGACACTTCTCATAAGGTGTCACTTATAGAGGGAATGTAAAAACCGTTACACTTCAACTGAATTACAAAACAGAAGAGAGTCACACATGCAGAAAACACACTATGGCTTCTTAACGGGAAAGGTGAGGTGGGGTGATCCATAAAACAAGAGTTTCAAATTAGCTCAGATACCGTTCCATAAACCCAATATGTAACAGACAAGACCTACTCCTTGCTCAGAGAACTGGACTCAACACGCTCAATTCACCGCACAAGAATATATCTGACTAGTAATAATCTTAAAACCTATGTATTGATATCTCTCTGTTAGTGAGTCAAGTGGGTGTAAAGCGGCATAAACACAGCCGTGAAAAGCAGCTAAACCCCATTATAAAAATAAATTACTTTTCAAAACCCATGAAACAAAGACAGTGAAAGAGAGAGAAATTCTTACACAATTCGTTCAGGGGCTGTGATGCAACCTGGATTGACCATATCTAGACCCACAGCTGGATGAGACATAAGTGTGGACATTCTTGGGGATGAGAGGTGTGGTGAGGTTGGGTGAGCAAACGCAGACCCTTTAAAGTAATACTGCGTGCTACCCATCGCATGGGTCCCAAATCTACAGGTTCAAGGGCATCTTCCTACATCGAAAACATGCATGAGAAACCCAGAAGATGGTACACCGTGTGATGGGGAAAGGTTTCTAAAACGCACCTCATTTCTCATCTCCTTGTGCTCGGGTTCCCCATTCCAGCCACTTTACTAGCAATCTCCCTACTTGGAGCATCAGCACCTTTAACCTCCTGTTCCGTACAGGTTGCAATTTGTCCTGAGAATGAACGGGAAGACGGGGAACCAATGAGAGACTAGCTCTTGGTGTTGGGACAGGCACAGGTCACTCTATTTTCCCATCAGGAAGAAGAATTAACCACAGGCTCAGCCTGCCCCCCGGAACCAGAACAGGGCCTGAAGCCATCCTGCGCTTTTGCGGCCAGCTCCCGAAAAAGCGAGTTGTAAAATGGAGCTTCAGGGCACTGCAATTCACAAACATGCACAGTTATAAATGATAACTCTCGTCCACAAATATATTGAGGGAAGGCAAAGACGAGGAATTGAAATCAAGGCAGAATTGCAGGAAACAGATTTCAGGAGGTAGATTCGAATCGCCTTTAAAGCACATGAAAAGCGGCAAAACGTTGACAATGATGCCCTTGGCCAAAAAGGGCGTATGCGTTTTTTCCTGAATATATTCAGGAAAAAACGCATACGCCCTTTTTGGCCAACCAAGCAACCTGGAAAGGCAAATCAGCGCTACAAAGAAGTCTCGCTTCCCATCGGTCAAAAGGGCCATGCTGAAAAAAGTGTCAAAACCAGAAATGCAGGACAGGCCATGGAGAAATGGGAGCCTTGCTACACTGATGGGCGGGATGTAAATTGCCAACAGCCACTCTGGAGAAGTGTACGGTGTGTCCTGAAACATCTAAAAAACACAGCTTAGAGAGCATAGGGCACTTCCACGCATGGGGGTATAAAGTGGGAAAATTAAAAATCAGCAAGACACAAGCACCCCAAAGTTTAGGGCTGCTCTGTTGACAAGGACCTCCACTTCATTCCACCTTAAATATCCCAGGTAAGCGAAAAATGGATAAAAAATTGGAGGTCCATATGTACAATGGAATATCACTCAGCCATGAAATCAATGTCATAAGGCTAGTAGAAGCATGATGAGTGGATTTAGGTACGACAATTCTAAGTGAAATAAGTCACACAGAAAAGGACACTTCTCATAAGGTGTCACTTATAGAGGGAATGTAAAAACAGTTACACTTCAACTGAATTACAAAACAGAACAGAGTCACACATGCAGAAAACACACTATGGCTGCTTAACGGGAAAGGTGAGGTGGGGTGATCCATAAAACAAGAGTTTCAAATTAGCTCAGATACCGTTCCATAAAACCAATATGTAACAGACAAGACCTACTCCTTGCTCAGAGAACTGGACTCAACACGCCCGATTCACCGCACATGAATATATCTGACTAGTAATAATCTTAAAACCTATGTATTGATATCTCTCTGTTAGTGTGTCAAGTGGGTGTAAAGCGGCATAAACACAGCCGTGAAAAGCAGCTAAACCCCATTATAAACATAAATTACTTTTAAAAACCCATGAAACAAAGACAGTGAAAGAGAGAGAAATTCTTACACAATTCGTTCAGGGGCTGTGATGCAACCTGGATTGACCATATCTAGACCCACAGCTGGATGAGACATAAGGGTGGACACTCTTGGGGCTGAGAGGTGTGGTGAGGTTGGGTGAGCAAACGCAGACCCTTTAAAGTAATACTGCGTGCTGCCCATCGCATGGCTCCCAAATCTCCAGGTTCAAGGGCATCTTCCTACATCGAAAACATGAATGAGAAACCCAGAAGATGGTACACCAGGTGATGGGCAAAGGTTTCTAAAACGCACCTCATTTCTCATCTCCTTGTGCTCGGGTTCGCCATTCCAGCCACTTTACTAGCAATCTCCCTACTTGGAGCATCAGCACCTTTAACCTCCTGTTCCGTACAGTTTGCAATTTGTCCTGAGGATGAACGGGAAGACGGGGAACCAATGAGAGACTAGCTCTTGGTGTTGGGACAGGCACAGGTCACTCTATTTTCCCATCAGGAAGAAGAATTAACCACAGGCTCAGCCTGCCCCCCGGAACCAGAACAGGGCCTGAAGCCATCCTGCGCTTTTGCGGCCAGCTCCCGAAAAAGCGAGCTGTAAAATGGAGCTTCAGGGCACTGCAATTCACAAACCTGCACAGTTATAAATGATAACTCTCGTCCACAAATATATTGAGGGAAGGCAAAGACGAGGAATTGAAATCAAGGCAGAATTGCAGGAAACAGATTTCAGGAGGTAGATTCGAATCGCCTTTAAAGCACATGAAAAGCGGCAAAACGTTGACAATGATGCCCTTGGCCAAAAAGGGCGTATGCGTTTTTTCCTGAATATATTCAGGAAAAAACGCATACGCCCTTTTTGGCCAACCAAGCAACCTGGAAAGGCAAATCAGCGCTACAAAGAAGTCTCGCTTCCCATCGGTCAAAAGGGCCATGCTGAAAAAAGTGTCAAAACCAGAAATGCAGGACAGGCCATGGAGAAATGGGAGCCTTGCTACACTGATGGGCGGGATGTAAATTGCCAACAGCCACTCTGGAGAAGTGTACGGTGTGTCCTGAAACATCTAAAAAACACAGCTTAGAGAGCATAGGGCACTTCCACGCATGGGGGTATAAAGTGGGAAAATTAAAAATCAGCAAGACACAAGCACCCCAAAGTTTAGGGCTGCTCTGTTGACAAGGAACTCCACTTCATTCCACCTTAAATATCCCAGGAAAGCGAAAAATGGATAAAAAATTGGAGGTCCATATGTACAATGGAATATCACTCAGCCATGAAATCAATGTCATAAGGCTAGTAGAAGCATGATGAGTGGATTTAGGTACGACAATTCTAAGTGAAATAAGTCACACAGAAAAGGACACTTCTCATAAGGTGTCACTTATAGAGGGAATGTAAAAACAGTTACACTTCAACTGAATTACAAAACAGAACAGAGTCACACATGCAGAAAACACACTATGGCTGCTTAACGGGAAAGGTGAGGTGGGGTGATCCATAAAACAAGAGTTTCAAATTAGCTCAGATACCGTTCCATAAACCCAATATGTAACAGACAAGACCTTCTCCTTGCTCAGAGAACTGGACTCAACACGCCCGATTCACCGCACATGAATATATCTGACTAGTAATAATCTTAAAACCTATGTATTGATATCTCTCTGTTAGTGTGTCAAGTGGGTGTAAAGCGGCATAAACACAGCCGTGAAAAGCAGCTAAACCCTATTATAAACATAAATTACTTTTAAAAACCCATGAAACAAAGACAGTGAAAGAGAGAGAAATTCTTACACAATTCGTTCAGGGGCTGTGATGCAACCTGGATTGACCATATCTAGACCCACAGCTGGATGAGACATAAGGGTGGACACTCTTGGGGCTGAGAGGTGTGGTGAGGTTGGGTGAGCAAACGCAGACCCTTTAAAGTAATACTGCGTGCTGCCCATCGCATGGCTCCCAAATCTCCAGGTTCAATGGCATCTTCCTACATCGAAAACATGAATGAGAAACCCAGAAGATGGTACACCAGGTGATGGGGAAAGGTTTCTAAAACGCACCTCATTTCTCATCTCCTTGTGCTCGGGTTCGCCATTCCAGCCACTTTACTAGCAATCTCCCTACTTGGAGCATCAGCACCTTTAACCTCCTGTTCCGTACAGGTTGCAATTTGTCCTGAGGATGAACGGGAAGACGGGGAACCAATGAGAGACAAGCTCTTGGTGTTGGGACAGGCACAGGTCACTCTATTTTCCCATCAGGAAGAAGAATTAACCACAGGCTCAGCCTGCCCCCCGGAACCAGAACAGGGCCTGAAGCCATCCTGCGCTTTTGCGGCCAGCTCCCGAAAAAGCGAGTTGTAAAATGGAGCTTCAGGGCACTGCAATTCACAAACCTGCACAGTTATAAATGATAACTCTCGTCCACAAATATATTGAGGGAAGGCAAAGACGAGGAATTGAAATCAAGGCAGAATTGCAGGAAACAGATTTCAGGAGGTAGAGTCGAATCGCCTTTAAAGCACATGAAAAGCGGCAAAACGTTGACAATGATGCCCTTGGCCAAAAAGGGCGTATGCGTTTTTTCCTGAATATATTCAGGAAAAAACGCATACGCCCTTTTTGGCCAACCAAGCAACCTGGAAAGGCAAATCAGCGCTACAAAGAAGTCTCGCTTCCCATCGGTCAAAAGGGCCATGCTGAAAAAAGTGTCAAAACCAGAAATGCAGGACAGGCCATGGAGAAATGGGAGCCTTGCTACACTGATGGGCGGGATGTAAATTGCCAACAGCCACTCTGGAGAAGTGTACGGTGTGTCCTGAAACATCTAAAAAACACAGCTTAGAGAGCATAGGGCACTTCCAAGCATGGGGGTATAAAGTGGGAAAATTAAAAATCAGCAAGACACAAGCACCCCAAAGTTTAGGGCTGCTCTGTTGACAAGGACCTCCACTTCATTCCACCTTAAATATCCCAGGAAAGCGAAAAATGGATAAAAAATTGGAGGTCCATATGTACAATGGAATATCACTCAGCCATGAAATCAATGTCATAAGGCTAGTAGAAGCATGATGAGTGGATTTAGGTACGACAATTCTAAGTGAAATAAGTCACACAGAAAAGGACACTTCTCATAAGGTGTCACTTATAGAGGGAATGTAAAAACCGTTACACTTCAACTGAATTACAAAACAGAACAGAGTCACACATGCAGAAAACACACTATGGCTTCTTAACGGGAAAGGTGAGGTGGGGTGATCCATAAAACAAGAGTTTCAAATTAGCTCAGATACCGTTCCATAAACCCAATATGTAACAGACAAGACCTACTCCTTGCTCAGAGAACTGGACTCAACACGCCCGATTCACCGCACATGAATATATCTGACTAGTAATAATCTTAAAACCTATGTATTGATATCTCTCTGTTAGTGTGTCAAGTGGGTGTAAAGCGGCATAAACACAGCCGTGAAAAGCAGCTAAACCCCATTATAAACATAAATTACTTTTAAAAACCCATGAAACAAAGACAGTGAAAGAGAGAGAAATTCTTACACAATTCGTTCAGGGGCTGTGATGCAACCTGGATTGACCATATCTAGACCCACAGCTGGATGAGACATAAGGGTGGACACTCTTGGGGCTGAGAGGTGTGGTGAGGTTGGGTGAGCAAACGCAGACCCTTTAAAGTAATACTGCGTGCTGCCCATCGCATGGCTCCCAAATCTCCAGGTTCAAGGGCATCTTCCTACATCGAAAACATGAATGAGAAACCCAGAAGATGGTACACCAGGTGATGGGCAAAGGTTTCTAAAACGCACCTCATTTCTCATCTCCTTGTGCTCGGGTTCGCCATTCCAGCCACTTTACTAGCAATCTCCCTACTTGGAGCATCAGCACCTTTAACCTCCTGTTCCGTACAGTTTGCAATTTGTCCTGAGGATGAACGGGAAGACGGGGAACCAATGAGAGACTAGCTCTTGGTGTTGGGACAGGCACAGGTCACTCTATTTTCCCATCAGGAAGAAGAATTAACCACAGGCTCAGCCTGCCCCCCGGAACCAGAACAGGGCCTGAAGCCATCCTGCGCTTTTGCGGCCAGCTCCCGAAAAAGCGAGCTGTAAAATGGAGCTTCAGGGCACTGCAATTCACAAACCTGCACAGTTATAAATGATAACTCTCGTCCACAAATATATTGAGGGAAGGCAAAGACGAGGAATTGAAATCAAGGCAGAATTGCAGGAAACAGATTTCAGGAGGTAGATTCGAATCGCCTTTAAAGCACATGAAAAGCGGCAAAACGTTGACAATGATGCCCTTGGCCAAAAAGGGCGTATGCGTTTTTTCCTGAATATATTCAGGAAAAAACGCATACGCCCTTTTTGGCCAACCAAGCAACCTGGAAAGGCAAATCAGCGCTACAAAGAAGTCTCGCTTCCCATCGGTCAAAAGGGCCATGCTGAAAAAAGTGTCAAAACCAGAAATGCAGGACAGGCCATGGAGAAATGGGAGCCTTGCTACACTGATGGGCGGGATGTAAATTGCCAACAGCCACTCTGGAGAAGTGTACGGTGTGTCCTGAAACATCTAAAAAACACAGCTTAGAGAGCATAGGGCACTTCCACGCATGGGGGTATAAAGTGGGAAAATTAAAAATCAGCAAGACACAAGCACCCCAAAGTTTAGGGCTGCTCTGTTGACAAGGAACTCCACTTCATTCCACCTTAAATATCCCAGGAAAGCGAAAAATGGATAAAAAATTGGAGGTCCATATGTACAATGGAATATCACTCAGCCATGAAATCAATGTCATAAGGCTAGTAGAAGCATGATGAGTGGATTTAGGTACGACAATTCTAAGTGAAATAAGTCACACAGAAAAGGACACTTCTCATAAGGTGTCACTTATAGAGGGAATGTAAAAACAGTTACACTTCAACTGAATTACAAAACAGAACAGAGTCACACATGCAGAAAACACACTATGGCTGCTTAACGGGAAAGGTGAGGTGGGGTGATCCATAAAACAAGAGTTTCAAATTAGCTCAGATACCGTTCCATAAACCCAATATGTAACAGACAAGACCTTCTCCTTGCTCAGAGAACTGGACTCAACACGCCCGATTCACCGCACATGAATATATCTGACTAGTAATAATCTTAAAACCTATGTATTGATATCTCTCTGTTAGTGTGTCAAGTGGGTGTAAAGCGGCATAAACACAGCCGTGAAAAGCAGCTAAACCCTATTATAAACATAAATTACTTTTAAAAACCCATGAAACAAAGACAGTGAAAGAGAGAGAAATTCTTACACAATTCGTTCAGGGGCTGTGATGCAACCTGGATTGACCATATCTAGACCCACAGCTGGATGAGACATAAGGGTGGACACTCTTGGGGCTGAGAGGTGTGGTGAGGTTGGGTGAGCAAACGCAGACCCTTTAAAGTAATACTGCGTGCTGCCCATCGCATGGCTCCCAAATCTCCAGGTTCAATGGCATCTTCCTACATCGAAAACATGAATGAGAAACCCAGAAGATGGTACACCAGGTGATGGGGAAAGGTTTCTAAAACGCACCTCATTTCTCATCTCCTTGTGCTCGGGTTCGCCATTCCAGCCACTTTACTAGCAATCTCCCTACTTGGAGCATCAGCACCTTTAACCTCCTGTTCCGTACAGGTTGCAATTTGTCCTGAGGATGAACGGGAAGACGGGGAACCAATGAGAGACAAGCTCTTGGTGTTGGGACAGGCACAGGTCACTCTATTTTCCCATCAGGAAGAAGAATTAACCACAGGCTCAGCCTGCCCCCCGGAACCAGAACAGGGCCTGAAGCCATCCTGCGCTTTTGCGGCCAGCTCCCGAAAAAGCGAGTTGTAAAATGGAGCTTCAGGGCACTGCAATTCACAAACCTGCACAGTTATAAATGATAACTCTCGTCCACAAATATATTGAGGGAAGGCAAAGACGAGGAATTGAAATCAAGGCAGAATTGCAGGAAACAGATTTCAGGAGGTAGAGTCGAATCGCCTTTAAAGCACATGAAAAGCGGCAAAACGTTGACAATGATGCCCTTGGCCAAAAAGGGCGTATGCGTTTTTTCCTGAATATATTCAGGAAAAAACGCATACGCCCTTTTTGGCCAACCAAGCAACCTGGAAAGGCAAATCAGCGCTACAAAGAAGTCTCGCTTCCCATCGGTCAAAAGGGCCATGCTGAAAAAAGTGTCAAAACCAGAAATGCAGGACAGGCCATGGAGAAATGGGAGCCTTGCTACACTGATGGGCGGGATGTAAATTGCCAACAGCCACTCTGGAGAAGTGTACGGTGTGTCCTGAAACATCTAAAAAACACAGCTTAGAGAGCATAGGGCACTTCCAAGCATGGGGGTATAAAGTGGGAAAATTAAAAATCAGCAAGACACAAGCACCCCAAAGTTTAGGGCTGCTCTGTTGACAAGGACCTCCACTTCATTCCACCTTAAATATCCCAGGAAAGCGAAAAATGGATAAAAAATTGGAGGTCCATATGTACAATGGAATATCACTCAGCCATGAAATCAATGTCATAAGGCTAGTAGAAGCATGATGAGTGGATTTAGGTACGACAATTCTAAGTGAAATAAGTCACACAGAAAAGGACACTTCTCATAAGGTGTCACTTATAGAGGGAATGTAAAAACCGTTACACTTCAACTGAATTACAAAACAGAACAGAGTCACACATGCAGAAAACACACTATGGCTTCTTAACGGGAAAGGTGAGGTGGGGTGATCCATAAAACAAGAGTTTCAAATTAGCTCAGATACCGTTCCATAAACCCAATATGTAACAGACAAGACCTACTCCTTGCTCAGAGAACTGGACTCAACACGCCCGATTCACCGCACAAGAATATATCTGACTAGTAATAATCTTAAAACCTATGTATTGATATCTCTCTGTTAGTGAGTCAAGTGGGTGTAAAGCGGCATAAACACAGCCGTGAAAAGCAGCTAAACCCCATTATAAAAATAAATTACTTTTCAAAACCCATGAAACAAAGACAGTGAAAGAGAGAGAAATTCTTACACAATTCGTTCAGGGGCTGTGATGCAACCTGGATTGACCATATCTAGACCCACAGCTGGATGAGACATAAGTGTGGACATTCTTGGGGATGAGAGGTGTGGTGAGGTTGGGTGAGCAAACGCAGACCCTTTAAAGTAATACTGCGTGCTACCCATCGCATGGGTCCCAAATCTACAGGTTCAAGGGCATCTTCCTACATCGAAAACATGCATGAGAAACCCAGAAGATGGTACACCGTGTGATGGGGAAAGGTTTCTAAAACGCACCTCATTTCTCATCTCCTTGTGCTCGGGTTCCCCATTCCAGCCACTTTACTAGCAATCTCCCTACTTGGAGCATCAGCACCTTTAACCTCCTGTTCCGTACAGGTTGCAATTTGTCCTGAGAATGAACGGGAAGACGGGGAACCAATGAGAGACTAGCTCTTGGTGTTGGGACAGGCACAGGTCACTCTATTTTCCCATCAGGAAGAAGAATTAACCACAGGCTCAGCCTGCCCCCCGGAACCAGAACAGGGCCTGAAGCCATCCTGCGCTTTTGCGGCCAGCTCCCGAAAAAGCGAGTTGTAAAATGGAGCTTCAGGGCACTGCAATTCACAAACATGCACAGTTATAAATGATAACTCTCGTCCACAAATATATTGAGGGAAGGCAAAGACGAGGAATTGAAATCAAGGCAGAATTGCAGGAAACAGATTTCAGGAGGTAGATTCGAATCGCCTTTAAAGCACATGAAAAGCGGCAAAACGTTGACAATGATGCCCTTGGCCAAAAAGGGCGTATGCGTTTTTTCCTGAATATATTCAGGAAAAAACGCATACGCCCTTTTTGGCCAACCAAGCAACCTGGAAAGGCAAATCAGCGCTACAAAGAAGTCTCGCTTCCCATCGGTCAAAAGGGCCATGCTGAAAAAAGTGTCAAAACCAGAAATGCAGGACAGGCCATGGAGAAATGGGAGCCTTGCTACACTGATGGGCGGGATGTAAATTGCCAACAGCCACTCTGGAGAAGTGTACGGTGTGTCCTGAAACATCTAAAAAACACAGCTTAGAGAGCATAGGGCACTTCCACGCATGGGGGTATAAAGTGGGAAAATTAAAAATCAGCAAGACACAAGCACCCCAAAGTTTAGGGCTGCTCTGTTGACAAGAACCTCCACTTCATTCCACCTTAAATATCCCAGGAAAGCGAAAAATGGATAAAAAATTGGAGGTCCATATGTACAATGGAATATCACTCAGCCATGAAATCAATGTCATAAGGCTAGTAGAAGCATGATGAGTGGATTTAGGTACGACAATTCTAAGTGAAATAAGTCACACAGAAAAGGACACTTCTCATAAGGTGTCACTTATAGAGGGAATGTAAAAACAGTTACACTTCAACTGAATTACAAAACAGAACAGAGTCACACATGCAGAAAACACACTATGGCTGCTTAACGGGAAAGGTGAGGTGGGGTGATCCATAAAACAAGAGTTTCAAATTAGCTCAGATACCGTTCCATAAAACCAATATGTAACAGACAAGACCTACTCCTTGCTCAGAGAACTGGACTCAACACGCCCGATTCACCGCACATGAATATATCTGACTAGTAATAATCTTAAAACCTATGTATTGATATCTCTCTGTTAGTGTGTCAAGTGGGTGTAAAGCGGCATAAACACAGCCGTGAAAAGCAGCTAAACCCCATTATAAACATAAATTACTTTTAAAAACCCATGAAACAAAGACAGTGAAAGAGAGAGAAATTCTTACACAATTCGTTCAGGGGCTGTGATGCAACCTGGATTGACCATATCTAGACCCACAGCTGGATGAGACATAAGGGTGGACACTCTTGGGGCTGAGAGGTGTGGTGAGGTTGGGTGAGCAAACGCAGACCCTTTAAAGTAATACTGCGTGCTGCCCATCGCATGGCTCCCAAATCTCCAGGTTCAAGGGCATCTTCCTACATCGAAAACATGAATGAGAAACCCAGAAGATGGTACACCAGGTGATGGGGAAAGGTTTCTAAAACGCACCTCATTTCTCATCTCCTTGTGCTCGGGTTCGCCATTCCAGCCACTTTACTAGCAATCTCCCTACTTGGAGCATCAGCACCTTTAACCTCCTGTTCCGTACAGGTTGCAATTTGTCCTGAGGATGAACGGGAAGACGGGGAACCAATGAGAGACTAGCTCTTGGTGTTGGGACAGGCACAGGTCACTCTATTTTCCCATCAGGAAGAAGAATTAACCACAGGCTCAGCCTGCCCCCCGGAACCAGAACAGGGCCTGAAGCCATCCTGCGCTTTTGTGGCCAGCTCCCGAAAAAGCGAGCTGTAAAATGGAGCTTCAGGGCACTGCAATTCACAAACCTGCACAGTTATAAATGATAACTCTCGTCCACAAATATATTGAGGGAAGGCAAAGACGAGGAATTGAAATCAAGGCAGAATTGCAGGAAACAGATTTCAGGAGGTAGATTCGAATCGCCTTTAAAGCACATGAAAAGCGGCAAAACGTTGACAATGATGCCCTTGGCCAAAAAGGGCGTATGCGTTTTTTCCTGAATATATTCAGGAAAAAACGCATACGCCCTTTTTGGCCAACCAAGCAACCTGGAAAGGCAAATCAGCGCTACAAAGAAGTCTCGCTTCCCATCGGTCAAAAGGGCCATGCTGAAAAAAGTGTCAAAACCAGAAATGCAGGACAGGCCATGGAGAAATGGGAGCCTTGCTACACTGATGGGCGGGATGTAAATTGCCAACAGCCACTCTGGAGAAGTGTACGGTGTGTCCTGAAACATCTAAAAAACACAGCTTAGAGAGCATAGGGCACTTCCACGCATGGGGGTATAAAGTGGGAAAATTAAAAATCAGCAAGACACAAGCACCCCAAAGTTTAGGGCTGCTCTGTTGACAAGGACCTCCACTTCATTCCACCTTAAATATCCCAGGAAAGCGAAAAATGGATAAAAAATTGGAGGTCCATATGTACAATGGAATATCACTCAGCCATGAAATCAATGTCATAAGGCTAGTAGAAGCATGATGAGTGGATTTAGGTACGACAATTCTAAGTGAAATAAGTCACACAGAAAAGGACACTTCTCATAAGGTGTCACTTATAGAGGGAATGTAAAAACAGTTACACTTCAACTGAATTACAAAACAGAACAGAGTCACACATGCAGAAAACACACTATGGCTGCTTAACGGGAAAGGTGAGGTGGGGTGATCCATAAAACAAGAGTTTCAAATTAGCTCAGATACCGTTCCATAAAACCAATATGTAACAGACAAGACCTACTCCTTGCTCAGAGAACTGGACTCAACACGCCCGATTCACCGCACATGAATATATCTGACTAGTAATAATCTTAAAACCTATGTATTGATATCTCTCTGTTAGTGTGTCAAGTGGGTGCAAAGCGGCATAAACACAGCCGTGAAAAGCAGCTAAACCCCATTATAAACATAAATTACTTTTAAAAACCCATGAAACAAAGACAGTGAAAGAGAGAGAAATTCTTACACAATTCGTTCAGGGGCTGTGATGCAACCTGGATTGACCATATCTAGACCCACAGCTGGATGAGACATAAGGGTGGACACTCTTGGGGCTGAGAGGTGTGGTGAGGTTGGGTGAGCAAACGCAGACCCTTTAAAGTAATACTGCGTGCTGCCCATCGCATGGCTCCCAAATCTCCAGGTTCAAGGGCATCTTCCTACATCGAAAACATGAATGAGAAACCCAGAAGATGGTACACCAGGTGATGGGCAAAGGTTTCTAAAACGCACCTCATTTCTCATCTCCTTGTGCTCGGGTTCGCCATTCCAGCCACTTTACTAGCAATCTCCCTACTTGGAGCATCAGCACCTTTAACCTCCTGTTCCGTACAGTTTGCAATTTGTCCTGAGGATGAACGGGAAGACGGGGAACCAATGAGAGACTAGCTCTTGGTGTTGGGACAGGCACAGGTCACTCTATTTTCCCATCAGGAAGAAGAATTAACCACAGGCTCAGCCTGCCCCCCGGAACCAGAACAGGGCCTGAAGCCATCCTGCGCTTTTGCGGCCAGCTCCCGAAAAAGCGAGCTGTAAAATGGAGCTTCAGGGCACTGCAATTCACAAACCTGCACAGTTATAAATGATAACTCTCGTCCACAAATATATTGAGGGAAGGCAAAGACGAGGAATTGAAATCAAGGCAGAATTGCAGGAAACAGATTTCAGGAGGTAGATTCGAATCGCCTTTAAAGCACATGAAAAGCGGCAAAACGTTGACAATGATGCCCTTGGCCAAAAAGGGCGTATGCGTTTTTTCCTGAATATATTCAGGAAAAAACGCATACGCCCTTTTTGGCCAACCAAGCAACCTGGAAAGGCAAATCAGCGCTACAAAGAAGTCTCGCTTCCCATCGGTCAAAAGGGCCATGCTGAAAAAAGTGTCAAAACCAGAAATGCAGGACAGGCCATGGAGAAATGGGAGCCTTGCTACACTGATGGGCGGGATGTAAATTGCCAACAGCCACTCTGGAGAAGTGTACGGTGTGTCCTGAAACATCTAAAAAACACAGCTTAGAGAGCATAGGGCACTTCCACGCATGGGGGTATAAAGTGGGAAAATTAAAAATCAGCAAGACACAAGCACCCCAAAGTTTAGGGCTGCTCTGTTGACAAGGAACTCCACTTCATTCCACCTTAAATATCCCAGGAAAGCGAAAAATGGATAAAAAATTGGAGGTCCATATGTACAATGGAATATCACTCAGCCATGAAATCAATGTCATAAGGCTAGTAGAAGCATGATGAGTGGATTTAGGTACGACAATTCTAAGTGAAATAAGTCACACAGAAAAGGACACTTCTCATAAGGTGTCACTTATAGAGGGAATGTAAAAACAGTTACACTTCAACTGAATTACAAAACAGAACAGAGTCACACATGCAGAAAACACACTATGGCTGCTTAACGGGAAAGGTGAGGTGGGGTGATCCATAAAACAAGAGTTTCAAATTAGCTCAGATACCGTTCCATAAACCCAATATGTAACAGACAAGACCTTCTCCTTGCTCAGAGAACTGGACTCAACACGCCCGATTCACCGCACATGAATATATCTGACTAGTAATAATCTTAAAACCTATGTATTGATATCTCTCTGTTAGTGTGTCAAGTGGGTGTAAAGCGGCATAAACACAGCCGTGAAAAGCAGCTAAACCCCATTATAAACATAAATTACTTTTAAAAACCCATGAAACAAAGACAGTGAAAGAGAGAGAAATTCTTACACAATTCGTTCAGGGGCTGTGATGCAACCTGGATTGACCATATCTAGACCCACAGCTGGATGAGACATAAGGGTGGACACTCTTGGGGCTGAGAGGTGTGGTGAGGTTGGGTGAGCAAACGCAGACCCTTTAAAGTAATACTGCGTGCTGCCCATCGCATGGCTCCCAAATCTCCAGGTTCAATGGCATCTTCCTACATCGAAAACATGAATGAGAAACCCAGAAGATGGTACACCAGGTGATGGGGAAAGGTTTCTAAAACGCACCTCATTTCTCATCTCCTTGTGCTCGGGTTCGCCATTCCAGCCACTTTACTAGCAATCTCCCTACTTGGAGCATCAGCACCTTTAACCTCCTGTTCCGTACAGGTTGCAATTTGTCCTGAGGATGAACGGGAAGACGGGGAACCAATGAGAGACAAGCTCTTGGTGTTGGGACAGGCACAGGTCACTCTATTTTCCCATCAGGAAGAAGAATTAACCACAGGCTCAGCCTGCCCCCCGGAACCAGAACAGGGCCTGAAGCCATCCTGCGCTTTTGCGGCCAGCTCCCGAAAAAGCGAGTTGTAAAATGGAGCTTCAGGGCACTGCAATTCACAAACCTGCACAGTTATAAATGATAACTCTCGTCCACAAATATATTGAGGGAAGGCAAAGACGAGGAATTGAAATCAAGGCAGAATTGCAGGAAACAGATTTCAGGAGGTAGAGTCGAATCGCCTTTAAAGCACATGAAAAGCGGCAAAACGTTGACAATGATGCCCTTGGCCAAAAAGGGCGTATGCGTTTTTTCCTGAATATATTCAGGAAAAAACGCATACGCCCTTTTTGGCCAACCAAGCAACCTGGAAAGGCAAATCAGCGCTACAAAGAAGTCTCGCTTCCCATCGGTCAAAAGGGCCATGCTGAAAAAAGTGTCAAAACCAGAAATGCAGGACAGGCCATGGAGAAATGGGAGCCTTGCTACACTGATGGGCGGGATGTAAATTGCCAACAGCCACTCTGGAGAAGTGTACGGTGTGTCCTGAAACATCTAAAAAACACAGCTTAGAGAGCATAGGGCACTTCCAAGCATGGGGGTATAAAGTGGGAAAATTAAAAATCAGCAAGACACAAGCACCCCAAAGTTTAGGGCTGCTCTGTTGACAAGGACCTCCACTTCATTCCACCTTAAATATCCCAGGAAAGCGAAAAATGGATAAAAAATTGGAGGTCCATATGTACAATGGAATATCACTCAGCCATGAAATCAATGTCATAAGGCTAGTAGAAGCATGATGAGTGGATTTAGGTACGACAATTCTAAGTGAAATAAGTCACACAGAAAAGGACACTTCTCATAAGGTGTCACTTATAGAGGGAATGTAAAAACCGTTACACTTCAACTGAATTACAAAACAGAACAGAGTCACACATGCAGAAAACACACTATGGCTTCTTAACGGGAAAGGTGAGGTGGGGTGATCCATAAAACAAGAGTTTCAAATTAGCTCAGATACCGTTCCATAAACCCAATATGTAACAGACAAGACCTACTCCTTGCTCAGAGAACTGGACTCAACACGCCCGATTCACCGCACAAGAATATATCTGACTAGTAATAATCTTAAAACCTATGTATTGATATCTCTCTGTTAGTGAGTCAAGTGGGTGTAAAGCGGCATAAACACAGCCGTGAAAAGCAGCTAAACCCCATTATAAAAATAAATTACTTTTCAAAACCCATGAAACAAAGACAGTGAAAGAGAGAGAAATTCTTACACAATTCGTTCAGGGGCTGTGATGCAACCTGGATTGACCATATCTAGACCCACAGCTGGATGAGACATAAGTGTGGACATTCTTGGGGATGAGAGGTGTGGTGAGGTTGGGTGAGCAAACGCAGACCCTTTAAAGTAATACTGCGTGCTACCCATCGCATGGGTCCCAAATCTACAGGTTCAAGGGCATCTTCCTACATCGAAAACATGCATGAGAAACCCAGAAGATGGTACACCGTGTGATGGGGAAAGGTTTCTAAAACGCACCTCATTTCTCATCTCCTTGTGCTCGGGTTCCCCATTCCAGCCACTTTACTAGCAATCTCCCTACTTGGAGCATCAGCACCTTTAACCTCCTGTTCCGTACAGGTTGCAATTTGTCCTGAGAATGAACGGGAAGACGGGGAACCAATGAGAGACTAGCTCTTGGTGTTGGGACAGGCACAGGTCACTCTATTTTCCCATCAGGAAGAAGAATTAACCACAGGCTCAGCCTGCCCCCCGGAACCAGAACAGGGCCTGAAGCCATCCTGCGCTTTTGCGGCCAGCTCCCGAAAAAGCGAGTTGTAAAATGGAGCTTCAGGGCACTGCAATTCACAAACATGCACAGTTATAAATGATAACTCTCGTCCACAAATATATTGAGGGAAGGCAAAGACGAGGAATTGAAATCAAGGCAGAATTGCAGGAAACAGATTTCAGGAGGTAGATTCGAATCGCCTTTAAAGCACATGAAAAGCGGCAAAACGTTGACAATGATGCCCTTGGCCAAAAAGGGCGTATGCGTTTTTTCCTGAATATATTCAGGAAAAAACGCATACGCCCTTTTTGGCCAACCAAGCAACCTGGAAAGGCAAATCAGCGCTACAAAGAAGTCTCGCTTCCCATCGGTCAAAAGGGCCATGCTGAAAAAAGTGTCAAAACCGGAAATGCAGGACAGGCCATGGAGAAATGGGAGCCTTGCTACACTGATGGGCGGGATGTAAATTGCCAACAGCCACTCTGGAGAAGTGTACGGTGTGTCCTGAAACATCTAAAAAACACAGCTTAGAGAGCATAGGGCACTTCCACGCATGGGGGTATAAAGTGGGAAAATTAAAAATCAGCAAGACACAAGCACCCCAAAGTTTAGGGCTGCTCTGTTGACAAGAACCTCCACTTCATTCCACCTTAAATATCCCAGGAAAGCGAAAAATGGATAAAAAATTGGAGGTCCATATGTACAATGGAATATCACTCAGCCATGAAATCAATGTCATAAGGCTAGTAGAAGCATGATGAGTGGATTTAGGTACGACAATTCTAAGTGAAATAAGTCACACAGAAAAGGACACTTCTCATAAGGTGTCACTTATAGAGGGAATGTAAAAACAGTTACACTTCAACTGAATTACAAAACAGAACAGAGTCACACATGCAGAAAACACACTATGGCTGCTTAACGGGAAAGGTGAGGTGGGGTGATCCATAAAACAAGAGTTTCAAATTAGCTCAGATACCGTTCCATAAAACCAATATGTAACAGACAAGACCTACTCCTTGCTCAGAGAACTGGACTCAACACGCCCGATTCACCGCACATGAATATATCTGACTAGTAATAATCTTAAAACCTATGTATTGATATCTCTCTGTTAGTGTGTCAAGTGGGTGTAAAGCGGCATAAACACAGCCGTGAAAAGCAGCTAAACCCCATTATAAACATAAATTACTTTTAAAAACCCATGAAACAAAGACAGTGAAAGAGAGAGAAATTCTTACACAATTCGTTCAGGGGCTGTGATGCAACCTGGATTGACCATATCTAGACCCACAGCTGGATGAGACATAAGGGTGGACACTCTTGGGGCTGAGAGGTGTGGTGAGGTTGGGTGAGCAAACGCAGACCCTTTAAAGTAATACTGCGTGCTGCCCATCGCATGGCTCCCAAATCTCCAGGTTCAAGGGCATCTTCCTACATCGAAAACATGAATGAGAAACCCAGAAGATGGTACACCAGGTGATGGGGAAAGGTTTCTAAAACGCACCTCATTTCTCATCTCCTTGTGCTCGGGTTCGCCATTCCAGCCACTTTACTAGCAATCTCCCTACTTGGAGCATCAGCACCTTTAACCTCCTGTTCCGTACAGGTTGCAATTTGTCCTGAGGATGAACGGGAAGACGGGGAACCAATGAGAGACTAGCTCTTGGTGTTGGGACAGGCACAGGTCACTCTATTTTCCCATCAGGAAGAAGAATTAACCACAGGCTCAGCCTGCCCCCCGGAACCAGAACAGGGCCTGAAGCCATCCTGCGCTTTTGCGGCCAGCTCCCGAAAAAGCGAGCTGTAAAATGGAGCTTCAGGGCACTGCAATTCACAAACCTGCACAGTTATAAATGATAACTCTCGTCCACAAATATATTGAGGGAAGGCAAAGACGAGGAATTGAAATCAAGGCAGAATTGCAGGAAACAGATTTCAGGAGGTAGATTCGAATCGCCTTTAAAGCACATGAAAAGCGGCAAAACGTTGACAATGATGCCCTTGGCCAAAAAGGGCGTATGCGTTTTTTCCTGAATATATTCAGGAAAAAACGCATACGCCCTTTTTGGCCAACCAAGCAACCTGGAAAGGCAAATCAGCGCTACAAAGAAGTCTCGCTTCCCATCGGTCAAAAGGGTCATGCTGAAAAAAGTGTCAAAACCAGAAATGCAGGACAGGCCATGGAGAAATGGGAGCCTTGCTACACTGATGGGCGGGATGTAAATTGCCAACAGCCACTCTGGAGAAGTGTACGGTGTGTCCTGAAACATCTAAAAAACACAGCTTAGAGAGCATAGGGCACTTCCACGCATGGGGGTATAAAGTGGGAAAATTAAAAATCAGCAAGACACAAGCACCCCAAAGTTTAGGGCTGCTCTGTTGACAAGGAACTCCACTTCATTCCACCTTAAATATCCCAGGAAAGCGAAAAATGGATAAAAAATTGGAGGTCCATATGTACAATGGAATATCACTCAGCCATGAAATCAATGTCATAAGGCTAGTAGAAGCATGATGAGTGGATTTAGGTACGACAATTCTAAGTGAAATAAGTCACACAGAAAAGGACACTTCTCATAAGGTGTCACTTATAGAGGGAATGTAAAAACAGTTACACTTCAACTGAATTACAAAACAGAACAGAGTCACACATGCAGAAAACACACTATGGCTGCTTAACGGGAAAGGTGAGGTGGGGTGATCCATAAAACAAGAGTTTCAAATTAGCTCAGATACCGTTCCATAAACCCAATATGTAACAGACAAGACCTTCTCCTTGCTCAGAGAACTGGACTCAACACGCCCGATTCACCGCACATGAATATATCTGACTAGTAATAATCTTAAAACCTATGTATTGATATCTCTCTGTTAGTGAGTCAAGTGGGTGTAAAGCGGCATAAACACAGCCGTGAAAAGCAGCTAAGCCCCATTATAAAAATAAATTACTTTTCAAAACCCATGAAACAAAGACAGTGAAAGAGAGAGAAATTCTTACACAATTCGTTCAGGGGCTGTGATGCAACCTGGATTGACCATATCTAGACCCACAGCTGGATGAGACATAAGTGTGGACATTCTTGGGGATGAGAGGTGTGGTGAGGTTGGGTGAGCAAACGCAGACCCTTTAAAGTAATACTGCGTGCTGCCCATCGCATGGCTCCCAAATCTCCAGGTTCAAGGGCATCTTCCTACATCGAAAACATGAATGAGAAACCCAGAAGATGGTACACCAGGTGATGGGGAAAGGTTTCTAAAACGCACCTCATTTCTCATCTCCTTGTGCTCGGGTTCGCCATTCCAGCCACTTTACTAGCAATCTCCCTACTTGGAGCATCAGCACCTTTAACCTCCTGTTCCGTACAGGTTGCAATTTGTCCTGAGGATGAACGGGAAGACGGGGAACCAATGAGAGACTAGCTCTTGGTGTTGGGACAGGCACAGGTCACTCTATTTTCCCATCAGGAAGAAGAATTAACCACAGGCTCAGCCTGCCCCCCGGAACCAGAACAGGGCCTGAAGCCATCCTGCGCTTTTGCGGCCAGCTCCCGAAAAAGCGAGCTGTAAAATGGAGCTTCAGGGCACTGCAATTCACAAACCTGCACAGTTATAAATGATAACTCTCGTCCACAAATATATTGAGGGAAGGCAAAGACGAGGAATTGAAATCAAGGCAGAATTGCAGGAAACAGATTTCAGGAGGTAGATTCGAATCGCCTTTAAAGCACATGAAAAGCGGCAAAACGTTGACAATGATGCCCTTGGCCAAAAAGGGCGTATGCGTTTTTTCCTGAATATATTCAGGAAAAAACGCATACGCCCTTTTTGGCCAACCAAGCAACCTGGAAAGGCAAATCAGCGCTACAAAGAAGTCTCGCTTCCCATCGGTCAAAAGGGTCATGCTGAAAAAAGTGTCAAAACCAGAAATGCAGGACAGGCCATGGAGAAATGGGAGCCTTGCTACACTGATGGGCGGGATGTAAATTGCCAACAGCCACTCTGGAGAAGTGTACGGTGTGTCCTGAAACATCTAAAAAACACAGCTTAGAGAGCATAGGGCACTTCCACGCATGGGGGTATAAAGTGGGAAAATTAAAAATCAGCAAGACACAAGCACCCCAAAGTTTAGGGCTGCTCTGTTGACAAGGAACTCCACTTCATTCCACCTTAAATATCCCAGGAAAGCGAAAAATGGATAAAAAATTGGAGGTCCATATGTACAATGGAATATCACTCAGCCATGAAATCAATGTCATAAGGCTAGTAGAAGCATGATGAGTGGATTTAGGTACGACAATTCTAAGTGAAATAAGTCACACAGAAAAGGACACTTCTCATAAGGTGTCACTTATAGAGGGAATGTAAAAACAGTTACACTTCAACTGAATTACAAAACAGAACAGAGTCACACATGCAGAAAACACACTATGGCTGCTTAACGGGAAAGGTGAGGTGGGGTGATCCATAAAACAAGAGTTTCAAATTAGCTCAGATACCGTTCCATAAACCCAATATGTAACAGACAAGACCTTCTCCTTGCTCAGAGAACTGGACTCAACACGCCCGATTCACCGCACATGAATATATCTGACTAGTAATAATCTTAAAACCTATGTATTGATATCTCTCTGTTAGTGAGTCAAGTGGGTGTAAAGCGGCATAAACACAGCCGTGAAAAGCAGCTAAGCCCCATTATAAAAATAAATTACTTTTCAAAACCCATGAAACAAAGACAGTGAAAGAGAGAGAAATTCTTACACAATTCGTTCAGGGGCTGTGATGCAACCTGGATTGACCATATCTAGACCCACAGCTGGATGAGACATAAGTGTGGACATTCTTGGGGATGAGAGGTGTGGTGAGGTTGGGTGAGCAAACGCAGACCCTTTAAAGTAATACTGCGTGCTACCCATCGCATGGGTCCCAAATCTACAGGTTCAAGGGCATCTTCCTACATCGAAAACATGCATGAGAAACCCAGAAGATGGTACACCGTGTGATGGGGAAAGGTTTCTAAAACGCACCTCATTTCTCATCTCCTTGTGCTCGGGTTCCCCATTCCAGCCACTTTACTAGCAATCTCCCTACTTGGAGCATCAGCACCTTTAACCTCCTGTTCCGTACAGGTTGCAATTTGTCCTGAGAATGAACGGGAAGACGGGGAACCAATGAGAGACTAGCTCTTGGTGTTGGGACAGGCACAGGTCACTCTATTTTCCCATCAGGAAGAAGAATTAACCACAGGCTCAGCCTGCCCCCCGGAACCAGAACAGGGCCTGAAGCCATCCTGCGCTTTTGCGGCCAGCTCCCGAAAAAGCGAGTTGTAAAATGGAGCTTCAGGGCACTGCAATTCACAAACATGCACAGTTATAAATGATAACTCTCGTCCACAAATATATTGAGGGAAGGCAAAGACGAGGAATTGAAATCAAGGCAGAATTGCAGGAAACAGATTTCAGGAGGTAGATTCGAATCGCCTTTAAAGCACATGAAAAATGGCAAAACGTTGACAATGATGCCCTTGGCCAAAAAGGGCGTATGCGTTTTTTCCTGAATATATTCAGGAAAAAACGCATACGCCCTTTTTGGCCAACCAAGCAACCTGGAAAGGCAAATCAGCGCTACAAAGAAGTCTCGCTTCCCATCGGTCAAAAGGGCCATGCTGAAAAAAGTGTCAAAACCAGAAATGCAGGACAGGCCATGGAGAAATGGGAGCCTTGCTACACTGATGGGCGGGATGTAAATTGCCAACAGCCACTCTGGAGAAGTGTACGGTGTGTCCTGAAACATCTAAAAAACACAGCTTAGAGAGCATAGGGCACTTCCACGCATGGGGGTATAAAGTGGGAAAATTAAAAATCAGCAAGACACAAGCACCCCAAAGTTTAGGGCTGCTCTGTTGACAAGGACCTCCACTTCATTCCACCTTAAATATCCCAGGAAAGCGAAAACTGGATAAAAAATTGGAGGTCCATATGTACAATGGAATATCACTCAGCCATGAAATCAATGTCATAAGGCTAGTAGAAGCATGATGAGTGGATTTAGGTACGACAATTCTAAGTGAAATAAGTCACACAGAAAAGGACACTTCTCATAAGGTGTCACTTATAGAGGGAATGTAAAAACAGTTACACTTCAACTGAATTACAAAACAGAACAGAGTCACACATGCAGAAAACACACTATGGCTTCTTAACGGGAAAGGTGAGGTGGGGTGATCCATAAAACAAGAGTTTCAAATTAGCTCAGATACCGTTCCATAAACCCAATATGTAACAGACAAGACCTACTCCTTGCTCAGAGAACTGGACTCAACACGCCCGATTCACCGCACAAGAATATATCTGACTAGTAATAATCTTAAAACCTATGTATTGATATCTCTCTGTTAGTGAGTCAAGTGGGTGTAAAGCGGCATAAACACAGCCGTGAAAAGCAGCTAAACCCCATTATAAAAATAAATTACTTTTCAAAACCCATGAAACAAAGACAGTGAAAGAGAGAGAAATTCTTACACAATTCGTTCAGGGGCTGTGATGCAACCTGGATTGACCATATCTAGACCCACAGCTGGATGAGACATAAGTGTGGACATTCTTGGGGATGAGAGGTGTGGTGAGGTTGGGTGAGCAAACGCAGACCCTTTAAAGTAATACTGCGTGCTACCCATCGCATGGGTCCCAAATCTACAGGTTCAAGGGCATCTTCCTACATCGAAAACATGCATGAGAAACCCAGAAGATGGTACACCGTGTGATGGGGAAAGGTTTCTAAAACGCACCTCATTTCTCATCTCCTTGTGCTCGGGTTCCCCATTCCAGCCACTTTACTAGCAATCTCCCTACTTGGAGCATCAGCACCTTTAACCTCCTGTTCCGTACAGGTTGCAATTTGTCCTGAGAATGAACGGGAAGACGGGGAACCAATGAGAGACTAGCTCTTGGTGTTGGGACAGGCACAGGTCACTCTATTTTCCCATCAGGAAGAAGAATTAACCACAGGCTCAGCCTGCCCCCCGGAACCAGAACAGGGCCTGAAGCCATCCTGCGCTTTTGCGGCCAGCTCCCGAAAAAGCGAGTTGTAAAATGGAGCTTCAGGGCACTGCAATTCACAAACATGCACAGTTATAAATGATAACTCTCGTCCACAAATATATTGAGGGAAGGCAAAGACGAGGAATTGAAATCAAGGCAGAATTGCAGGAAACAGATTTCAGGAGGTAGATTCGAATCGCCTTTAAAGCACATGAAAAGCGGCAAAACGTTGACAATGATGCCCTTGGCCAAAAAGGGCGTATGCGTTTTTTCCTGAATATATTCAGGAAAAAACGCATACGCCCTTTTTGGCCAACCAAGCAACCTGGAAAGGCAAATCAGCGCTACAAAGAAGTCTCGCTTCCCATCGGTCAAAAGGGCCATGCTGAAAAAAGTGTCAAAACCAGAAATGCAGGACAGGCCATGGAGAAATGGGAGCCTTGCTACACTGATGGGCGGGATGTAAATTGCCAACAGCCACTCTGGAGAAGTGTACGGTGTGTCCTGAAACATCTAAAAAACACAGCTTAGAGAGCATAGGGCACTTCCACGCATGGGGGTATAAAGTGGGAAAATTAAAAATCAGCAAGACACAAGCACCCCAAAGTTTAGGGCTGCTCTGTTGACAAGAACCTCCACTTCATTCCACCTTAAATATCCCAGGAAAGCGAAAAATGGATAAAAAATTGGAGGTCCATATGTACAATGGAATATCACTCAGCCATGAAATCAATGTCATAAGGCTAGTAGAAGCATGATGAGTGGATTTAGGTACGACAATTCTAAGTGAAATAAGTCACACAGAAAAGGACACTTCTCATAAGGTGTCACTTATAGAGGGAATGTAAAAACAGTTACACTTCAACTGAATTACAAAACAGAACAGAGTCACACATGCAGAAAACACACTATGGCTGCTTAACGGGAAAGGTGAGGTGGGGTGATCCATAAAACAAGAGTTTCAAATTAGCTCAGATACCGTTCCATAAAACCAATATGTAACAGACAAGACCTACTCCTTGCTCAGAGAACTGGACTCAACACGCCCGATTCACCGCACATGAATATATCTGACTAGTAATAATCTTAAAACCTATGTATTGATATCTCTCTGTTAGTGTGTCAAGTGGGTGTAAAGCGGCATAAACACAGCCGTGAAAAGCAGCTAAACCCCATTATAAACATAAATTACTTTTAAAAACCCATGAAACAAAGACAGTGAAAGAGAGAGAAATTCTTACACAATTCGTTCAGGGGCTGTGATGCAACCTGGATTGACCATATCTAGACCCACAGCTGGATGAGACATAAGGGTGGACACTCTTGGGGCTGAGAGGTGTGGTGAGGTTGGGTGAGCAAACGCAGACCCTTTAAAGTAATACTGCGTGCTGCCCATCGCATGGCTCCCAAATCTCCAGGTTCAAGGGCATCTTCCTACATCGAAAACATGAATGAGAAACCCAGAAGATGGTACACCAGGTGATGGGGAAAGGTTTCTAAAACGCACCTCATTTCTCATCTCCTTGTGCTCGGGTTCGCCATTCCAGCCACTTTACTAGCAATCTCCCTACTTGGAGCATCAGCACCTTTAACCTCCTGTTCCGTACAGGTTGCAATTTGTCCTGAGGATGAACGGGAAGACGGGGAACCAATGAGAGACTAGCTCTTGGTGTTGGGACAGGCACAGGTCACTCTATTTTCCCATCAGGAAGAAGAATTAACCACAGGCTCAGCCTGCCCCCCGGAACCAGAACAGGGCCTGAAGCCATCCTGCGCTTTTGTGGCCAGCTCCCGAAAAAGCGAGCTGTAAAATGGAGCTTCAGGGCACTGCAATTCACAAACCTGCACAGTTATAAATGATAACTCTCGTCCACAAATATATTGAGGGAAGGCAAAGACGAGGAATTGAAATCAAGGCAGAATTGCAGGAAACAGATTTCAGGAGGTAGATTCGAATCGCCTTTAAAGCACATGAAAAGCGGCAAAACGTTGACAATGATGCCCTTGGCCAAAAAGGGCGTATGCGTTTTTTCCTGAATATATTCAGGAAAAAACGCATACGCCCTTTTTGGCCAACCAAGCAACCTGGAAAGGCAAATCAGCGCTACAAAGAAGTCTCGCTTCCCATCGGTCAAAAGGGCCATGCTGAAAAAAGTGTCAAAACCAGAAATGCAGGACAGGCCATGGAGAAATGGGAGCCTTGCTACACTGATGGGCGGGATGTAAATTGCCAACAGCCACTCTGGAGAAGTGTACGGTGTGTCCTGAAACATCTAAAAAACACAGCTTAGAGAGCATAGGGCACTTCCACGCATGGGGGTATAAAGTGGGAAAATTAAAAATCAGCAAGACACAAGCACCCCAAAGTTTAGGGCTGCTCTGTTGACAAGGACCTCCACTTCATTCCACCTTAAATATCCCAGGAAAGCGAAAAATGGATAAAAAATTGGAGGTCCATATGTACAATGGAATATCACTCAGCCATGAAATCAATGTCATAAGGCTAGTAGAAGCATGATGAGTGGATTTAGGTACGACAATTCTAAGTGAAATAAGTCACACAGAAAAGGACACTTCTCATAAGGTGTCACTTATAGAGGGAATGTAAAAACAGTTACACTTCAACTGAATTACAAAACAGAACAGAGTCACACATGCAGAAAACACACTATGGCTGCTTAACGGGAAAGGTGAGGTGGGGTGATCCATAAAACAAGAGTTTCAAATTAGCTCAGATACCGTTCCATAAAACCAATATGTAACAGACAAGACCTACTCCTTGCTCAGAGAACTGGACTCAACACGCCCGATTCACCGCACATGAATATATCTGACTAGTAATAATCTTAAAACCTATGTATTGATATCTCTCTGTTAGTGTGTCAAGTGGGTGCAAAGCGGCATAAACACAGCCGTGAAAAGCAGCTAAACCCCATTATAAACATAAATTACTTTTAAAAACCCATGAAACAAAGACAGTGAAAGAGAGAGAAATTCTTACACAATTCGTTCAGGGGCTGTGATGCAACCTGGATTGACCATATCTAGACCCACAGCTGGATGAGACATAAGGGTGGACACTCTTGGGGCTGAGAGGTGTGGTGAGGTTGGGTGAGCAAACGCAGACCCTTTAAAGTAATACTGCGTGCTGCCCATCGCATGGCTCCCAAATCTCCAGGTTCAAGGGCATCTTCCTACATCGAAAACATGAATGAGAAACCCAGAAGATGGTACACCAGGTGATGGGCAAAGGTTTCTAAAACGCACCTCATTTCTCATCTCCTTGTGCTCGGGTTCGCCATTCCAGCCACTTTACTAGCAATCTCCCTACTTGGAGCATCAGCACCTTTAACCTCCTGTTCCGTACAGTTTGCAATTTGTCCTGAGGATGAACGGGAAGACGGGGAACCAATGAGAGACTAGCTCTTGGTGTTGGGACAGGCACAGGTCACTCTATTTTCCCATCAGGAAGAAGAATTAACCACAGGCTCAGCCTGCCCCCCGGAACCAGAACAGGGCCTGAAGCCATCCTGCGCTTTTGCGGCCAGCTCCCGAAAAAGCGAGCTGTAAAATGGAGCTTCAGGGCACTGCAATTCACAAACCTGCACAGTTATAAATGATAACTCTCGTCCACAAATATATTGAGGGAAGGCAAAGACGAGGAATTGAAATCAAGGCAGAATTGCAGGAAACAGATTTCAGGAGGTAGATTCGAATCGCCTTTAAAGCACATGAAAAGCGGCAAAACGTTGACAATGATGCCCTTGGCCAAAAAGGGCGTATGCGTTTTTTCCTGAATATATTCAGGAAAAAACGCATACGCCCTTTTTGGCCAACCAAGCAACCTGGAAAGGCAAATCAGCGCTACAAAGAAGTCTCGCTTCCCATCGGTCAAAAGGGCCATGCTGAAAAAAGTGTCAAAACCAGAAATGCAGGACAGGCCATGGAGAAATGGGAGCCTTGCTACACTGATGGGCGGGATGTAAATTGCCAACAGCCACTCTGGAGAAGTGTACGGTGTGTCCTGAAACATCTAAAAAACACAGCTTAGAGAGCATAGGGCACTTCCACGCATGGGGGTATAAAGTGGGAAAATTAAAAATCAGCAAGACACAAGCACCCCAAAGTTTAGGGCTGCTCTGTTGACAAGGAACTCCACTTCATTCCACCTTAAATATCCCAGGAAAGCGAAAAATGGATAAAAAATTGGAGGTCCATATGTACAATGGAATATCACTCAGCCATGAAATCAATGTCATAAGGCTAGTAGAAGCATGATGAGTGGATTTAGGTACGACAATTCTAAGTGAAATAAGTCACACAGAAAAGGACACTTCTCATAAGGTGTCACTTATAGAGGGAATGTAAAAACAGTTACACTTCAACTGAATTACAAAACAGAACAGAGTCACACATGCAGAAAACACACTATGGCTGCTTAACGGGAAAGGTGAGGTGGGGTGATCCATAAAACAAGAGTTTCAAATTAGCTCAGATACCGTTCCATAAACCCAATATGTAACAGACAAGACCTTCTCCTTGCTCAGAGAACTGGACTCAACACGCCCGATTCACCGCACATGAATATATCTGACTAGTAATAATCTTAAAACCTATGTATTGATATCTCTCTGTTAGTGTGTCAAGTGGGTGTAAAGCGGCATAAACACAGCCGTGAAAAGCAGCTAAACCCCATTATAAACATAAATTACTTTTAAAAACCCATGAAACAAAGACAGTGAAAGAGAGAGAAATTCTTACACAATTCGTTCAGGGGCTGTGATGCAACCTGGATTGACCATATCTAGACCCACAGCTGGATGAGACATAAGGGTGGACACTCTTGGGGCTGAGAGGTGTGGTGAGGTTGGGTGAGCAAACGCAGACCCTTTAAAGTAATACTGCGTGCTGCCCATCGCATGGCTCCCAAATCTCCAGGTTCAATGGCATCTTCCTACATCGAAAACATGAATGAGAAACCCAGAAGATGGTACACCAGGTGATGGGGAAAGGTTTCTAAAACGCACCTCATTTCTCATCTCCTTGTGCTCGGGTTCGCCATTCCAGCCACTTTACTAGCAATCTCCCTACTTGGAGCATCAGCACCTTTAACCTCCTGTTCCGTACAGGTTGCAATTTGTCCTGAGGATGAACGGGAAGACGGGGAACCAATGAGAGACAAGCTCTTGGTGTTGGGACAGGCACAGGTCACTCTATTTTCCCATCAGGAAGAAGAATTAACCACAGGCTCAGCCTGCCCCCCGGAACCAGAACAGGGCCTGAAGCCATCCTGCGCTTTTGCGGCCAGCTCCCGAAAAAGCGAGTTGTAAAATGGAGCTTCAGGGCACTGCAATTCACAAACCTGCACAGTTATAAATGATAACTCTCGTCCACAAATATATTGAGGGAAGGCAAAGACGAGGAATTGAAATCAAGGCAGAATTGCAGGAAACAGATTTCAGGAGGTAGAGTCGAATCGCCTTTAAAGCACATGAAAAGCGGCAAAACGTTGACAATGATGCCCTTGGCCAAAAAGGGCGTATGCGTTTTTTCCTGAATATATTCAGGAAAAAACGCATACGCCCTTTTTGGCCAACCAAGCAACCTGGAAAGGCAAATCAGCGCTACAAAGAAGTCTCGCTTCCCATCGGTCAAAAGGGCCATGCTGAAAAAAGTGTCAAAACCAGAAATGCAGGACAGGCCATGGAGAAATGGGAGCCTTGCTACACTGATGGGCGGGATGTAAATTGCCAACAGCCACTCTGGAGAAGTGTACGGTTTGTCCTGAAACATCTAAAAAACACAGCTTAGAGAGCATAGGGCACTTCCAAGCATGGGGGTATAAAGTGGGAAAATTAAAAATCAGCAAGACACAAGCACCCCAAAGTTTAGGGCTGCTCTGTTGACAAGGACCTCCACTTCATTCCACCTTAAATATCCCAGGAAAGCGAAAAATGGATAAAAAATTGGAGGTCCATATGTACAATGGAATATCACTCAGCCATGAAATCAATGTCATAAGGCTAGTAGAAGCATGATGAGTGGATTTAGGTACGACAATTCTAAGTGAAATAAGTCACACAGAAAAGGACACTTCTCATAAGGTGTCACTTATAGAGGGAATGTAAAAACCGTTACACTTCAACTGAATTACAAAACAGAACAGAGTCACACATGCAGAAAACACACTATGGCTTCTTAACGGGAAAGGTGAGGTGGGGTGATCCATAAAACAAGAGTTTCAAATTAGCTCAGATACCGTTCCATAAACCCAATATGTAACAGACAAGACCTACTCCTTGCTCAGAGAACTGGACTCAACACGCCCGATTCACCGCACAAGAATATATCTGACTAGTAATAATCTTAAAACCTATGTATTGATATCTCTCTGTTAGTGAGTCAAGTGGGTGTAAAGCGGCATAAACACAGCCGTGAAAAGCAGCTAAACCCCATTATAAAAATAAATTACTTTTCAAAACCCATGAAACAAAGACAGTGAAAGAGAGAGAAATTCTTACACAATTCGTTCAGGGGCTGTGATGCAACCTGGATTGACCATATCTAGACCCACAGCTGGATGAGACATAAGTGTGGACATTCTTGGGGATGAGAGGTGTGGTGAGGTTGGGTGAGCAAACGCAGACCCTTTAAAGTAATACTGCGTGCTACCCATCGCATGGGTCCCAAATCTACAGGTTCAAGGGCATCTTCCTACATCGAAAACATGCATGAGAAACCCAGAAGATGGTACACCGTGTGATGGGGAAAGGTTTCTAAAACGCACCTCATTTCTCATCTCCTTGTGCTCGGGTTCCCCATTCCAGCCACTTTACTAGCAATCTCCCTACTTGGAGCATCAGCACCTTTAACCTCCTGTTCCGTACAGGTTGCAATTTGTCCTGAGAATGAACGGGAAGACGGGGAACCAATGAGAGACTAGCTCTTGGTGTTGGGACAGGCACAGGTCACTCTATTTTCCCATCAGGAAGAAGAATTAACCACAGGCTCAGCCTGCCCCCCGGAACCAGAACAGGGCCTGAAGCCATCCTGCGCTTTTGCGGCCAGCTCCCGAAAAAGCGAGTTGTAAAATGGAGCTTCAGGGCACTGCAATTCACAAACATGCACAGTTATAAATGATAACTCTCGTCCACAAATATATTGAGGGAAGGCAAAGACGAGGAATTGAAATCAAGGCAGAATTGCAGGAAACAGATTTCAGGAGGTAGATTCGAATCGCCTTTAAAGCACATGAAAAGCGGCAAAACGTTGACAATGATGCCCTTGGCCAAAAAGGGCGTATGCGTTTTTTCCTGAATATATTCAGGAAAAAACGCATACGCCCTTTTTGGCCAACCAAGCAACCTGGAAAGGCAAATCAGCGCTACAAAGAAGTCTCGCTTCCCATCGGTCAAAAGGGCCATGCTGAAAAAAGTGTCAAAACCAGAAATGCAGGACAGGCCATGGAGAAATGGGAGCCTTGCTACACTGATGGGCGGGATGTAAATTGCCAACAGCCACTCTGGAGAAGTGTACGGTGTGTCCTGAAACATCTAAAAAACACAGCTTAGAGAGCATAGGGCACTTCCACGCATGGGGGTATAAAGTGGGAAAATTAAAAATCAGCAAGACACAAGCACCCCAAAGTTTAGGGCTGCTCTGTTGACAAGAACCTCCACTTCATTCCACCTTAAATATCCCAGGAAAGCGAAAAATGGATAAAAAATTGGAGGTCCATATGTACAATGGAATATCACTCAGCCATGAAATCAATGTCATAAGGCTAGTAGAAGCATGATGAGTGGATTTAGGTACGACAATTCTAAGTGAAATAAGTCACACAGAAAAGGACACTTCTCATAAGGTGTCACTTATAGAGGGAATGTAAAAACAGTTACACTTCAACTGAATTACAAAACAGAACAGAGTCACACATGCAGAAAACACACTATGGCTGCTTAACGGGAAAGGTGAGGTGGGGTGATCCATAAAACAAGAGTTTCAAATTAGCTCAGATACCGTTCCATAAAACCAATATGTAACAGACAAGACCTACTCCTTGCTCAGAGAACTGGACTCAACACGCCCGATTCACCGCACATGAATATATCTGACTAGTAATAATCTTAAAACCTATGTATTGATATCTCTCTGTTAGTGTGTCAAGTGGGTGTAAAGCGGCATAAACACAGCCGTGAAAAGCAGCTAAACCCCATTATAAACATAAATTACTTTTAAAAACCCATGAAACAAAGACAGTGAAAGAGAGAGAAATTCTTACACAATTCGTTCAGGGGCTGTGATGCAACCTGGATTGACCATATCTAGACCCACAGCTGGATGAGACATAAGGGTGGACACTCTTGGGGCTGAGAGGTGTGGTGAGGTTGGGTGAGCAAACGCAGACCCTTTAAAGTAATACTGCGTGCTGCCCATCGCATGGCTCCCAAATCTCCAGGTTCAAGGGCATCTTCCTACATCGAAAACATGAATGAGAAACCCAGAAGATGGTACACCAGGTGATGGGGAAAGGTTTCTAAAACGCACCTCATTTCTCATCTCCTTGTGCTCGGGTTCGCCATTCCAGCCACTTTACTAGCAATCTCCCTACTTGGAGCATCAGCACCTTTAACCTCCTGTTCCGTACAGGTTGCAATTTGTCCTGAGGATGAACGGGAAGACGGGGAACCAATGAGAGACTAGCTCTTGGTGTTGGGACAGGCACAGGTCACTCTATTTTCCCATCAGGAAGAAGAATTAACCACAGGCTCAGCCTGCCCCCCGGAACCAGAACAGGGCCTGAAGCCATCCTGCGCTTTTGCGGCCAGCTCCCGAAAAAGCGAGCTGTAAAATGGAGCTTCAGGGCACTGCAATTCACAAACCTGCACAGTTATAAATGATAACTCTCGTCCACAAATATATTGAGGGAAGGCAAAGACGAGGAATTGAAATCAAGGCAGAATTGCAGGAAACAGATTTCAGGAGGTAGATTCGAATCGCCTTTAAAGCACATGAAAAGCGGCAAAACGTTGACAATGATGCCCTTGGCCAAAAAGGGCGTATGCGTTTTTTCCTGAATATATTCAGGAAAAAACGCATACGCCCTTTTTGGCCAACCAAGCAACCTGGAAAGGCAAATCAGCGCTACAAAGAAGTCTCGCTTCCCATCGGTCAAAAGGGTCATGCTGAAAAAAGTGTCAAAACCAGAAATGCAGGACAGGCCATGGAGAAATGGGAGCCTTGCTACACTGATGGGCGGGATGTAAATTGCCAACAGCCACTCTGGAGAAGTGTACGGTGTGTCCTGAAACATCTAAAAAACACAGCTTAGAGAGCATAGGGCACTTCCACGCATGGGGGTATAAAGTGGGAAAATTAAAAATCAGCAAGACACAAGCACCCCAAAGTTTAGGGCTGCTCTGTTGACAAGGAACTCCACTTCATTCCACCTTAAATATCCCAGGAAAGCGAAAAATGGATAAAAAATTGGAGGTCCATATGTACAATGGAATATCACTCAGCCATGAAATCAATGTCATAAGGCTAGTAGAAGCATGATGAGTGGATTTAGGTACGACAATTCTAAGTGAAATAAGTCACACAGAAAAGGACACTTCTCATAAGGTGTCACTTATAGAGGGAATGTAAAAACAGTTACACTTCAACTGAATTACAAAACAGAACAGAGTCACACATGCAGAAAACACACTATGGCTGCTTAACGGGAAAGGTGAGGTGGGGTGATCCATAAAACAAGAGTTTCAAATTAGCTCAGATACCGTTCCATAAACCCAATATGTAACAGACAAGACCTTCTCCTTGCTCAGAGAACTGGACTCAACACGCCCGATTCACCGCACATGAATATATCTGACTAGTAATAATCTTAAAACCTATGTATTGATATCTCTCTGTTAGTGAGTCAAGTGGGTGTAAAGCGGCATAAACACAGCCGTGAAAAGCAGCTAAGCCCCATTATAAAAATAAATTACTTTTCAAAACCCATGAAACAAAGACAGTGAAAGAGAGAGAAATTCTTACACAATTCGTTCAGGGGCTGTGATGCAACCTGGATTGACCATATCTAGACCCACAGCTGGATGAGACATAAGTGTGGACATTCTTGGGGATGAGAGGTGTGGTGAGGTTGGGTGAGCAAACGCAGACCCTTTAAAGTAATACTGCGTGCTGCCCATCGCATGGCTCCCAAATCTCCAGGTTCAAGGGCATCTTCCTACATCGAAAACATGAATGAGAAACCCAGAAGATGGTACACCAGGTGATGGGGAAAGTTTTCTAAAACGCACCTCATTTCTCATCTCCTTGTGCTCGGGTTCGCCATTCCAGCCACTTTACTAGCAATCTCCCTACTTGGAGCATCAGCACCTTTAACCTCCTGTTCCGTACAGGTTGCAATTTGTCCTGAGGATGAACGGGAAGACGGGGAACCAATGAGAGACTAGCTCTTGGTGTTGGGACAGGCACAGGTCACTCTATTTTCCCATCAGGAAGAAGAATTAACCACAGGCTCAGCCTGCCCCCCGGAACCAGAACAGGGCCTGAAGCCATCCTGCGCTTTTGCGGCCAGCTCCCGAAAAAGCGAGCTGTAAAATGGAGCTTCAGGGCACTGCAATTCACAAACCTGCACAGTTATAAATGATAACTCTCGTCCACAAATATATTGAGGGAAGGCAAAGACGAGGAATTGAAATCAAGGCAGAATTGCAGGAAACAGATTTCAGGAGGTAGATTCGAATCGCCTTTAAAGCACATGAAAAGCGGCAAAACGTTGACAATGATGCCCTTGGCCAAAAAGGGCGTATGCGTTTTTTCCTGAATATATTCAGGAAAAAACGCATACGCCCTTTTTGGCCAACCAAGCAACCTGGAAAGGCAAATCAGCGCTACAAAGAAGTCTCGCTTCCCATCGGTCAAAAGGGTCATGCTGAAAAAAGTGTCAAAACCAGAAATGCAGGACAGGCCATGGAGAAATGGGAGCCTTGCTACACTGATGGGCGGGATGTAAATTGCCAACAGCCACTCTGGAGAAGTGTACGGTGTGTCCTGAAACATCTAAAAAACACAGCTTAGAGAGCATAGGGCACTTCCACGCATGGGGGTATAAAGTGGGAAAATTAAAAATCAGCAAGACACAAGCACCCCAAAGTTTAGGGCTGCTCTGTTGACAAGGAACTCCACTTCATTCCACCTTAAATATCCCAGGAAAGCGAAAAATGGATAAAAAATTGGAGGTCCATATGTACAATGGAATATCACTCAGCCATGAAATCAATGTCATAAGGCTAGTAGAAGCATGATGAGTGGATTTAGGTACGACAATTCTAAGTGAAATAAGTCACACAGAAAAGGACACTTCTCATAAGGTGTCACTTATAGAGGGAATGTAAAAACAGTTACACTTCAACTGAATTACAAAACAGAACAGAGTCACACATGCAGAAAACACACTATGGCTGCTTAACGGGAAAGGTGAGGTGGGGTGATCCATAAAACAAGAGTTTCAAATTAGCTCAGATACCGTTCCATAAACCCAATATGTAACAGACAAGACCTTCTCCTTGCTCAGAGAACTGGACTCAACACGCCCGATTCACCGCACATGAATATATCTGACTAGTAATAATCTTAAAACCTATGTATTGATATCTCTCTGTTAGTGAGTCAAGTGGGTGTAAAGCGGCATAAACACAGCCGTGAAAAGCAGCTAAGCCCCATTATAAAAATAAATTACTTTTCAAAACCCATGAAACAAAGACAGTGAAAGAGAGAGAAATTCTTACACAATTCGTTCAGGGGCTGTGATGCAACCTGGATTGACCATATCTAGACCCACAGCTGGATGAGACATAAGTGTGGACATTCTTGGGGATGAGAGGTGTGGTGAGGTTGGGTGAGCAAACGCAGACCCTTTAAAGTAATACTGCGTGCTACCCATCGCATGGGTCCCAAATCTACAGGTTCAAGGGCATCTTCCTACATCGAAAACATGCATGAGAAACCCAGAAGATGGTACACCGTGTGATGGGGAAAGGTTTCTAAAACGCACCTCATTTCTCATCTCCTTGTGCTCGGGTTCCCCATTCCAGCCACTTTACTAGCAATCTCCCTACTTGGAGCATCAGCACCTTTAACCTCCTGTTCCGTACAGGTTGCAATTTGTCCTGAGAATGAACGGGAAGACGGGGAACCAATGAGAGACTAGCTCTTGGTGTTGGGACAGGCACAGGTCACTCTATTTTCCCATCAGGAAGAAGAATTAACCACAGGCTCAGCCTGCCCCCCGGAACCAGAACAGGGCCTGAAGCCATCCTGCGCTTTTGCGGCCAGCTCCCGAAAAAGCGAGTTGTAAAATGGAGCTTCAGGGCACTGCAATTCACAAACATGCACAGTTATAAATGATAACTCTCGTCCACAAATATATTGAGGGAAGGCAAAGACGAGGAATTGAAATCAAGGCAGAATTGCAGGAAACAGATTTCAGGAGGTAGATTCGAATCGCCTTTAAAGCACATGAAAAATGGCAAAACGTTGACAATGATGCCCTTGGCCAAAAAGGGCGTATGCGTTTTTTCCTGAATATATTCAGGAAAAAACGCATACGCCCTTTTTGGCCAACCAAGCAACCTGGAAAGGCAAATCAGCGCTACAAAGAAGTCTCGCTTCCCATCGGTCAAAAGGGCCATGCTGAAAAAAGTGTCAAAACCAGAAATGCAGGACAGGCCATGGAGAAATGGGAGCCTTGCTACACTGATGGGCGGGATGTAAATTGCCAACAGCCACTCTGGAGAAGTGTACGGTGTGTCCTGAAACATCTAAAAAACACAGCTTAGAGAGCATAGGGCACTTCCACGCATGGGGGTATAAAGTGGGAAAATTAAAAATCAGCAAGACACAAGCACCCCAAAGTTTAGGGCTGCTCTGTTGACAAGGACCTCCACTTCATTCCACCTTAAATATCCCAGGAAAGCGAAAAATGGATAAAAAATTGGAGGTCCATATGTACAATGGAATATCACTCAGCCATGAAATCAATGTCATAAGGCTAGTAGAAGCATGATGAGTGGATTTAGGTACGACAATTCTAAGTGAAATAAGTCACACAGAAAAGGACACTTCTCATAAGGTGTCACTTATAGAGGGAATGTAAAAACAGTTACACTTCAACTGAATTACAAAACAGAACAGAGTCACACATGCAGAAAACACACTATGGCTGCTTAACGGGAAAGGTGAGGTGGGGTGATCCATAAAACAAGAGTTTCAAATTAGCTCAGATACCGTTCCATAAACCCAATATGTAACAGACAAGACCTTCTCCTTGCTCAGAGAACTGGACTCAACACGCCCGATTCACCGCACATGAATATATCTGACTAGTAATAATCTTAAAACCTATGTATTGATATCTCTCTGTTAGTGTGTCAAGTGGGTGTAAAGCGGCATAAACACAGCCGTGAAAAGCAGCTAAACCCCATTATAAACATAAATTACTTTTAAAAACCCATGAAACAAAGACAGTGAAAGAGAGAGAAATTCTTACACAATTCGTTCAGGGGCTGTGATGCAACCTGGATTGACCATATCTAGACCCACAGCTGGATGAGACATAAGGGTGGACACTCTTGGGGCTGAGAGGTGTGGTGAGGTTGGGTGAGTAAACGCAGACCCTTTAAAGTAATACTGCGTGCTGCCCATCGCATGGCTCCCAAATCTCCAGGTTCAATGGCATCTTCCTACATCGAAAACATGAATGAGAAACCCAGAAGATGGTACACCAGGTGATGGGGAAAGGTTTCTAAAACGCACCTCATTTCTCATCTCCTTGTGCTCGGGTTCGCCATTCCAGCCACTTTACTAGCAATCTCCCTACTTGGAGCATCAGCACCTTTAACCTCCTGTTCCGTACAGGTTGCAATTTGTCCTGAGGATGAACGGGAAGACGGGGAACCAATGAGAGACAAGCTCTTGGTGTTGGGACAGGCACAGGTCACTCTATTTTCCCATCAGGAAGAAGAATTAACCACAGGCTCAGCCTGCCCCCCGGAACCAGAACAGGGCCTGAAGCCATCCTGCGCTTTTGCGGCCAGCTCCCGAAAAAGCGAGTTGTAAAATGGAGCTTCAGGGCACTGCAATTCACAAACCTGCACAGTTATAAATGATAACTCTCGTCCACAAATATATTGAGGGAAGGCAAAGACGAGGAATTGAAATCAAGGCAGAATTGCAGGAAACAGATTTCAGGAGGTAGAGTCGAATCGCCTTTAAAGCACATGAAAAGCGGCAAAACGTTGACAATGATGCTCTTGGCCAAAAAGGGCGTATGCGTTTTTTCCTGAATATATTCAGGAAAAAACGCATACGCCCTTTTTGGCCAACCAAGCAACCTGGAAAGGCAAATCAGCGCTACAAAGAAGTCTCGCTTCCCATCGGTCAAAAGGGCCATGCTGAAAAAAGTGTCAAAACCAGAAATGCAGGACAGGCCATGGAGAAATGGGAGCCTTGCTACACTGATGGGCGGGATGTAAATTGCCAACAGCCACTCTGGAGAAGTGTACGGTGTGTCCTGAAACATCTAAAAAACACAGCTTAGAGAGCATAGGGCACTTCCACGCATGGGGGTATAAAGTGGGAAAATTAAAAATCAGCAAGACACAAGCACCCCAAAGTTTAGGGCTGCTCTGTTGACAAGAACCTCCACTTCATTCCACCTTAAATATCCCAGGAAAGCGAAAAATGGATAAAAAATTGGAGGTCCATATGTACAATGGAATATCACTCAGCCATGAAATCAATGTCATAAGGCTAGTAGAAGCATGATGAGTGGATTTAGGTACGACAATTCTAAGTGAAATAAGTCACACAGAAAAGGACACTTCTCATAAGGTGTCACTTATAGAGGGAATGTAAAAACAGTTACACTTCAACTGAATTACAAAACAGAACAGAGTCACACATGCAGAAAACACACTATGGCTGCTTAACGGGAAAGGTGAGGTGGGGTGATCCATAAAACAAGAGTTTCAAATTAGCTCAGATACCGTTCCATAAAACCAATATGTAACAGACAAGACCTACTCCTTGCTCAGAGAACTGGACTCAACACGCCCGATTCACCGCACATGAATATATCTGACTAGTAATAATCTTAAAACCTATGTATTGATATCTCTCTGTTAGTGTGTCAAGTGGGTGTAAAGCGGCATAAACACAGCCGTGAAAAGCAGCTAAACCCCATTATAAACATAAATTACTTTTAAAAACCCATGAAACAAAGACAGTGAAAGAGAGAGAAATTCTTACACAATTCGTTCAGGGGCTGTGATGCAACCTGGATTGACCATATCTAGACCCACAGCTGGATGAGACATAAGGGTGGACACTCTTGGGGCTGAGAGGTGTGGTGAGGTTGGGTGAGCAAACGCAGACCCTTTAAAGTAATACTGCGTGCTGCCCATCGCATGGCTCCCAAATCTCCAGGTTCAAGGGCATCTTCCTACATCGAAAACATGAATGAGAAACCCAGAAGATGGTACACCAGGTGATGGGGAAAGGTTTCTAAAACGCACCTCATTTCTCATCTCCTTGTGCTCGGGTTCGCCATTCCAGCCACTTTACTAGCAATCTCCCTACTTGGAGCATCAGCACCTTTAACCTCCTGTTCCGTACAGGTTGCAATTTGTCCTGAGGATGAACGGGAAGACGGGGAACCAATGAGAGACTAGCTCTTGGTGTTGGGACAGCACAGGTCACTCTATTTTCCCATCAGGAAGAAGAATTAACCACAGGCTCAGCCTGCCCCCCGGAACCAGAACAGGGCCTGAAGCCATCCTGCGCTTTTGCGGCCAGCTCCCGAAAAAGCGAGCTGTAAAATGGAGCTTCAGGGCACTGCAATTCACAAACCTGCACAGTTATAAATGATAACTCTCGTCCACAAATATATTGAGGGAAGGCAAAGACGAGGAATTGAAATCAAGGCAGAATTGCAGGAAACAGATTTCAGGAGGTAGATTCGAATCGCCTTTAAAGCACATGAAAAGCGGCAAAACGTTGACAATGATGCCCTTGGCCAAAAAGGGCGTATGCGTTTTTTCCTGAATATATTCAGGAAAAAACGCATACGCCCTTTTTGGCCAACCAAGCAACCTGGAAAGGCAAATCAGCGCTACAAAGAAGTCTCGCTTCCCATCGGTCAAAAGGGTCATGCTGAAAAAAGTGTCAAAACCAGAAATGCAGGACAGGCCATGGAGAAATGGGAGCCTTGCTACACTGATGGGCGGGATGTAAATTGCCAACAGCCACTCTGGAGAAGTGTACGGTGTGTCCTGAAACATCTAAAAAACACAGCTTAGAGAGCATAGGGCACTTCCACGCATGGGGGTATAAAGTGGGAAAATTAAAAATCAGCAAGACACAAGCACCCCAAAGTTTAGGGCTGCTCTGTTGACAAGGAACTCCACTTCATTCCACCTTAAATATCCCAGGAAAGCGAAAAATGGATAAAAAATTGGAGGTCCATATGTACAATGGAATATCACTCAGCCATGAAATCAATGTCATAAGGCTAGTAGAAGCATGATGAGTGGATTTAGGTACGACAATTCTAAGTGAAATAAGTCACACAGAAAAGGACACTTCTCATAAGGTGTCACTTATAGAGGGAATGTAAAAACAGTTACACTTCAACTGAATTACAAAACAGAACAGAGTCACACATGCAGAAAACACACTATGGCTGCTTAACGGGAAAGGTGAGGTGGGGTGATCCATAAAACAAGAGTTTCAAATTAGCTCAGATACCGTTCCATAAACCCAATATGTAACAGACAAGACCTTCTCCTTGCTCAGAGAACTGGACTCAACACGCCCGATTCACCGCACATGAATATATCTGACTAGTAATAATCTTAAAACCTATGTATTGATATCTCTCTGTTAGTGAGTCAAGTGGGTGTAAAGCGGCATAAACACAGCCGTGAAAAGCAGCTAAACCCCATTATAAAAATAAATTACTTTTCAAAACCCATGAAACAAAGACAGTGAAAGAGAGAGAAATTCTTACACAATTCGTTCAGGGGCTGTGATGCAACCTGGATTGACCATATCTAGACCCACAGCTGGATGAGACATAAGTGTGGACATTCTTGGGGATGAGAGGTGTGGTGAGGTTGGGTGAGCAAACGCAGACCCTTTAAAGTAATACTGCGTGCTACCCATCGCATGGGTCCCAAATCTACAGGTTCAAGGGCATCTTCCTACATCGAAAACATGCATGAGAAACCCAGAAGATGGTACACCGTGTGATGGGGAAAGGTTTCTAAAACGCACCTCATTTCTCATCTCCTTGTGCTCGGGTTCCCCATTCCAGCCACTTTACTAGCAATCTCCCTACTTGGAGCATCAGCACCTTTAACCTCCTGTTCCGTACAGGTTGCAATTTGTCCTGAGAATGAACGGGAAGACGGGGAACCAATGAGAGACTAGCTCTTGGTGTTGGGACAGGCACAGGTCACTCTATTTTCCCATCAGGAAGAAGAATTAACCACAGGCTCAGCCTGCCCCCCGGAACCAGAACAGGGCCTGAAGCCATCCTGCGCTTTTGCGGCCAGCTCCCGAAAAAGCGAGTTGTAAAATGGAGCTTCAGGGCACTGCAATTCACAAACATGCACAGTTATAAATGATAACTCTCGTCCACAAATATATTGAGGGAAGGCAAAGACGAGGAATTGAAATCAAGGCAGAATTGCAGGAAACAGATTTCAGGAGGTAGATTCGAATCGCCTTTAAAGCACATGAAAAATGGCAAAACGTTGACAATGATGCCCTTGGCCAAAAAGGGCGTATGCGTTTTTTCCTGAATATATTCAGGAAAAAACGCATACGCCCTTTTTGGCCAACCAAGCAACCTGGAAAGGCAAATCAGCGCTACAAAGAAGTCTCGCTTCCCATCGGTCAAAAGGGCCATGCTGAAAAAAGTGTCAAAACCAGAAATGCAGGACAGGCCATGGAGAAATGGGAGCCTTGCTACACTGATGGGCGGGATGTAAATTGCCAACAGCCACTCTGGAGAAGTGTACGGTGTGTCCTGAAACATCTAAAAAACACAGCTTAGAGAGCATAGGGCACTTCCACGCATGGGGGTATAAAGTGGGAAAATTAAAAATCAGCAAGACACAAGCACCCCAAAGTTTAGGGCTGCTCTGTTGACAAGGACCTCCACTTCATTCCACCTTAAATATCCCAGGAAAGCGAAAAATGGATAAAAAATTGGAGGTCCATATGTACAATGGAATATCACTCAGCCATGAAATCAATGTCATAAGGCTAGTAGAAGCATGATGAGTGGATTTAGGTACGACAATTCTAAGTGAAATAAGTCACACAGAAAAGGACACTTCTCATAAGGTGTCACTTATAGAGGGAATGTAAAAACAGTTACACTTCAACTGAATTACAAAACAGAACAGAGTCACACATGCAGAAAACACACTATGGCTGCTTAACGGGAAAGGTGAGGTGGGGTGATCCATAAAACAAGAGTTTCAAATTAGCTCAGATACCGTTCCATAAACCCAATATGTAACAGACAAGACCTTCTCCTTGCTCAGAGAACTGGACTCAACACGCCCGATTCACCGCACATGAATATATCTGACTAGTAATAATCTTAAAACCTATGTATTGATATCTCTCTGTTAGTGTGTCAAGTGGGTGTAAAGCGGCATAAACACAGCCGTGAAAAGCAGCTAAACCCCATTATAAACATAAATTACTTTTAAAAACCCATGAAACAAAGACAGTGAAAGAGAGAGAAATTCTTACACAATTCGTTCAGGGGCTGTGATGCAACCTGGATTGACCATATCTAGACCCACAGCTGGATGAGACATAAGGGTGGACACTCTTGGGGCTGAGAGGTGTGGTGAGGTTGGGTGAGCAAACGCAGACCCTTTAAAGTAATACTGCGTGCTGCCCATCGCATGGCTCCCAAATCTCCAGGTTCAATGGCATCTTCCTACATCGAAAACATGAATGAGAAACCCAGAAGATGGTACACCAGGTGATGGGGAAAGGTTTCTAAAACGCACCTCATTTCTCATCTCCTTGTGCTCGGGTTCGCCATTCCAGCCACTTTACTAGCAATCTCCCTACTTGGAGCATCAGCACCTTTAACCTCCTGTTCCGTACAGGTTGCAATTTGTCCTGAGGATGAACGGGAAGACGGGGAACCAATGAGAGACAAGCTCTTGGTGTTGGGACAGGCACAGGTCACTCTATTTTCCCATCAGGAAGAAGAATTAACCACAGGCTCAGCCTGCCCCCCGGAACCAGAACAGGGCCTGAAGCCATCCTGCGCTTTTGCGGCCAGCTCCCGAAAAAGCGAGTTGTAAAATGGAGCTTCAGGGCACTGCAATTCACAAACCTGCACAGTTATAAATGATAACTCTCGTCCACAAATATATTGAGGGAAGGCAAAGACGAGGAATTGAAATCAAGGCAGAATTGCAGGAAACAGATTTCAGGAGGTAGAGTCGAATCGCCTTTAAAGCACATGAAAAGCGGCAAAACGTTGACAATGATGCCCTTGGCCAAAAAGGGCGTATGCGTTTTTTCCTGAATATATTCAGGAAAAAACGCATACGCCCTTTTTGGCCAACCAAGCAACCTGGAAAGGCAAATCAGCGCTACAAAGAAGTCTCGCTTCCCATCGGTCAAAAGGGCCATGCTGAAAAAAGTGTCAAAACCAGAAATGCAGGACAGGCCATGGAGAAATGGGAGCCTTGCTACACTGATGGGCGGGATGTAAATTGCCAACAGCCACTCTGGAGAAGTGTACGGTGTGTCCTGAAACATCTAAAAAACACAGCTTAGAGAGCATAGGGCACTTCCAAGCATGGGGGTATAAAGTGGGAAAATTAAAAATCAGCAAGACACAAGCACCCCAAAGTTTAGGGCTGCTCTGTTGACAAGGACCTCCACTTCATTCCACCTTAAATATCCCAGGAAAGCGAAAAATGGATAAAAAATTGGAGGTCCATATGTACAATGGAATATCACTCAGCCATGAAATCAATGTCATAAGGCTAGTAGAAGCATGATGAGTGGATTTAGGTACGACAATTCTAAGTGAAATAAGTCACACAGAAAAGGACACTTCTCATAAGGTGTCACTTATAGAGGGAATGTAAAAACCGTTACACTTCAACTGAATTACAAAACAGAACAGAGTCACACATGCAGAAAACACACTATGGCTTCTTAACGGGAAAGGTGAGGTGGGGTGATCCATAAAACAAGAGTTTCAAATTAGCTCAGATACCGTTCCATAAACCCAATATGTAACAGACAAGACCTACTCCTTGCTCAGAGAACTGGACTCAACACGCCCGATTCACCGCACAAGAATATATCTGACTAGTAATAATCTTAAAACCTATGTATTGATATCTCTCTGTTAGTGAGTCAAGTGGGTGTAAAGCGGCATAAACACAGCCGTGAAAAGCAGCTAAACCCCATTATAAAAATAAATTACTTTTCAAAACCCATGAAACAAAGACAGTGAAAGAGAGAGAAATTCTTACACAATTCGTTCAGGGGCTGTGATGCAACCTGGATTGACCATATCTAGACCCACAGCTGGATGAGACATAAGTGTGGACATTCTTGGGGATGAGAGGTGTGGTGAGGTTGGGTGAGCAAACGCAGACCCTTTAAAGTAATACTGCGTGCTACCCATCGCATGGGTCCCAAATCTACAGGTTCAAGGGCATCTTCCTACATCGAAAACATGCATGAGAAACCCAGAAGATGGTACACCGTGTGATGGGGAAAGGTTTCTAAAACGCACCTCATTTCTCATCTCCTTGTGCTCGGGTTCCCCATTCCAGCCACTTTACTAGCAATCTCCCTACTTGGAGCATCAGCACCTTTAACCTCCTGTTCCGTACAGGTTGCAATTTGTCCTGAGAATGAACGGGAAGACGGGGAACCAATGAGAGACTAGCTCTTGGTGTTGGGACAGGCACAGGTCACTCTATTTTCCCATCAGGAAGAAGAATTAACCACAGGCTCAGCCTGCCCCCCGGAACCAGAACAGGGCCTGAAGCCATCCTGCGCTTTTGCGGCCAGCTCCCGAAAAAGCGAGTTGTAAAATGGAGCTTCAGGGCACTGCAATTCACAAACATGCACAGTTATAAATGATAACTCTCGTCCACAAATATATTGAGGGAAGGCAAAGACGAGGAATTGAAATCAAGGCAGAATTGCAGGAAACAGATTTCAGGAGGTAGATTCGAATCGCCTTTAAAGCACATGAAAAGCGGCAAAACGTTGACAATGATGCCCTTGGCCAAAAAGGGCGTATGCGTTTTTTCCTGAATATATTCAGGAAAAAACGCATACGCCCTTTTTGGCCAACCAAGCAACCTGGAAAGGCAAATCAGCGCTACAAAGAAGTCTCGCTTCCCATCGGTCAAAAGGGCCATGCTGAAAAAAGTGTCAAAACCAGAAATGCAGGACAGGCCATGGAGAAACGGGAGCCTTGCTACACTGATGGGCGGGATGTAAATTGCCAACAGCCACTCTGGAGAAGTGTACGGTGTGTCCTGAAACATCTAAAAAACACAGCTTAGAGAGCATAGGGCACTTCCACGCATGGGGGTATAAAGTGGGAAAATTAAAAATCAGCAAGACACAAGCACCCCAAAGTTTAGGGCTGCTCTGTTGACAAGAACCTCCACTTCATTCCACCTTAAATATCCCAGGAAAGCGAAAAATGGATAAAAAATTGGAGGTCCATATGTACAATGGAATATCACTCAGCCATGAAATCAATGTCATAAGGCTAGTAGAAGCATGATGAGTGGATTTAGGTACGACAATTCTAAGTGAAATAAGTCACACAGAAAAGGACACTTCTCATAAGGTGTCACTTATAGAGGGAATGTAAAAACAGTTACACTTCAACTGAATTACAAAACAGAACAGAGTCACACATGCAGAAAACACACTATGGCTGCTTAACGGGAAAGGTGAGGTGGGGTGATCCATAAAACAAGAGTTTCAAATTAGCTCAGATACCGTTCCATAAAACCAATATGTAACAGACAAGACCTACTCCTTGCTCAGAGAACTGGACTCAACACGCCCGATTCACCGCACATGAATATATCTGACTAGTAATAATCTTAAAACCTATGTATTGATATCTCTCTGTTAGTGTGTCAAGTGGGTGTAAAGCGGCATAAACACAGCCGTGAAAAGCAGCTAAACCCCATTATAAACATAAATTACTTTTAAAAACCCATGAAACAAAGACAGTGAAAGAGAGAGAAATTCTTACACAATTCGTTCAGGGGCTGTGATGCAACCTGGATTGACCATATCTAGACCCACAGCTGGATGAGACATAAGGGTGGACACTCTTGGGGCTGAGAGGTGTGGTGAGGTTGGGTGAGCAAACGCAGACCCTTTAAAGTAATACTGCGTGCTGCCCATCGCATGGCTCCCAAATCTCCAGGTTCAAGGGCATCTTCCTACATCGAAAACATGAATGAGAAACCCAGAAGATGGTACACCAGGTGATGGGGAAAGGTTTCTAAAACGCACCTCATTTCTCATCTCCTTGTGCTCGGGTTCGCCATTCCAGCCACTTTACTAGCAATCTCCCTACTTGGAGCATCAGCACCTTTAACCTCCTGTTCCGTACAGGTTGCAATTTGTCCTGAGGATGAACGGGAAGACGGGGAACCAATGAGAGACTAGCTCTTGGTGTTGGGACAGGCACAGGTCACTCTATTTTCCCATCAGGAAGAAGAATTAACCACAGGCTCAGCCTGCCCCCCGGAACCAGAACAGGGCCTGAAGCCATCCTGCGCTTTTGCGGCCAGCTCCCGAAAAAGCGAGCTGTAAAATGGAGCTTCAGGGCACTGCAATTCACAAACCTGCACAGTTATAAATTATAACTCTCGTCCACAAATATATTGAGGGAAGGCAAAGACGAGGAATTGAAATCAAGGCAGAATTGCAGGAAACAGATTTCAGGAGGTAGATTCGAATCGCCTTTAAAGCACATGAAAAGCGGCAAAACGTTGACAATGATGCCCTTGGCCAAAAAGGGCGTATGCGTTTTTTCCTGAATATATTCAGGAAAAAACGCATACGCCCTTTTTGGCCAACCAAGCAACCTGGAAAGGCAAATCAGCGCTACAAAGAAGTCTCGCTTCCCATCGGTCAAAAGGGTCATGCTGAAAAAAGTGTCAAAACCAGAAATGCAGGACAGGCCATGGAGAAATGGGAGCCTTGCTACACTGATGGGCGGGATGTAAATTGCCAACAGCCACTCTGGAGAAGTGTACGGTGTGTCCTGAAACATCTAAAAAACACAGCTTAGAGAGCATAGGGCACTTCCACGCATGGGGGTATAAAGTGGGAAAATTAAAAATCAGCAAGACACAAGCACCCCAAAGTTTAGGGCTGCTCTGTTGACAAGGAACTCCACTTCATTCCACCTTAAATATCCCAGGAAAGCGAAAAATGGATAAAAAATTGGAGGTCCATATGTACAATGGAATATCACTCAGCCATGAAATCAATGTCATAAGGCTAGTAGAAGCATGATGAGTGGATTTAGGTACGACAATTCTAAGTGAAATAAGTCACACAGAAAAGGACACTTCTCATAAGGTGTCACTTATAGAGGGAATGTAAAAACAGTTACACTTCAACTGAATTACAAAACAGAACAGAGTCACACATGCAGAAAACACACTATGGCTGCTTAACGGGAAAGGTGAGGTGGGGTGATCCATAAAACAAGAGTTTCAAATTAGCTCAGATACCGTTCCATAAACCCAATATGTAACAGACAAGACCTTCTCCTTGCTCAGAGAACTGGACTCAACACGCCCGATTCACCGCACATGAATATATCTGACTAGTAATAATCTTAAAACCTATGTATTGATATCTCTCTGTTAGTGAGTCAAGTGGGTGTAAAGCGGCATAAACACAGCCGTGAAAAGCAGCTAAACCCCATTATAAAAATAAATTACTTTTCAAAACCCATGAAACAAAGACAGTGAAAGAGAGAGAAATTCTTACACAATTCGTTCAGGGGCTGTGATGCAACCTGGATTGACCATATCTAGACCCACAGCTGGATGAGACATAAGTGTGGACATTCTTGGGGATGAGAGGTGTGGTGAGGTTGGGTGAGCAAACGCAGACCCTTTAAAGTAATACTGCGTGCTACCCATCGCATGGGTCCCAAATCTACAGGTTCAAGGGCATCTTCCTACATCGAAAACATGCATGAGAAACCCAGAAGATGGTACACCGTGTGATGGGGAAAGGTTTCTAAAACGCACCTCATTTCTCATCTCCTTGTGCTCGGGTTCCCCATTCCAGCCACTTTACTAGCAATCTCCCTACTTGGAGCATCAGCACCTTTAACCTCCTGTTCCGTACAGGTTGCAATTTGTCCTGAGAATGAACGGGAAGACGGGGAACCAATGAGAGACTAGCTCTTGGTGTTGGGACAGGCACAGGTCACTCTATTTTCCCATCAGGAAGAAGAATTAACCACAGGCTCAGCCTGCCCCCCGGAACCAGAACAGGGCCTGAAGCCATCCTGCGCTTTTGCGGCCAGCTCCCGAAAAAGCGAGTTGTAAAATGGAGCTTCAGGGCACTGCAATTCACAAACATGCACAGTTATAAATGATAACTCTCGTCCACAAATATATTGAGGGAAGGCAAAGACGAGGAATTGAAATCAAGGCAGAATTGCAGGAAACAGATTTCAGGAGGTAGATTCGAATCGCCTTTAAAGCACATGAAAAATGGCAAAACGTTGACAATGATGCCCTTGGCCAAAAAGGGCGTATGCGTTTTTTCCTGAATATATTCAGGAAAAAACGCATACGCCCTTTTTGGCCAACCAAGCAACCTGGAAAGGCAAATCAGCGCTACAAAGAAGTCTCGCTTCCCATCGGTCAAAAGGGCCATGCTGAAAAAAGTGTCAAAACCAGAAATGCAGGACAGGCCATGGAGAAATGGGAGCCTTGCTACACTGATGGGCGGGATGTAAATTGCCAACAGCCACTCTGGAGAAGTGTACGGTGTGTCCTGAAACATCTAAAAAACACAGCTTAGAGAGCATAGGGCACTTCCACGCATGGGGGTATAAAGTGGGAAAATTAAAAATCAGCAAGACACAAGCACCCCAAAGTTTAGGGCTGCTCTGTTGACAAGGACCTCCACTTCATTCCACCTTAAATATCCCAGGAAAGCGAAAAATGGATAAAAAATTGGAGGTCCATATGTACAATGGAATATCACTCAGCCATGAAATCAATGTCATAAGGCTAGTAGAAGCATGATGAGTGGATTTAGGTACGACAATTCTAAGTGAAATAAGTCACACAGAAAAGGACACTTCTCATAAGGTGTCACTTATAGAGGGAATGTAAAAACAGTTACTCTTCAACTGAATTACAAAACAGAACAGAGTCACACATGCAGAAAACACACTATGGCTGCTTAACGGGAAAGGTGAGGTGGGGTGATCCATAAAACAAGAGTTTCAAATTAGCTCAGATACCGTTCCATAAACCCAATATGTAACAGACAAGACCTTCTCCTTGCTCAGAGAACTGGACTCAACACGCCCGATTCACCGCACATGAATATATCTGACTAGTAATAATCTTAAAACCTATGTATTGATATCTCTCTGTTAGTGTGTCAAGTGGGTGTAAAGCGGCATAAACACAGCCGTGAAAAGCAGCTAAACCCCATTATAAACATAAATTACTTTTAAAAACCCATGAAACAAAGACAGTGAAAGAGAGAGAAATTCTTACACAATTCGTTCAGGGGCTGTGATGCAACCTGGATTGACCATATCTAGACCCACAGCTGGATGAGACATAAGGGTGGACACTCTTGGGGCTGAGAGGTGTGGTGAGGTTGGGTGAGCAAACGCAGACCCTTTAAAGTAATACTGCGTGCTGCCCATCGCATGGCTCCCAAATCTCCAGGTTCAATGGCATCTTCCTACATCGAAAACATGAATGAGAAACCCAGAAGATGGTACACCAGGTGATGGGGAAAGGTTTCTAAAACGCACCTCATTTCTCATCTCCTTGTGCTCGGGTTCGCCATTCCAGCCACTTTACTAGCAATCTCCCTACTTGGAGCATCAGCACCTTTAACCTCCTGTTCCGTACAGGTTGCAATTTGTCCTGAGGATGAACGGGAAGACGGGGAACCAATGAGAGACAAGCTCTTGGTGTTGGGACAGGCACAGGTCACTCTATTTTCCCATCAGGAAGAAGAATTAACCACAGGCTCAGCCTGCCCCCCGGAACCAGAACAGGGCCTGAAGCCATCCTGCGCTTTTGCGGCCAGCTCCCGAAAAAGCGAGTTGTAAAATGGAGCTTCAGGGCACTGCAATTCACAAACCTGCACAGTTATAAATGATAACTCTCGTCCACAAATATATTGAGGGAAGGCAAAGACGAGGAATTGAAATCAAGGCAGAATTGCAGGAAACAGATTTCAGGAGGTAGAGTCGAATCGCCTTTAAAGCACATGAAAAGCGGCAAAACGTTGACAATGATGCCCTTGGCCAAAAAGGGCGTATGCGTTTTTTCCTGAATATATTCAGGAAAAAACGCATACGCCCTTTTTGGCCAACCAAGCAACCTGGAAAGGCAAATCAGCGCTACAAAGAAGTCTCGCTTCCCATCGGTCAAAAGGGCCATGCTGAAAAAAGTGTCAAAACCAGAAATGCAGGACAGGCCATGGAGAAATGGGAGCCTTGCTACACTGATGGGCGGGATGTAAATTGCCAACAGCCACTCTGGAGAAGTGTACGGTGTGTCCTGAAACATCTAAAAAACACAGCTTAGAGAGCATAGGGCACTTCCAAGCATGGGGGTATAAAGTGGGAAAATTAAAAATCAGCAAGACACAAGCACCCCAAAGTTTAGGGCTGCTCTGTTGACAAGGACCTCCACTTCATTCCACCTTAAATATCCCAGGAAAGCGAAAAATGGATAAAAAATTGGAGGTCCATATGTACAATGGAATATCACTCAGCCATGAAATCAATGTCATAAGGCTAGTAGAAGCATGATGAGTGGATTTAGGTACGACAATTCTAAGTGAAATAAGTCACACAGAAAAGGACACTTCTCATAAGGTGTCACTTATAGAGGGAATGTAAAAACCGTTACACTTCAACTGAATTACAAAACAGAACAGAGTCACACATGCAGAAAACACACTATGGCTTCTTAACGGGAAAGGTGAGGTGGGGTGATCCATAAAACAAGAGTTTCAAATTAGCTCAGATACCGTTCCATAAACCCAATATGTAACAGACAAGACCTACTCCTTGCTCAGAGAACTGGACTCAACACGCCCGATTCACCGCACAAGAATATATCTGACTAGTAATAATCTTAAAACCTATGTATTGATATCTCTCTGTTAGTGAGTCAAGTGGGTGTAAAGCGGCATAAACACAGCCGTGAAAAGCAGCTAAACCCCATTATAAAAATAAATTACTTTTCAAAACCCATGAAACAAAGACAGTGAAAGAGAGAGAAATTCTTACACAATTCGTTCAGGGGCTGTGATGCAACCTGGATTGACCATATCTAGACCCACAGCTGGATGAGACATAAGGGTGGACATTCTTGGGGCTGAGAGGTGTGGTGAGGTTGGGTGAGCAAACGCAGACCCTTTAAAGTAATACTGCGTGCTACCCATCGCATGGGTCCCAAATCTACAGGTTCAAGGGCATCTTCCTACATCGAAAACATGCATGAGAAACCCAGAAGATGGTACACCGTGTGATGGGGAAAGGTTTCTAAAACGCACCTCATTTCTCATCTCCTTGTGCTCGGGTTCCCCATTCCAGCCACTTTACTAGCAATCTCCCTACTTGGAGCATCAGCACCTTTAACCTCCTGTTCCGTACAGGTTGCAATTTGTCCTGAGGATGAACGGGAAGACGGGGAACCAATGAGAGACAAGCTCTTGGTGTTGGGACAGGCACAGGTCACTCTATTTTCCCATCAGGAAGAAGAATTAACCACAGGCTCAGCCTGCCCCCCGGAACCAGAACAGGGCCTGAAGCCATCCTGCGCTTTTGCGGCCAGCTCCCGAAAAAGCGAGTTGTAAAATGGAGCTTCAGGGCACTGCAATTCACAAACCTGCACAGTTATAAATGATAACTCTCGTCCACAAATATATTGAGGGAAGGCAAAGACGAGGAATTGAAATCAAGGCAGAATTGCAGGAAACAGATTTCAGGAGGTAGAGTCGAATCGCCTTTAAAGCACATGAAAAGCGGCAAAACGTTGACAATGATGCCCTTGGCCAAAAAGGGCGTATGCGTTTTTTCCTGAATATATTCAGGAAAAAACGCATACGCCCTTTTTGTCCAACCAAGCAACCTGGAAAGGCAAATCAGCGCTACAAAGAAGTCTCGCTTCCCATCGGTCAAAAGGGCCATGCTGAAAAAAGTGTCAAAACCAGAAATGCAGGACAGGCCATGGAGAAACGGGAGCCTTGCTACACTGATGGGCGGGATGTAAATTGCCAACAGCCACGCTGGAGAAGTGTATGGTGTGTCCTGAAACATCTAAAAAACACAGCTTAGAGAGCATAGGGCACTTCCAAGCATGGGGGTATAAAGTGGGAAAATTAAAAATCAGCAAGACACAAGCACCCCAAAGTTTAGGGCTGCTCTGTTGACAAGGACCTCCACTTCATTCCACCTTAAATATCCCAGGAAAGCGAAAAATGGATAAAAAATTGGAGGTCCATATGTACAATGGAATATCACTCAGCCATGAAATCAATGTCATAAGGCTAGTAGAAGCATGATGAGTGGATTTAGGTACGACAATTCTAAGTGAAATAAGTCACACAGAAAAGGACACTTCTCATAAGGTGTCACTTATAGAGGGAATGTAAAAACCGTTACACTTCAACTGAATTACAAAACAGAAGAGAGTCACACATGCAGAAAACACACTATGGCTTCTTAACGGGAAAGGTGAGGTGGGGTGATCCATAAAACAAGAGTTTCAAATTAGCTCAGATACCGTTCCATAAACCCAATATGTAACAGACAAGACCTACTCCTTGCTCAGAGAACTGGACTCAACACGCCCAATTCACCGCACAAGAATATATCTGACTAGTAATAATCTTAAAACCTATGTATTGATATCTCTCTGTTAGTGAGTCAAGTGGGTGTAAAGCGGCATAAACACAGCCGTGAAAAGCAGCTAAACCCCATTATAAAAATAAATTACTTTTCAAAACCCATGAAACAAAGACAGTGAAAGAGAGAGAAATTCTTACACAATTCGTTCAGGGGCTGTGATGCAACCTGGATTGACCATATCTAGACCCACAGCTGGATGAGACATAAGTGTGGACATTCTTGGGGATGAGAGGTGTGGTGAGGTTGGGTGAGCAAACGCAGACCCTTTAAAGTAATACTGCGTGCTACCCATCGCATGGGTCCCAAATCTACAGGTTCAAGGGCATCTTCCTACATCGAAAACATGCATGAGAAACCCAGAAGATGGTACACCGTGTGATGGGGAAAGGTTTCTAAAACGCACCTCATTTCTCATCTCCTTGTGCTCGGGTTCCCCATTCCAGCCACTTTACTAGCAATCTCCCTACTTGGAGCATCAGCACCTTTAACCTCCTGTTCCGTACAGGTTGCAATTTGTCCTGAGAATGAACGGGAAGACGGGGAACCAATGAGAGACTAGCTCTTGGTGTTGGGACAGGCACAGGTCACTCTATTTTCCCATCAGGAAGAAGAATTAACCACAGGCTCAGCCTGCCCCCCGGAACCAGAACAGGGCCTGAAGCCATCCTGCGCTTTTGCGGCCAGCTCCCGAAAAAGCGAGTTGTAAAATGGAGCTTCAGGGCACTGCAATTCACAAACATGCACAGTTATAAATGATAACTCTCGTCCACAAATATATTGAGGGAAGGCAAAGACGAGGAATTGAAATCAAGGCAGAATTGCAGGAAACAGATTTCAGGAGGTAGATTCGAATCGCCTTTAAAGCACATGAAAAGCGGCAAAACGTTGACAATGATGCCCTTGGCCAAAAAGGGCGTATGCGTTTTTTCCTGAATATATTCAGGAAAAAACGCATACGCCCTTTTTGGCCAACCAAGCAACCTGGAAAGGCAAATCAGCGCTACAAAGAAGTCTCGCTTCCCATCGGTCAAAAGGGCCATGCTGAAAAAAGTGTCAAAACCAGAAATGCAGGACAGGCCATGGAGAAATGGGAGCCTTGCTACACTGATGGGCGGGATGTAAATTGCCAACAGCCACTCTGGAGAAGTGTACGGTGTGTCCTGAAACATCTAAAAAACACAGCTTAGAGAGCATAGGGCACTTCCACGCATGGGGGTATAAAGTGGGAAAATTAAAAATCAGCAAGACACAAGCACCCCAAAGTTTAGGGCTGCTCTGTTGACAAGGACCTCCACTTCATTCCACCTTAAATATCCCAGGAAAGCGAAAAATGGATAAAAAATTGGAGGTCCATATGTACAATGGAATATCACTCAGCCATGAAATCAATGTCATAAGGCTAGTAGAAGCATGATGAGTGGATTTAGGTACGACAATTCTAAGTGAAATAAGTCACACAGAAAAGGACACTTCTCATAAGGTGTCACTTATAGAGGGAATGTAAAAACCGTTACACTTGAACTGAATTACAAAACAGAACAGAGTCACACATGCAGAAAACACACTATGGCTGCTTAACGGGAAAGGTGAGGTGGGGTGATCCATAAAACAAGAGTTTCAAATTAGCTCAGATACCGTTCCATAAACCCAATATGTAACAGACAAGACCTTCTCCTTGCTCAGAGAACTGGTCTCAACACGCCCGATTCACCGCACATGAATATATATGACTAGTAATAATCTTAAAACCTATGTATTGATATCTCTCTGTTAGTGTGTCAAGTGGGTGTAAAGCGGCATAAACACAGCCGTGAAAAGCAGCTAAACCCCATTATAAACATAAATTACTTTTAAAAACCCATGAAACAAAGACAGTGAAAGAGAGAGAAATTCTTACACAATTCGTTCAGGGGCTGTGATGCAACCTGGATTGACCATATCTAGACCCACAGCTGGATGAGACATAAGGGTGGACACTCTTGGGGCTGAGAGGTGTGGTGAGGTTGGGTGAGCAAACGCAGACCCTTTAAAGTAATACTGCGTGCTGCCCATCGCATGGCTCCCAAATCTCCAGGTTCAAGGGCATCTTCCTACATCGAAAACATGAATGAGAAACCCAGAAGATGGTACACCAGGTGATGGGGAAAGGTTTCTAAAACGCACCTCATTTCTCATCTCCTTGTGCTCGGGTTCGCCATTCCAGCCACTTTACTAGCAATCTCCCTACTTGGAGCATCAGCACCTTTAACCTCCTGTTCCGTACAGGTTGCAATTTGTCCTGAGGATGAACGGGAAGACGGGGAACCAATGAGAGACAAGCTCTTGGTGTTGGGACAGGCACAGGTCACTCTATTTTCCCATCAGGAAGAAGAATTAACCACAGGCTCAGCCTGCCCCCCGGAACCAGAACAGGGCCTGAAGCCATCCTGCGCTTTTGCGGCCAGCTCCCGAAAAAGCGAGTTGTAAAATGGAGCTTCAGGGCACTGCAATTCACAAACCTGCACAGTTATAAATGATAACTCTCGTCCACAAATATATTGAGGGAAGGCAAAGACGAGGAATTGAAATCAAGGCAGAATTGCAGGAAACAGATTTCAGGAGGTAGAGTCGAATCGCCTTTAAAGCACATGAAAAGCGGCAAAACGTTGACAATGATGCCCTTGGCCAAAAAGGGCGTATGCGTTTTTTCCTGAATATATTCAGGAAAAAACGCATACGCCCTTTTTGTCCAACCAAGCAACCTGGAAAGGCAAATCAGCGCTACAAAGAAGTCTCGCTTCCCATCGGTCAAAAGGGCCATGCTGAAAAAAGTGTCAAAACCAGAAATGCAGGACAGGCCATGGAGAAACGGGAGCCTTGCTACACTGATGGGCGGGATGTAAATTGCCAACAGCCACTCTGGAGAAGTGTATGGTGTGTCCTGAAACATCTAAAAAACACAGCTTAGAGAGCATAGGGCACTTCCAAGCATGGGGGTATAAAGTGGGAAAATTAAAAATCAGCAAGACACAAGCACCCCAAAGTTTAGGGCTGCTCTGTTGACAAGGACCTCCACTTCATTCCACCTTAAATATCCCAGGAAAGCGAAAAATGGATAAAAAATTGGAGGTCCATATGTACAATGGAATATCACTCAGCCATGAAATCAATGTCATAAGGCTAGTAGAAGCATGATGAGTGGATTTAGGTACGACAATTCTAAGTGAAATAAGTCACACAGAAAAGGACACTTCTCATAAGGTGTCACTTATAGAGGGAATGTAAAAACCGTTACACTTCAACTGAATTACAAAACAGAACAGAGTCACACATGCAGAAAACACACTATGGCTGCTTAACGGGAAAGGTGAGGTGGGGTGATCCATAAAACAAGAGTTTCAAATTAGCTCAGATACCGTTCCATAAACCCAATATGTAACAGACAAGACCTACTCCTTGCTCAGAGAACTGGACTCAACACGCCCGATTCACCGCACAAGAATATATCTGACTAGTAATAATCTTAAAACCTATGTATTGATATCTCTCTGTTAGTGAGTCAAGTGGGTGTAAAGCGGCATAAACACAGCCGTGAAAAGCAGCTAAACCCCATTATAAAAATAAATTACTTTTCAAAACCCATGAAACAAAGACAGGGAAAGAGAGAGAAATTCTTACACAATTCGTTCAGGGGCTGTGATGCAACCTGGATTGACCATATCTAGACCCACAGCTGGATGAGACATAAGGGTGGACATTCTTGGGGCTGAGAGGTGTGGTGAGGTTGGGTGAGCAAACGCAGACCCTTTAAAGTAATACTGCGTGCTACCCATCGCATGGGTCCCAAATCTACAGGTTCAAGGGCATCTTCCTACATCGAAAACATGCATGAGAAACCCAGAAGATGGTACACCAGGTGATGGGGAAAGGTTTCTAAAACGCACCTCATTTCTCATCTCCTTGTGCTCGGGTTCCCCATTCCAGCCACTTTACTAGCAATCTCCCTACTTGGAGCATCAGCACCTTTAACCTCCTGTTCCGTACAGGTTGCAATTTGTCCTGAGGATGAACGGGAAGACGGGGAACCAATGAGAGACTAGCTCTTGGTGTTGGGACAGGCACAGGTCACTCTATTTTCCCATCAGGAAGAAGAATTAACCACAGGCTCAGCCTGCCCCCCGGAACCAGAACAGGGCCTGAAGCCATCCTGCGCTTTTGCGGCCAGCTCCCGAAAAAGCGAGTTGTAAAATGGAGCTTCAGGGCACTGCAATTCACAAACCTGCACAGTTATAAATGATAACTCTCGTCCACAAATATATTGAGGGAAGGCAAAGACGAGGAATTGAAATCAAGGCAGAATTGCAGGAAACAGATTTCAGGAGGTAGATTCGAATCGCCTTTAAAGCACATGAAAAGCGGCAAAACGTTGACAATGATGCCCTTGGCCAAAAAGGGCGTATGCGTTTTTTCCTGAATATATTCAGGAAAAAACGCATACGCCCTTTTTGGCCAACCAAGCAACCTGGAAAGGCAAATCAGCGCTACAAAGAAGTCTCGCTTCCCATCGGTCAAAAGGGCCATGCTGAAAAAAGTGTCAAAACCAGAAATGCAGGACAGGCCATGGAGAAATGGGAGCCTTGCTACACTGATGGGCGGGATGTAAATTGCCAACAGCCACTCTGGAGAAGTGTACGGTGTGTTCTGAAACATCTAAAAAACACAGCTTAGAGAGCATAGGGCACTTCCACGCATGGGGGTATAAAGTGGGAAAATTAAAAATCAGCAAGACACAAGCACCCCAAAGTTTAGGGCTGCTCTGTTGACAAGGACCTCCACTTCATTCCACCTTAAATATCCCAAGAAAGCGAAAAGTGGATAAAAAATTGGAGGTCCATATGTACAATGGAATATCACTCAGCCATGAAATCAATGTCATAAGGCTAGTAGAAGCATGATGAGTGGATTTAGGTACGACAATTCTAAGTGAAATAAGTCACACAGAAAAGGACACTTCTCATAAGGTGTCACTTATAGAGGGAATGTAAAAACAGTTACACTTCAACTGAATTACAAAACAGAACAGAGTCACACATGCAGAAAACACACTATGGCTGCTTAACGGGAAAGGTGAGGTGGGGTGATCCATAAAACAAGAGTTTCAAATTAGCTCAGATACCGTTCCATAAACCCAATATGTAACAGACAAGACCTACTCCTTGCTCAGAGAACTGGACTCAACACGCCCGATTCACCGCACATGAATATATCTGACTAGTAATAATCTTAAAACCTATGTATTGATATATCTCTGTTAGTGTGTCAAGTGGGTGTAAAGCGGCATAAACACAGCCGTGAAAAGCAGCTAAACCCCATTATAAACATAAATTACTTTTAAAAACCCATGAAACAAAGACAATGAAAGAGAGAGAAATTCTTACACAATTCGTTCAGGGGCTGTGATGCAACCTGGATTGACCATATCTAGACCCACAGCTGGATGAGACATAAGGGTGGACACTCTTGGGGCTGAGAGGTGTGGTGAGGTTGGGTGAGCAAACGCAGACCCTTTAAAGTAATACTGCGTGCTGCCCATCGCATGGCTCCCAAATCTCCAGGTTCAAGGGCATCTTCCTACATCGAAAACATGAATGAGAAACCCAGAAGATGGTACACCAGGTGATGGGGAAAGGTTTCTAAAACGCACCTCATTTCTCATCTCCTCGTGCACGGGTTCGCCATTCCAGCCACTTTACTAGCAATCTCCCTACCTGGAGCATCAGCACCTTTAACCTCCTGTTCCGTACAGGTTGCAATTTGTCCTGAGGATGAACGGGAAGACGGGGAACCAATGAGAGACTAGCTCTTGGTGTTGGGACAGGCACAGGTCACTCTATTTTCCCATCAGGAAGAAGAATTAACCACAGGCTCAGCCTGCCTCCCGGAACCAGAACAGGGCCTGAAGCCATCCTGCGCTTTTGCGGCCAGCTCCCGAAAAAGCGAGTTGTAAAATGGAGCTTCAGGGCACTGCAATTCACAAACCTGCACAGTTATAAATGATAACTCTCGTCCACAAATATATTGAGGGAAGGCAAAGACGAGGAATTGAAATCAAGGCAGAATTGCAGGAAACAGATTTCAGGAGGTAGAGTCGAATCGCCTTTAAAGCACATGAAAAGCGGCAAAACTTTGACAATGATGCCCTTGGCCAAAAAGGGCGTATGCGTTTTTTCCTGAATATATTCAGGAAAAAACGCATACGCCCTTTTTGGCCAACCAAGCAACCTGGAAAGGCAAATCAGCGCTACAAAGAAGTCTCGCTTCCCATCGGTCAAAAGGGCCATGCTGAAAAAAGTGTCAAAACCAGAAATGCAGGACAGGCCATGGAGAAACGGGAGCCTTGCTACACTGATGGGCGGGATGTAAATTGCCAACAGCCACTCTGGAGAAGTGTACGGTGTGTCCTGAAACATCTAAAAAACACAGCTTAGAGAGCATAGGGCACTTCCAAGCATGGGGGTATAAAGTGGGAAAATTAAAAATCAGCAAGACACAAGCACCCCCAAGTTTAGGGCTGCTCTGTTGACAAGGACCTCCACTTCATTCCACCTTAAATATCCCAGGAAAGCGAAAAATGGATAAAAAATTGGAGGTCCATATGTACAATGGAATATCACTCAGCCATGAAATCAATGTCATAAGGCTAGTAGAAGCATGATGAGTGGATTTAGGTACGACAATTCTAAGTGAAATAAGTCACACAGAAAAGGACACTTCTCATAAGGTGTCACTTATAGAGGGAATGTAAAAACCGTTACACTTCAACTGAATTACAAAACAGAACAGAGTCACACATGCAGAAAACACACTATGGCTTCTTAACGGGAAAGGTGAGGTGGGGTGATCCATAAAACAAGAGTTTCAAATTAGCTCAGATACCGTTCCATAAACCCAATATGTAACAGACAAGACCTACTCCTTGCTCAGAGAACTGGACTCAACACGCCCGATTCACCGCACAAGAATATATCTGACTAGTAATAATCTTAAAACCTATGTATTGATATCTCTCTGTTAGTGAGTCAAGTGGGTGTAAAGCGGCATAAACACAGCCGTGAAAAGCACCTAAACCCCATTATAAAAATAAATTACTTTTCAAAACCCATGAAACAAAGACAGTGAAAGAGAGAGAAATTCTTACACAATTCGTTCAGGGGCTGTGATGCAACCTGGATTGACCATATCTAGACCCACAGCTGTATGAGACATAAGGGTGGACACTCTTGGGGCTGAGAGGTGTGGTGAGGTTGGGTGAGCAAACACAGACCCTTTAAAGTAATACTGCGTGCTACCCATCGCATGGGTCCCAAATCTCCAGGTTCAAGGGCATCTTCCTACATCGAAAACATGCATGAGAAACCCAGAAGATGGTACACCATGTGATGGGGAAAGGTTTGTAAAACGCACCTCATTTCTCATCTCCTTGTGCTCGGGTTCACCATTCCAGCCACTTTACTAGCAATCTCCCTACTTGGAGCATCAGCACCTTTAACCTCCTGTTCCATACAGGTTGCAATTTGTCCTGAGGATGAACGGGAAAATGGGGAACCAATGAGAGACTAGCTCTTGGTGTTGGGACAGGCACAGGTCACTCTATTTTCCCATTAGGAAGAAGAATTAACCACAGGCTCAGCCTGCCCCTCGGAACCAGAACAGGGCCTGAAGCCATCCTGCGCTTTTGCGGCCAGCTCCCGAAAAAGCGAGTTGTAAAATGGAGCTTCAGGGCACTGCAATTCAGAAACCTGCACAGTTATAAATGATAACTCTCGTCCACAAATATATTGAGGGAAGGCAAAGACGAGGAATTGAAATCAAGGCAGAATTGCAGGAAACAGATTTCAGGAGGTAGAGTCGAATCGCCTTTAAAGCACATGAAAAGCGGCAAAACGTTGACAATGATGCCCTTGGCCAAAAAGGGCGTATGCGTTTTTTCCTGAATATATTCAGGAAAAAACGCATACGCCCTTTTTGGCCAACCAAGCAACCTGGAAAGGCAAATCAGCGCTACAAAGAAGTCTCGCTTCCCATCGGTCAAAAGGGCCATGCTGAAAAAAGTGTCAAAACCAGAAATGCAGGACAGGCCATGGAGAAATGGGAGCCTTGCTACACTGATGGGCGGGATGTAAATTGCCAACAGCCACTCTGGAGAAGTGTACGGTGTGTTCTGAAACATCTAAAAAACACAGCTTAGAGAGCATAGGGCACTTCCACGCATGGGGGTATAAAGTGGGAAAATTAAAAATCAGCAAGACACAAGCACCCCAAAGTTTAGGGCTGCTCTGTTGACAAGGACCTCCACTTCATTCCACCTTAAATATCCCAAGAAAGCGAAAAATGGATAAAAAATTGGAGGTCCATATGTACAATGGAATATCACTCAGCCATGAAATCAATGTCATAAGGCTAGTAGAAGCATGATGAGTGGATTTAGGTACGACAATTCTAAGTGAAATAAGTCACACAGAAAAGGACACTTCTCATAAGGTGTCACTTATAGAGGGAATGTAAAAACAGTTACACTTCAACTGAATTACAAAACAGAACAGAGTCACACATGCAGAAAACACACTATGGCTGCTTAACGGGAAAGGTGAGGTGGGGTGATCCATAAAACAAGAGTTTCAAATTAGCTCAGATACCGTTCCATAAACCCAATATGTAACAGACAAGACCTTCTCCTTGCTCAGAGAACTGGTCTCAACACGCCCGATTCACCGCACATGAATATATATGACTAGTAATAATCTTAAAACCTATGTATTGATATCTCTCTGTTAGTGTGTCAAGTGGGTGTAAAGCGGCATAAACACAGCCGTGAAAAGCAGCTAAACCCCATTATAAACATAAATTACTTTTAAAAACCCATGAAACAAAGACAGTGAAAGAGAGAGAAATTCTTACACAATTCGTTCAGGGGCTGTGATGCAACCTGGATTGACCATATCTAGACCCACAGCTGGATGAGACATAAGGGTGGACACTCTTGGGGCTGAGAGGTGTGGTGAGGTTGGGTGAGCAAACGCAGACCCTTTAAAGTAATACTGCGTGCTGCCCATCGCATGGCTCCCAAATCTCCAGGTTCAAGGGCATCTTCCTACATCGAAAACATGAATGAGAAACCCAGAAGATGGTACACCAGGTGATGGGGAAAGGTTTCTAAAACGCACCTCATTTCTCATCTCCTTGTGCTCGGGTTCGCCATTCCAGCCACTTTACTAGCAATCTCCCTACTTGGAGCATCAGCACCTTTAACCTCCTGTTCCGTACAGGTTGCAATTTGTCCTGAGGATGAACGGGAAGACGGGGAACCAATGAGAGACAAGCTCTTGGTGTTGGGACAGGCACAGGTCACTCTATTTTCCCATCAGGAAGAAGAATTAACCACAGGCTCAGCCTGCCCCCCGGAACCAGAACAGGGCCTGAAGCCATCCTGCGCTTTTGCGGCCAGCTCCCGAAAAAGCGAGTTGTAAAATGGAGCTTCAGGGCACTGCAATTCACAAACCTGCACAGTTATAAATGATAACTCTCGTCCACAAATATATTGAGGGAAGGCAAAGACGAGGAATTGAAATCAAGGCAGAATTGCAGGAAACAGATTTCAGGAGGTAGATTCGAATCGCCTTTAAAGCACATGAAAAGCGGCAAAACGTTGACAATGATGCCCTTGGCCAAAAAGGGCGTATGCATTTTTTCCTGAATATATTCAGGAAAAAACGCATACGCCCTTTTTGGCCAACCAAGCAACCTGGAAAGGCAAATCAGCGCTACAAAGAAGTCTCGCTTCCCATCGGTCAAAAGGGCCATGCTGAAAAAAGTGTCAAAACCAGAAATGCAGGACAGGCCATGGAGAAATGGGAGCCTTGCTACACTGATGGGCGGGATGTAAATTGCCAACAGCCACTCTGGAGAAGTGTACGGTGTGTTCTGAAACATCTAAAAAACACAGCTTAGAGAGCATAGGGCACTTCCACGCATGGGGGTATAAAGTGGGAAAATTAAAAATCAGCAAGACACAAGCACCCCAAAGTTTAGGGCTGCTCTGTTGACAAGGACCTCCACTTCATTCCACCTTAAATATCCCAAGAAAGCGAAAAATGGATAAAAAATTGGAGGTCCATATGTACAATGGAATATCACTCAGCCATGAAATCAATGTCATAAGGCTAGTAGAAGCATGATGAGTGGATTTAGGTACGACAATTCTAAGTGAAATAAGTCACACAGAAAAGGACACTTCTCATAAGGTGTCACTTATAGAGGGAATGTAAAAACAGTTACACTTCAACTGAATTACAAAACAGAACAGAGTCACACATGCAGAAAACACACTATGGCTGCTTAACGGGAAAGGTGAGGTGGGGTGATCCATAAAACAAGAGTTTCAAATTAGCTCAGATACCGTTCCATAAACCCAATATGTAACAGACAAGACCTACTCCTTGCTCAGAGAACTGGACTCAACACGCCCGATTCACCGCACATGAATATATCTGACTAGTAATAATCTTAAAACCTATGTATTGATATATCTCTGTTAGTGTGTCAAGTGGGTGTAAAGCGGCATAAACACAGCCGTGAAAAGCAGCTAAACCCCATTATAAACATAAATTACTTTTAAAAACCCATGAAACAAAGACAGTGAAAGAGAGAGAAATTCTTACACAATTCGTTCAGGGGCTGTGATGCAACCTGGATTGACCATATCTAGACCCACAGCTGGATGAGACATAAGGGTGGACACTCTTGGGGCTGAGAGGTGTGGTGAGGTTGGGTGAGCAAACGCAGACCCTTTAAAGTAATACTGCGTGCTGCCCATCGCATGGCTCCCAAATCTCCAGGTTCAAGGGCATCTTCCTACATCGAAAACATGAATGAGAAACCCAGAAGATGGTACACCAGGTGATGGGGAAAGGTTTCTAAAACGCACCTCATTTCTCATCTCCTCGTGCACGGGTTCGCCATTCCAGCCACTTTACTAGCAATCTCCCTACCTGGAGCATCAGCACCTTTAACCTCCTGTTCCGTACAGGTTGCAATTTGTCCTGAGGATGAACGGGAAGACGGGGAACCAATGAGAGACTAGCTCTTGGTGTTGGGACAGGCACAGGTCACTCTATTTTCCCATCAGGAAGAAGAATTAACCACAGGCTCAGCCTGCCTCCCGGAACCAGAACAGGGCCTGAAGCCATCCTGCGCTTTTGCGGCCAGCTCCCGAAAAAGCGAGTTGTAAAATGGAGCTTCAGGGCACTGCAATTCACAAACCTGCACAGTTATAAATGATAACTCTCGTCCACAAATATATTGAGGGAAGGCAAAGACGAGGAATTGAAATCAAGGCAGAATTGCAGGAAACAGATTTCAGGAGGTAGAGTCGAATCGCCTTTAAAGCACATGAAAAGCGGCAAAACTTTGACAATGATGCCCTTGGCCAAAAAGGGCGTATGCGTTTTTTCCTGAATATATTCAGGAAAAAACGCATACGCCCTTTTTGGCCAACCAAGCAACCTGGAAAGGCAAATCAGCGCTACAAAGAAGTCTCGCTTCCCATCGGTCAAAAGGGCCATGCTGAAAAAAGTGTCAAAACCAGAAATGCAGGACAGGCCATGGAGAAACGGGAGCCTTGCTACACTGATGGGCGGGATGTAAATTGCCAACAGCCACTCTGGAGAAGTGTACGGTGTGTCCTGAAACATCTAAAAAACACAGCTTAGAGAGCATAGGGCACTTCCAAGCATGGGGGTATAAAGTGGGAAAATTAAAAATCAGCAAGACACAAGCACCCCCAAGTTTAGGGCTGCTCTGTTGACAAGGACCTCCACTTCATTCCACCTTAAATATCCCAGGAAAGCGAAAAATGGATAAAAAATTGGAGGTCCATATGTACAATGGAATATCACTCAGCCATGAAATCAATGTCATAAGGCTAGTAGAAGCATGATGAGTGGATTTAGGTACGACAATTCTAAGTGAAATAAGTCACACAGAAAAGGACACTTCTCATAAGGTGTCACTTATAGAGGGAATGTAAAAACCGTTACACTTCAACTGAATTACAAAACAGAACAGAGTCACACATGCAGAAAACACACTATGGCTTCTTAACGGGAAAGGTGAGGTGGGGTGATCCATAAAACAAGAGTTTCAAATTAGCTCAGATACCGTTCCATAAACCCAATATGTAACAGACAAGACCTACTCCTTGCTCAGAGAACTGGACTCAACACGCCCGATTCACCGCACAAGAATATATCTGACTAGTAATAATCTTAAAACCTATGTATTGATATCTCTCTGTTAGTGAGTCAAGTGGGTGTAAAGCGGCATAAACACAGCCGTGAAAAGCAGCTAAACCCCATTATAAAAATAAATTACTTTTCAAAACCCATGAAACAAAGACAGTGAAAGAGAGAGAAATTCTTACACAATTCGTTCAGGGGCTGTGATGCAACCTGGATTGACCATATCTAGACCCACAGCTGTATGAGACATAAGGGTGGACACTCTTGGGGCTGAGAGGTGTGGTGAGGTTGGGTGAGCAAACACAGACCCTTTAAAGTAATACTGCGTGCTACCCATCGTATGGGTCCCAAATCTCCAGGTTCAAGGGCATCTTCCTACATCGAAAACATGCATGAGAAACCCAGAAGATGGTACACCATGTGATGGGGAAAGGTTTGTAAAACGCACCTCATTTCTCATCTCCTTGTGCTCGGGTTCACCATTCCAGCCACTTTACTAGCAATCTCCCTACTTGGAGCATCAGCACCTTTAACCTCCTGTTCCATACAGGTTGCAATTTGTCCTGAGGATGAACGGGAAAATGGGGAACCAATGAGAGACTAGCTCTTGGTGTTGGGACAGGCACAGGTCACTCTATTTTCCCATTAGGAAGAAGAATTAACCACAGGCTCAGCCTGCCCCTCGGAACCAGAACAGGGCCTGAAGCCATCCTGCGCTTTTGCGGCCAGCTCCCGAAAAAGCGAGTTGTAAAATGGAGCTTCAGGGCACTGCAATTCAGAAACCTGCACAGTTATAAATGATAACTCTCGTCCACAAATATATTGAGGGAAGGCAAAGACGAGGAATTGAAATCAAGGCAGAATTGCAGGAAACAGATTTCAGGAGGTAGAGTCGAATCGCCTTTAAAGCACATGAAAAGCGGCAAAACGTTGACAATGATGCCCTTGGCCAAAAAGGGCGTATGCGTTTTTTCCTGAATATATTCAGGAAAAAACGCATACGCCCTTTTTGGCCAACCAAGCAACCTGGAAAGGCAAATCAGTGCTACAAAGAAGTCTCGCTTCCCATCGGTCAAAAGGGCCATGCTGAAAAAATTGTCAAAACCAGAAATGCAGGACAGGCCATGGAGAAACAGGAGCCTTGCTACACTGATGGGTGGGATGTAAATTGCCAACAGCCACTCTGGAGAAGTGTACGGTGTGTCCTGAAACATCTAAAAAACACAGCTTAGAGAGCATAGGGCACTTCCACGCATGGGGGTATAAAGTGGGAAAATTAAAAATCAGCAAGACACAAGCACCCCCAAGTTTAGGGCTGCTCTGTTGACAAGGACCTCCACTTCATTACACCTTAAATATCCCAGGAAAGCGAAAAATGGATAAAAAATTGGAGGTCCATATGTACAATGGAATATCACTCAGCCATGAAATCAATGTCATAAGGCTAGTAGAAGCATGATGAGTGGATTTAGGTACGACAATTCTAAGTGAAATAAGTCACACAGAAAAGGACACTTCTCATAAGGTGTCACTTATAGAGGGAATGTAAAAACAGTTACACTTCAACTGAATTACAAAACAGAACAGAGTCACACATGCAGAAAACACACTATGGCTGCTTAACGGGAAAGGTGAGGTGGGGTGATCCATAAAACAAGAGTTTCAAATTAGCTCAGATACCGTTCCATAAACCCAATATGTAACAGACAAGACCTACTCCTTGCTCAGAGAACTGGACTCAACACGCCCGATTCACCGCACATGAATATATCTGACTAGTAATAATCTTAAAACCTATGTATTGATATATCTCTGTTAGTGTGTCAAGTGGGTGTAAAGCGGCATAAACACAGCCGTGAAAAGCAGCTAAACCCCATTATAAACATAAATTACTTTTAAAAACCCATGAAACAAAGACAGTGAAAGAGAGAGAAATTCTTACACAATTCGTTCAGGGGCTGTGATGCAACCTGGATTGACCATATCTAGACCCACAGCTGGATGAGACATAAGGGTGGACACTCTTGGGGCTGAGAGGTGTGGTGAGGTTGGGTGAGCAAACGCAGACCCTTTAAAGTAATCCTGCGTGCTGCCCATCGCATGGCTCCCAAATCTCCAGGTTCAAGGGCATCTTCCTACATCGAAAACATGAATGAGAAACCCAGAAGATGGTACACCAGGTGATGGGGAAAGGTTTCTAAAACGCACCTCATTTCTCATCTCCTCGTGCACGGGTTCGCCATTCCAGCCACTTTACTAGCAATCTCCCTACCTGGAGCATCAGCACCTTTAACCTCCTGTTCCGTACAGGTTGCAATTTGTCCTGAGGATGAACGGGAAAACGGGGAACCAATGAGAGACTAGCTCTTGGTGTTGGGACAGGCACAGGTCACTCTATTTTCCCATCAGGAAGAAGAATTAACCACAGGCTCAGCCTGCCTCCCGGAACCAGAACAGGGCCTGAAGCCATCCTGCGCTTTTGCGGCCAGCTCCCGAAAAAGCGAGTTGTAAAATGGAGCTTCAGGGCACTGCAATTCACAAACCTGCACAGTTATAAATGATAACTCTCGTCCACAAATATATTGAGGGAAGGCAAAGACGAGGAATTGAAATCAAGGCAGAATTGCAGGAAACAGATTTCAGGAGGTAGAGTCGAATCGCCTTTAAAGCACATGAAAAGCGGCAAAACGTTGACAATGATGCCCTTGGCCAAAAAGGGCGTATGCCTTTTTTCCTGAATATATTCAGGAAAAAACGCATACGCCCTTTTTGGCCAACCAAGCAACCTGGAAAGGCAAATCAGCGCTACAAAGAAGTCTCGATTCCCATCGGTCAAAAGGGCCATGCTGAAAAAAGTGTCAAAACCAGAAATGCAGGACAGGCCATGGAGAAACGGGAGCCTTGCTACACTGATGGGCGGGATGTAAATTGCCAACAGCCACTCTGGAGAAGTGTACGGTGTGTCCTGAAACATCTAAAAAACACAGCTTAGAGAGCATAGGGCACTTCCAAGCATCGGGGTATAAAGTGGGAAAATTAAAAATCAGCAAGACACAAGCACCCCCAAGTTTAGGGCTGCTCTGTTGACAAGGACCTCCACTTCATTCCACCTTAAATATCCCAGGAAAGCGAAAAATGGATAAAAAATTGGAGGTCCATATGTACAATGGAATATCACTCAGCCATGAAATCAATGTCATAAGGCTAGTAGAAGCATGATGAGTGGATTTAGGTACGACAATTCTAAGTGAAATAAGTCACACAGAAAAGGACACTTCTCATAAGGTGTCACTTATAGAGGGAATGTAAAAACCGTTACACTTCAACTGAATTACAAAACAGAACAGAGTCACACATGCAGAAAACACACTATGGCTGCTTAACGGGAAAGGTGAGGTGGGGTGATCCATAAAACAAGAGTTTCAAATTAGCTCAGATACCGTTCCATAAACCCAATATGTAACAGACAAGACCTACTCCTTGCTCAGAGAACTGGACTCAACACGCCCGATTCACCGCACAAGAATATATCTGACTAGTAATAATCTTAAAACCTATGTATTGATATCTCTCTGTTAGTGAGTCAAGTGGGTGTAAAGCGGCATAAACACAGCCGTGAAAAGCAGCTAAACCCCATTATAAAAATAAATTACTTTTCAAAACCCATGAAACAAAGACAGGGAAAGAGAGAGAAATTCTTACACAATTCGTTCAGGGGCTGTGATGCAACCTGGATTGACCATATCTAGACCCACAGCTGGATGAGACATAAGGGTGGACATTCTTGGGGCTGAGAGGTGTGGTGAGGTTGGGTGAGCAAACGCAGACCCTTTAAAGTAATACTGCGTGCTACCCATCGCATGGGTCCCAAATCTACAGGTTCAAGGGCATCTTCCTACATCGAAAACATGCATGAGAAACCCAGAAGATGGTACACCAGGTGATGGGGAAAGGTTTCTAAAACGCACCTCATTTCTCATCTCCTTGTGCTCGGGTTCCCCATTCCAGCCACTTTACTAGCAATCTCCCTACTTGGAGCATCAGCACCTTTAACCTCCTGTTCCGTACAGGTTGCAATTTGTCCTGAGGATGAACGGGAAGACGGGGAACCAATGAGAGACTAGCTCTTGGTGTTGGGACAGGCACAGGTCACTCTATTTTCCCATCAGGAAGAAGAATTAACCACAGGCTCAGCCTGACCCGCGGAACCAGAACAGGGCCTGAAGCCATCCTGCGCTTTTGCGGCCAGCTCCCGAAAAAGCGAGTTGTAAAATGGAGCTTCAGGGCACTGCAATTCACAAACCTGCACAGTTATAAATGATAACTCTCGTCCACAAATATATTGAGGGAAGGCAAAGACGAGGAATTGAAATCAAGGCAGAATTGCAGGAAACAGATTTCAGGAGGTAGATTCGAATCGCCTTTAAAGCACATGAAAAGCGGCAAAATGTTGACAATGATGCCCTTGGCCAAAAAGGGCGTATGCGTTTTTTTCCTGAATATATTCAGGAAAAAACGCATACGCCCTTTTTGGCCAACCAAGCAACCTGGAAAGGCAAATCAGCGCTACAAAGAAGTCTCGCTTCCCATCGGTCAAAAGGGCCATGCTGAAAAAAGTGTCAAAAAAAGAAATGCAGGACAGGCCATGGAGAAATGGGAGCCTTGCTACACTGATGGGCGGGATGTAAATTGCCAACAGCCACTCTGGAGAAGTGTACGGTGTGTCCTGAAACATCTAAAAAACACAGCTTAGAGAGCATAGGGCTCTTCCACGCATGGGGGTATAAAGTGGGAAAATTAAAAATCAGCAAGACACAAGCACCCCAAAGTTTAGGGCTGCTCTGTTGACAAGGACCTCCACTTCATTCCACCTTAAATATCCCAGGAAAGCGAAAAATGGATAAAAAATTGGAGGTCCATATGTACAATGGAATATCACTCAGCCATGAAATCAATGTCATAAGGCTACTAGCAGCATGATGAGTGGATTTAGGTACGACGATTCTAAGTGACATAAGTCACACAGAAAAGGACACTTCTCATAAGGTGTCACTTATAGAGGGAATGTAAAAACCGTTACACTTGAACTGAATTACAAAACAGAACAGAGTCACACATGCAGAAAACACACTATGGCTGCTTAACGGGAAAGGTGAGGTGGGGTGATCCATAAAACAAGAGTTTCAAATTAGCTCAGATACCGTTCCATAAACCCAATATGTAACAGAGAAGACCTACTCCTTGCTCACAGAACTGGACTCAACACGCCCAATTCACCGCACAAGAATATATCTGACTAGTAATAATCTTAAAACCTATGTATTGATATCTCTCTGTTAGTGAGTCAAGTGGGTGTAAAGCGGCATAAACACAGCCGTGAAAAGCAGCTAAACCCCATTATAAAAATAAATTACTTTTCAAAACCCATGAAACAAAGACAGTGAAAGAGAGAGAAATTCTTACACAATTCGTTCAGGGGCTGTGATGCAACCTGGATTGACCATATCTAGACCCACAGCTGGATGAGACATAAGGGTGGACATTCTTGGGGCTGAGAGGTGTGGTGAGGTTGGGTGAGCAAACGCAGACCCTTTAAAGTAATACTGCGTGCTACCCATCGCATGGGTCCCAAATCTACAGGTTCAAGGGCATCTTCCTACATCGAAAACATGCATGAGAAACCCAGAAGATGGTACACCGTGTGATGGGGAAAGGTTTCTAAAACGCACCTCATTTCTCATCTCCTTGTGCTCGGGTTCCCCATTCCAGCCACTTTACTAGCAATCTCCCTACTTGGAGCATCAGCACCTTTAACCTCCTGTTCCGTACAGGTTGCAATTTGTCCTGAGGATGAACGGGAAGACGGGGAACCAATGAGAGACTAGCTCTTGGTGTTGGGACAGGCACAGGTCACTCTATTTTCCCATCAGGAAGAAGAATTAACCACAGGCTCAGCCTGCCCCCCGGAACCAGAACAGGGCCTGAAGCCATCCTGCGCTTTTGCGGCCAGCTCCCGAAAAAGCGAGTTGTAAAATGGAGCTTCAGGGCACTGCAATTCACAAACCTGCACAGTTATAAATGATAACTCTCGTCCACAAATATATTGAGGGAAGGCAAAGACGAGGAATTGAAATCAAGGCAGAATTGCAGGAAACAGATTTCAGGAGGTAGATTCGAATCGCCTTTAAAGCACATGAAAAGCGGCAAAATGTTGACAATGATGCCCTTGGCCAAAAAGGGCGTATGCGTTTTTTTCCTGAATATATTCAGGAAAAAACGCATACGCCCTTTTTGGCCAACCAAGCAACCTGGAAAGGCAAATCAGCGCTACAAAGAAGTCTCGCTTCCCATCGGTCAAAAGGGCCATGCTGAAAAAAGTGTCAAAAAAAGAAATGCAGGACAGGCCATGGAGAAATGGGAGCCTTGCTACACTGATGGGCGGGATGTAAATTGCCAACAGCCACTCTGGAGAAGTGTACGGTGTGTCCTGAAACATCTAAAAAACACAGCTTAGAGAGCATAGGGCTCTTCCACGCATGGGGGTATAAAGTGGGAAAATTAAAAATCAGCAAGACACAAGCACCCCAAAGTTTAGGGCTGCTCTGTTGACAAGGACCTCCACTTCATTCCACCTTAAATATCCCAGGAAAGCGAAAAATGGATAAAAAATTGGAGGTCCATATGTACAATGGAATATCACTCAGCCATGAAATCAATGTCATAAGGCTACTAGCAGCATGATGAGTGGATTTAGGTACGACGATTCTAAGTGACATAAGTCACACAGAAAAGGACACTTCTCATAAGGTGTCACTTATAGAGGGAATGTAAAAACCGTTACACTTGAACTGAATTACAAAACAGAACAGAGTCACACATGCAGAAAACACACTATGGCTGCTTAACGGGAAAGGTGAGGTGGGGTGATCCATAAAACAAGAGTTTCAAATTAGCTCAGATACCGTTCCATAAACCCAATATGTAACAGAGAAGACCTACTCCTTGCTCACAGAACTGGACTCAACACGCCCAATTCACCGCACAAGAATATATCTGACTAGTAATAATCTTAAAACCTATGTATTGATATCTCTCTGTTAGTGAGTCAAGTGGGTGTAAAGCGGCATAAACACAGCCGTGAAAAGCAGCTAAACCCCATTATAAAAATAAATTACTTTTCAAAACCCATGAAACAAAGACAGTGAAAGAGAGAGAAATTCTTACACAATTCGTTCAGGGGCTGTGATGCAACCTGGATTGACCATATCTAGACCCACAGCTGGATGAGACATAAGGGTGGACATTCTTGGGGCTGAGAGGTGTGGTGAGGTTGGGTGAGCAAACGCAGACCCTTTAAAGTAATACTGCGTGCTACCCATCGCATGGGTCCCAAATCTACAGGTTCAAGGGCATCTTCCTACATCGAAAACATGCATGAGAAACCCAGAAGATGGTACACCGTGTGATGGGGAAAGGTTTCTAAAACGCACCTCATTTCTCATCTCCTTGTGCTCGGGTTCCCCATTCCAGCCACTTTACTAGCAATCTCCCTACTTGGAGCATCAGCACCTTTAACCTCCTGTTCCGTACAGGTTGCAATTTGTCCTGAGGATGAACGGGAAGACGGGGAACCAATGAGAGACTAGCTCTTGGTGTTGGGACAGGCACAGGTCACTCTATTTTCCCATCAGGAAGAAGAATTAACCACAGGCTCAGCCTGACCCGCGGAACCAGAACAGGGCCTGAAGCCATCCTGCGCTTTTGCGGCCAGCTCCCGAAAAAGCGAGTTGTAAAATGGAGCTTCAGGGCACTGCAATTCACAAACCTGCACAGTTATAAATGATAACTCTCGTCCACAAATATATTGAGGGAAGGCAAAGACGAGGAATTGAAATCAAGGCAGAATTGCAGGAAACAGATTTCAGGAGGTAGATTCGAATCGCCTTTAAAGCACATGAAAAGCGGCAAAATGTTGACAATGATGCCCTTGGCCAAAAAGGGCGTATGCGTTTTTTTCCTGAATATATTCAGGAAAAAACGCATACGCCCTTTTTGGCCAACCAAGCAACCTGGAAAGGCAAATCAGCGCTACAAAGAAGTCTCGCTTCCCATCGGTCAAAAGGGCCATGCTGAAAAAAGTGTCAAAAAAAGAAATGCAGGACAGGCCATGGAGAAATGGGAGCCTTGCTACACTGATGGGCGGGATGTAAATTGCCAACAGCCACTCTGGAGAAGTGTACGGTGTGTCCTGAAACATCTAAAAAACACAGCTTAGAGAGCATAGGGCTCTTCCACGCATGGGGGTATAAAGTGGGAAAATTAAAAATCAGCAAGACACAAGCACCCCAAAGTTTAGGGCTGCTCTGTTGACAAGGACCTCCACTTCATTCCACCTTAAATATCCCAGGAAAGCGAAAAATGGATAAAAAATTGGAGGTCCATATGTACAATGGAATATCACTCAGCCATGAAATCAATGTCATAAGGCTACTAGCAGCATGATGAGTGGATTTAGGTACGACGATTCTAAGTGACATAAGTCACACAGAAAAGGACACTTCTCATAAGGTGTCACTTATAGAGGGAATGTAAAAACCGTTACACTTGAACTGAATTACAAAACAGAACAGAGTCACACATGCAGAAAACACACTATGGCTGCTTAACGGGAAAGGTGAGGTGGGGTGATCCATAAAACAAGAGTTTCAAATTAGCTCAGATACCGTTCCATAAACCCAATATGTAACAGAGAAGACCTACTCCTTGCTCACAGAACTGGACTCAACACGCCCAATTCACCGCACAAGAATATATCTGACTAGTAATAATCTTAAAACCTATGTATTGATATCTCTCTGTTAGTGAGTCAAGTGGGTGTAAAGCGGCATAAACACAGCCGTGAAAAGCAGCTAAACCCCATTATAAAAATAAATTACTTTTCAAAACCCATGAAACAAAGACAGTGAAAGAGAGAGAAATTCTTACACAATTCGTTCAGGGGCTGTGATGCAACCTGGATTGACCATATCTAGACCCACAGCTGGATGAGACATAAGGGTGGACATTCTTGGGGCTGAGAGGTGTGGTGAGGTTGGGTGAGCAAACGCAGACCCTTTAAAGTAATACTGCGTGCTACCCATCGCATGGGTCCCAAATCTACAGGTTCAAGGGCATCTTCCTACATCGAAAACATGCATGAGAAACCCAGAAGATGGTACACCGTGTGATGGGGAAAGGTTTCTAAAACGCACCTCATTTCTCATCTCCTTGTGCTCGGGTTCCCCATTCCAGCCACTTTACTAGCAATCTCCCTACTTGGAGCATCAGCACCTTTAACCTCCTGTTCCGTACAGGTTGCAATTTGTCCTGAGGATGAACGGGAAGACGGGGAACCAATGAGAGACTAGCTCTTGGTGTTGGGACAGGCACAGGTCACTCTATTTTCCCATCAGGAAGAAGAATTAACCACAGGCTCAGCCTGCCCCCCGGAACCAGAACAGGGCCTGAAGCCATCCTGCGCTTTTGCGGCCAGCTCCCGAAAAAGCGAGTTGTAAAATGGAGCTTCAGGGCACTGCAATTCACAAACCTGCACAGTTATAAATGATAACTCTCGTCCACAAATATATTGAGGGAAGGCAAAGACGAGGAATTGAAATCAAGGCAGAATTGCAGGAAACAGATTTCAGGAGGTAGATTCGAATCGCCTTTAAAGCACATGAAAAGCGGCAAAATGTTGACAATGATGCCCTTGGCCAAAAAGGGCGTATGCGTTTTTTTCCTGAATATATTCAGGAAAAAACGCATACGCCCTTTTTGGCCAACCAAGCAACCTGGAAAGGCAAATCAGCGCTACAAAGAAGTCTCGCTTCCCATCGGTCAAAAGGGCCATGCTGAAAAAAGTGTCAAAAAAAGAAATGCAGGACAGGCCATGGAGAAATGGGAGCCTTGCTACACTGATGGGCGGGATGTAAATTGCCAACAGCCACTCTGGAGAAGTGTACGGTGTGTCCTGAAACATCTAAAAAACACAGCTTAGAGAGCATAGGGCTCTTCCACGCATGGGGGTATAAAGTGGGAAAATTAAAAATCAGCAAGACACAAGCACCCCAAAGTTTAGGGCTGCTCTGTTGACAAGGACCTCCACTTCATTCCACCTTAAATATCCCAGGAAAGCGAAAAATGGATAAAAAATTGGAGGTCCATATGTACAATGGAATATCACTCAGCCATGAAATCAATGTCATAAGGCTACTAGCAGCATGATGAGTGGATTTAGGTACGACGATTCTAAGTGACATAAGTCACACAGAAAAGGACACTTCTCATAAGGTGTCACTTATAGAGGGAATGTAAAAACCGTTACACTTGAACTGAATTACAAAACAGAACAGAGTCACACATGCAGAAAACACACTATGGCTGCTTAACGGGAAAGGTGAGGTGGGGTGATCCATAAAACAAGAGTTTCAAATTAGCTCAGATACCGTTCCATAAACCCAATATGTAACAGAGAAGACCTACTCCTTGCTCACAGAACTGGACTCAACACGCCCAATTCACCGCACAAGAATATATCTGACTAGTAATAATCTTAAAACCTATGTATTGATATCTCTCTGTTAGTGAGTCAAGTGGGTGTAAAGCGGCATAAACACAGCCGTGAAAAGCAGCTAAACCCCATTATAAAAATAAATTACTTTTCAAAACCCATGAAACAAAGACAGTGAAAGAGAGAGAAATTCTTACACAATTCGTTCAGGGGCTGTGATGCAACCTGGATTGACCATATCTAGACCCACAGCTGGATGAGACATAAGGGTGGACATTCTTGGGGCTGAGAGGTGTGGTGAGGTTGGGTGAGCAAACGCAGACCCTTTAAAGTAATACTGCGTGCTACCCATCGCATGGGTCCCAAATCTACAGGTTCAAGGGCATCTTCCTACATCGAAAACATGCATGAGAAACCCAGAAGATGGTACACCGTGTGATGGGGAAAGGTTTCTAAAACGCACCTCATTTCTCATCTCCTTGTGCTCGGGTTCCCCATTCCAGCCACTTTACTAGCAATCTCCCTACTTGGAGCATCAGCACCTTTAACCTCCTGTTCCGTACAGGTTGCAATTTGTCCTGAGGATGAACGGGAAGACGGGGAACCAATGAGAGACTAGCTCTTGGTGTTGGGACAGGCACAGGTCACTCTATTTTCCCATCAGGAAGAAGAATTAACCACAGGCTCAGCCTGACCCGCGGAACCAGAACAGGGCCTGAAGCCATCCTGCGCTTTTGCGGCCAGCTCCCGAAAAAGCGAGTTGTAAAATGGAGCTTCAGGGCACTGCAATTCACAAACCTGCACAGTTATAAATGATAACTCTCGTCCACAAATATATTGAGGGAAGGCAAAGACGAGGAATTGAAATCAAGGCAGAATTGCAGGAAACAGATTTCAGGAGGTAGATTCGAATCGCCTTTAAAGCACATGAAAAGCGGCAAAATGTTGACAATGATGCCCTTGGCCAAAAAGGGCGTATGCGTTTTTTTCCTGAATATATTCAGGAAAAAACGCATACGCCCTTTTTGGCCAACCAAGCAACCTGGAAAGGCAAATCAGCGCTACAAAGAAGTCTCGCTTCCCATCGGTCAAAAGGGCCATGCTGAAAAAAGTGTCAAAAAAAGAAATGCAGGACAGGCCATGGAGAAATGGGAGCCTTGCTACACTGATGGGCGGGATGTAAATTGCCAACAGCCACTCTGGAGAAGTGTACGGTGTGTCCTGAAACATCTAAAAAACACAGCTTAGAGAGCATAGGGCTCTTCCACGCATGGGGGTATAAAGTGGGAAAATTAAAAATCAGCAAGACACAAGCACCCCAAAGTTTAGGGCTGCTCTGTTGACAAGGACCTCCACTTCATTCCACCTTAAATATCCCAGGAAAGCGAAAAATGGATAAAAAATTGGAGGTCCATATGTACAATGGAATATCACTCAGCCATGAAATCAATGTCATAAGGCTACTAGCAGCATGATGAGTGGATTTAGGTACGACGATTCTAAGTGACATAAGTCACACAGAAAAGGACACTTCTCATAAGGTGTCACTTATAGAGGGAATGTAAAAACCGTTACACTTGAACTGAATTACAAAACAGAACAGAGTCACACATGCAGAAAACACACTATGGCTGCTTAACGGGAAAGGTGAGGTGGGGTGATCCATAAAACAAGAGTTTCAAATTAGCTCAGATACCGTTCCATAAACCCAATATGTAACAGAGAAGACCTACTCCTTGCTCACAGAACTGGACTCAACACGCCCAATTCACCGCACAAGAATATATCTGACTAGTAATAATCTTAAAACCTATGTATTGATATCTCTCTGTTAGTGAGTCAAGTGGGTGTAAAGCGGCATAAACACAGCCGTGAAAAGCAGCTAAACCCCATTATAAAAATAAATTACTTTTCAAAACCCATGAAACAAAGACAGTGAAAGAGAGAGAAATTCTTACACAATTCGTTCAGGGGCTGTGATGCAACCTGGATTGACCATATCTAGACCCACAGCTGGATGAGACATAAGGGTGGACATTCTTGGGGCTGAGAGGTGTGGTGAGGTTGGGTGAGCAAACGCAGACCCTTTAAAGTAATACTGCGTGCTACCCATCGCATGGGTCCCAAATCTACAGGTTCAAGGGCATCTTCCTACATCGAAAACATGCATGAGAAACCCAGAAGATGGTACACCGTGTGATGGGGAAAGGTTTCTAAAACGCACCTCATTTCTCATCTCCTTGTGCTCGGGTTCCCCATTCCAGCCACTTTACTAGCAATCTCCCTACTTGGAGCATCAGCACCTTTAACCTCCTGTTCCGTACAGGTTGCAATTTGTCCTGAGGATGAACGGGAAGACGGGGAACCAATGAGAGACTAGCTCTTGGTGTTGGGACAGGCACAGGTCACTCTATTTTCCCATCAGGAAGAAGAATTAACCACAGGCTCAGCCTGCCCCCCGGAACCAGAACAGGGCCTGAAGCCATCCTGCGCTTTTGCGGCCAGCTCCCGAAAAAGCGAGTTGTAAAATGGAGCTTCAGGGCACTGCAATTCACAAACCTGCACAGTTATAAATGATAACTCTCGTCCACAAATATATTGAGGGAAGGCAAAGACGAGGAATTGAAATCAAGGCAGAATTGCAGGAAACAGATTTCAGGAGGTAGATTCGAATCGCCTTTAAAGCACATGAAAAGCGGCAAAATGTTGACAATGATGCCCTTGGCCAAAAAGGGCGTATGCGTTTTTTTCCTGAATATATTCAGGAAAAAACGCATACGCCCTTTTTGGCCAACCAAGCAACCTGGAAAGGCAAATCAGCGCTACAAAGAAGTCTCGCTTCCCATCGGTCAAAAGGGCCATGCTGAAAAAAGTGTCAAAAAAAGAAATGCAGGACAGGCCATGGAGAAATGGGAGCCTTGCTACACTGATGGGCGGGATGTAAATTGCCAACAGCCACTCTGGAGAAGTGTACGGTGTGTCCTGAAACATCTAAAAAACACAGCTTAGAGAGCATAGGGCTCTTCCACGCATGGGGGTATAAAGTGGGAAAATTAAAAATCAGCAAGACACAAGCACCCCAAAGTTTAGGGCTGCTCTGTTGACAAGGACCTCCACTTCATTCCACCTTAAATATCCCAGGAAAGCGAAAAATGGATAAAAAATTGGAGGTCCATATGTACAATGGAATATCACTCAGCCATGAAATCAATGTCATAAGGCTACTAGCAGCATGATGAGTGGATTTAGGTACGACGATTCTAAGTGACATAAGTCACACAGAAAAGGACACTTCTCATAAGGTGTCACTTATAGAGGGAATGTAAAAACCGTTACACTTGAACTGAATTACAAAACAGAACAGAGTCACACATGCAGAAAACACACTATGGCTGCTTAACGGGAAAGGTGAGGTGGGGTGATCCATAAAACAAGAGTTTCAAATTAGCTCAGATACCGTTCCATAAACCCAATATGTAACAGAGAAGACCTACTCCTTGCTCACAGAACTGGACTCAACACGCCCAATTCACCGCACAAGAATATATCTGACTAGTAATAATCTTAAAACCTATGTATTGATATCTCTCTGTTAGTGAGTCAAGTGGGTGTAAAGCGGCATAAACACAGCCGTGAAAAGCAGCTAAACCCCATTATAAAAATAAATTACTTTTCAAAACCCATGAAACAAAGACAGTGAAAGAGAGAGAAATTCTTACACAATTCGTTCAGGGGCTGTGATGCAACCTGGATTGACCATATCTAGACCCACAGCTGGATGAGACATAAGGGTGGACATTCTTGGGGCTGAGAGGTGTGGTGAGGTTGGGTGAGCAAACGCAGACCCTTTAAAGTAATACTGCGTGCTACCCATCGCATGGGTCCCAAATCTACAGGTTCAAGGGCATCTTCCTACATCGAAAACATGCATGAGAAACCCAGAAGATGGTACACCGTGTGATGGGGAAAGGTTTCTAAAACGCACCTCATTTCTCATCTCCTTGTGCTCGGGTTCCCCATTCCAGCCACTTTACTAGCAATCTCCCTACTTGGAGCATCAGCACCTTTAACCTCCTGTTCCGTACAGGTTGCAATTTGTCCTGAGGATGAACGGGAAGACGGGGAACCAATGAGAGACTAGCTCTTGGTGTTGGGACAGGCACAGGTCACTCTATTTTCCCATCAGGAAGAAGAATTAACCACAGGCTCAGCCTGACCCGCGGAACCAGAACAGGGCCTGAAGCCATCCTGCGCTTTTGCGGCCAGCTCCCGAAAAAGCGAGTTGTAAAATGGAGCTTCAGGGCACTGCAATTCACAAACCTGCACAGTTATAAATGATAACTCTCGTCCACAAATATATTGAGGGAAGGCAAAGACGAGGAATTGAAATCAAGGCAGAATTGCAGGAAACAGATTTCAGGAGGTAGATTCGAATCGCCTTTAAAGCACATGAAAAGCGGCAAAATGTTGACAATGATGCCCTTGGCCAAAAAGGGCGTATGCGTTTTTTTCCTGAATATATTCAGGAAAAAACGCATACGCCCTTTTTGGCCAACCAAGCAACCTGGAAAGGCAAATCAGCGCTACAAAGAAGTCTCGCTTCCCATCGGTCAAAAGGGCCATGCTGAAAAAAGTGTCAAAAAAAGAAATGCAGGACAGGCCATGGAGAAATGGGAGCCTTGCTACACTGATGGGCGGGATGTAAATTGCCAACAGCCACTCTGGAGAAGTGTACGGTGTGTCCTGAAACATCTAAAAAACACAGCTTAGAGAGCATAGGGCTCTTCCACGCATGGGGGTATAAAGTGGGAAAATTAAAAATCAGCAAGACACAAGCACCCCAAAGTTTAGGGCTGCTCTGTTGACAAGGACCTCCACTTCATTCCACCTTAAATATCCCAGGAAAGCGAAAAATGGATAAAAAATTGGAGGTCCATATGTACAATGGAATATCACTCAGCCATGAAATCAATGTCATAAGGCTACTAGCAGCATGATGAGTGGATTTAGGTACGACGATTCTAAGTGACATAAGTCACACAGAAAAGGACACTTCTCATAAGGTGTCACTTATAGAGGGAATGTAAAAACCGTTACACTTGAACTGAATTACAAAACAGAACAGAGTCACACATGCAGAAAACACACTATGGCTGCTTAACGGGAAAGGTGAGGTGGGGTGATCCATAAAACAAGAGTTTCAAATTAGCTCAGATACCGTTCCATAAACCCAATATGTAACAGAGAAGACCTACTCCTTGCTCACAGAACTGGACTCAACACGCCCAATTCACCGCACAAGAATATATCTGACTAGTAATAATCTTAAAACCTATGTATTGATATCTCTCTGTTAGTGAGTCAAGTGGGTGTAAAGCGGCATAAACACAGCCGTGAAAAGCAGCTAAACCCCATTATAAAAATAAATTACTTTTCAAAACCCATGAAACAAAGACAGTGAAAGAGAGAGAAATTCTTACACAATTCGTTCAGGGGCTGTGATGCAACCTGGATTGACCATATCTAGACCCACAGCTGGATGAGACATAAGGGTGGACATTCTTGGGGCTGAGAGGTGTGGTGAGGTTGGGTGAGCAAACGCAGACCCTTTAAAGTAATACTGCGTGCTACCCATCGCATGGGTCCCAAATCTACAGGTTCAAGGGCATCTTCCTACATCGAAAACATGCATGAGAAACCCAGAAGATGGTACACCGTGTGATGGGGAAAGGTTTCTAAAACGCACCTCATTTCTCATCTCCTTGTGCTCGGGTTCCCCATTCCAGCCACTTTACTAGCAATCTCCCTACTTGGAGCATCAGCACCTTTAACCTCCTGTTCCGTACAGGTTGCAATTTGTCCTGAGGATGAACGGGAAGACGGGGAACCAATGAGAGACTAGCTCTTGGTGTTGGGACAGGCACAGGTCACTCTATTTTCCCATCAGGAAGAAGAATTAACCACAGGCTCAGCCTGCCCCCCGGAACCAGAACAGGGCCTGAAGCCATCCTGCGCTTTTGCGGCCAGCTCCCGAAAAAGCGAGTTGTAAAATGGAGCTTCAGGGCACTGCAATTCACAAACCTGCACAGTTATAAATGATAACTCTCGTCCACAAATATATTGAGGGAAGGCAAAGACGAGGAATTGAAATCAAGGCAGAATTGCAGGAAACAGATTTCAGGAGGTAGATTCGAATCGCCTTTAAAGCACATGAAAAGCGGCAAAATGTTGACAATGATGCCCTTGGCCAAAAAGGGCGTATGCGTTTTTTTCCTGAATATATTCAGGAAAAAACGCATACGCCCTTTTTGGCCAACCAAGCAACCTGGAAAGGCAAATCAGCGCTACAAAGAAGTCTCGCTTCCCATCGGTCAAAAGGGCCATGCTGAAAAAAGTGTCAAAAAAAGAAATGCAGGACAGGCCATGGAGAAATGGGAGCCTTGCTACACTGATGGGCGGGATGTAAATTGCCAACAGCCACTCTGGAGAAGTGTACGGTGTGTCCTGAAACATCTAAAAAACACAGCTTAGAGAGCATAGGGCTCTTCCACGCATGGGGGTATAAAGTGGGAAAATTAAAAATCAGCAAGACACAAGCACCCCAAAGTTTAGGGCTGCTCTGTTGACAAGGACCTCCACTTCATTCCACCTTAAATATCCCAGGAAAGCGAAAAATGGATAAAAAATTGGAGGTCCATATGTACAATGGAATATCACTCAGCCATGAAATCAATGTCATAAGGCTACTAGCAGCATGATGAGTGGATTTAGGTACGACGATTCTAAGTGACATAAGTCACACAGAAAAGGACACTTCTCATAAGGTGTCACTTATAGAGGGAATGTAAAAACCGTTACACTTGAACTGAATTACAAAACAGAACAGAGTCACACATGCAGAAAACACACTATGGCTGCTTAACGGGAAAGGTGAGGTGGGGTGATCCATAAAACAAGAGTTTCAAATTAGCTCAGATACCGTTCCATAAACCCAATATGTAACAGAGAAGACCTACTCCTTGCTCACAGAACTGGACTCAACACGCCCAATTCACCGCACAAGAATATATCTGACTAGTAATAATCTTAAAACCTATGTATTGATATCTCTCTGTTAGTGAGTCAAGTGGGTGTAAAGCGGCATAAACACAGCCGTGAAAAGCAGCTAAACCCCATTATAAAAATAAATTACTTTTCAAAACCCATGAAACAAAGACAGTGAAAGAGAGAGAAATTCTTACACAATTCGTTCAGGGGCTGTGATGCAACCTGGATTGACCATATCTAGACCCACAGCTGGATGAGACATAAGGGTGGACATTCTTGGGGCTGAGAGGTGTGGTGAGGTTGGGTGAGCAAACGCAGACCCTTTAAAGTAATACTGCGTGCTACCCATCGCATGGGTCCCAAATCTACAGGTTCAAGGGCATCTTCCTACATCGAAAACATGCATGAGAAACCCAGAAGATGGTACACCGTGTGATGGGGAAAGGTTTCTAAAACGCACCTCATTTCTCATCTCCTTGTGCTCGGGTTCCCCATTCCAGCCACTTTACTAGCAATCTCCCTACTTGGAGCATCAGCACCTTTAACCTCCTGTTCCGTACAGGTTGCAATTTGTCCTGAGGATGAACGGGAAGACGGGGAACCAATGAGAGACTAGCTCTTGGTGTTGGGACAGGCACAGGTCACTCTATTTTCCCATCAGGAAGAAGAATTAACCACAGGCTCAGCCTGCCCCCCGGAACCAGAACAGGGCCTGAAGCCATCCTGCGCTTTTGCGGCCAGCTCCCGAAAAAGCGAGTTGTAAAATGGAGCTTCAGGGCACTGCAATTCACAAACCTGCACAGTTATAAATGATAACTCTCGTCCACAAATATATTGAGGGAAGGCAAAGACGAGGAATTGAAATCAAGGCAGAATTGCAGGAAACAGATTTCAGGAGGTAGATTCGAATCGCCTTTAAAGCACATGAAAAGCGGCAAAATGTTGACAATGATGCCCTTGGCCAAAAAGGGCGTATGCGTTTTTTTCCTGAATATATTCAGGAAAAAACACATACGCCCTTTTTGGCCAACCAAGCAACCTGGAAAGGCAAATCAGCGCTACAAAGAAGTCTCGCTTCCCATCGGTCAAAAGGGCCATGCTGAAAAAAGTGTCAAAAAAAGAAATGCAGGACAGGCCATGGAGAAATGGGAGCCTTGCTACACTGATGGGCGGGATGTAAATTGCCAACAGCCACTCTGGAGAAGTGTACGGTGTGTCCTGAAAGATCTAAAAAACACAGCTTAGAGAGCATAGGGCTCTTCCACGCATGGGGGTATAAAGTGGGAAAATTAAAAATCAGCAAGACACAAGCACCCCAAAGTTTAGGGCTGCTCTGTTGACAAGGACCTCCACTTCATTCCACCTTAAATATCCCAGGAAAGCGAAAAATGGATAAAAAATTGGAGGTCCATATGTACAATGGAATATCACTCAGCCATGAAATCAATGTCATAAGGCTACTAGCAGCATGATGAGTGGATTTAGGTACGACGATTCTAAGTGACATAAGTCACACAGAAAAGGACACTTCTCATAAGGTGTCACTTATAGAGGGAATGTAAAAACCGTTACACTTGAACTGAATTACAAAACAGAACAGAGTCACACATGCAGAAAACACACTATGGCTGCTTAACGGGAAAGGTGAGGTGGGGTGATCCATAAAACAAGAGTTTCAAATTAGCTCAGATACCGTTCCATAAACCCAATATGTAACAGAGAAGACCTACTCCTTGCTCACAGAACTGGACTCAACACGCCCAATTCACCGCACAAGAATATATCTGACTAGTAATAATCTTAAAACCTATGTATTGATATCTCTCTGTTAGTGAGTCAAGTGGGTGTAAAGCGGCATAAACACAGCCGTGAAAAGCAGCTAAACCCCATTATAAAAATAAATTACTTTTCAAAACCCATGAAACAAAGACAGTGAAAGAGAGAGAAATTCTTACACAATTCGTTCAGGGGCTGTGATGCAACCTGGATTGACCATATCTAGACCCACAGCTGGATGAGACATAAGGGTGGACATTCTTGGGGCTGAGAGGTGTGGTGAGGTTGGGTGAGCAAACGCAGACCCTTTAAAGTAATACTGCGTGCTACCCATCGCATGGGTCCCAAATCTACAGGTTCAAGGGCATCTTCCTACATCGAAAACATGCATGAGAAACCCAGAAGATGGTACACCGTGTGATGGGGAAAGGTTTCTAAAACGCACCTCATTTCTCATCTCCTTGTGCTCGGGTTCCCCATTCCAGCCACTTTACTAGCAATCTCCCTACTTGGAGCATCAGCACCTTTAACCTCCTGTTCCGTACAGGTTGCAATTTGTCCTGAGGATGAACGGGAAGACGGGGAACCAATGAGAGACTAGCTCTTGGTGTTGGGACAGGCACAGGTCACTCTATTTTCCCATCAGGAAGAAGAATTAACCACAGGCTCAGCCTGCCCCCCGGAACCAGAACAGGGCCTGAAGCCATCCTGCGCTTTTGCGGCCAGCTCCCGAAAAAGCGAGTTGTAAAATGGAGCTTCAGGGCACTGCAATTCACAAACCTGCACAGTTATAAATGATAACTCTCGTCCACAAATATATTGAGGGAAGGCAAAGACGAGGAATTGAAATCAAGGCAGAATTGCAGGAAACAGATTTCAGGAGGTAGATTCGAATCGCCTTTAAAGCACATGAAAAGCGGCAAAATGTTGACAATGATGCCCTTGGCCAAAAAGGGCGTATGCGTTTTTTTCCTGAATATATTCAGGAAAAAACGCATACGCCCTTTTTGGCCAACCAAGCAACCTGGAAAGGCAAATCAGCGCTACAAAGAAGTCTCGCTTCCCATCGGTCAAAAGGGCCATGCTGAAAAAAGTGTCAAAAAAAGAAATGCAGGACAGGCCATGGAGAAATGGGAGCCTTGCTACACTGATGGGCGGGATGTAAATTGCCAACAGCCACTCTGGAGAAGTGTACGGTGTGTCCTGAAACATCTAAAAAACACAGCTTAGAGAGCATAGGGCTCTTCCACGCATGGGGGTATAAAGTGGGAAAATTAAAAATCAGCAAGACACAAGCACCCCAAAGTTTAGGGCTGCTCTGTTGACAAGGACCTCCACTTCATTCCACCTTAAATATCCCAGGAAAGCGAAAAATGGATAAAAAATTGGAGGTCCATATGTACAATGGAATATCACTCAGCCATGAAATCAATGTCATAAGGCTACTAGCAGCATGATGAGTGGATTTAGGTACGACGATTCTAAGTGACATAAGTCACACAGAAAAGGACACTTCTCATAAGGTGTCACTTATAGAGGGAATGTAAAAACCGTTACACTTGAACTGAATTACAAAACAGAACAGAGTCACACATGCAGAAAACACACTATGGCTGCTTAACGGGAAAGGTGAGGTGGGGTGATCCATAAAACAAGAGTTTCAAATTAGCTCAGATACCGTTCCATAAACCCAATATGTAACAGAGAAGACCTACTCCTTGCTCACAGAACTGGACTCAACACGCCCAATTCACCGCACAAGAATATATCTGACTAGTAATAATCTTAAAACCTATGTATTGATATCTCTCTGTTAGTGAGTCAAGTGGGTGTAAAGCGGCATAAACACAGCCGTGAAAAGCAGCTAAACCCCATTATAAAAATAAATTACTTTTCAAAACCCATGAAACAAAGACAGTGAAAGAGAGAGAAATTCTTACACAATTCGTTCAGGGGCTGTGATGCAACCTGGATTGACCATATCTAGACCCACAGCTGGATGAGACATAAGGGTGGACATTCTTGGGGCTGAGAGGTGTGGTGAGGTTGGGTGAGCAAACGCAGACCCTTTAAAGTAATACTGCGTGCTACCCATCGCATGGGTCCCAAATCTACAGGTTCAAGGGCATCTTCCTACATCGAAAACATGCATGAGAAACCCAGAAGATGGTACACCGTGTGATGGGGAAAGGTTTCTAAAACGCACCTCATTTCTCATCTCCTTGTGCTCGGGTTCCCCATTCCAGCCACTTTACTAGCAATCTCCCTACTTGGAGCATCAGCACCTTTAACCTCCTGTTCCGTACAGGTTGCAATTTGTCCTGAGGATGAACGGGAAGACGGGGAACCAATGAGAGACTAGCTCTTGGTGTTGGGACAGGCACAGGTCACTCTATTTTCCCATCAGGAAGAAGAATTAACCACAGGCTCAGCCTGCCCCCCGGAACCAGAACAGGGCCTGAAGCCATCCTGCGCTTTTGCGGCCAGCTCCCGAAAAAGCGAGTTGTAAAATGGAGCTTCAGGGCACTGCAATTCACAAACCTGCACAGTTATAAATGATAACTCTCGTCCACAAATATATTGAGGGAAGGCAAAGACGAGGAATTGAAATCAAGGCAGAATTGCAGGAAACAGATTTCAGGAGGTAGATTCGAATCGCCTTTAAAGCACATGAAAAGCGGCAAAATGTTGACAATGATGCCCTTGGCCAAAAAGGGCGTATGCGTTTTTTTCCTGAATATATTCAGGAAAAAACGCATACGCCCTTTTTGGCCAACCAAGCAACCTGGAAAGGCAAATCAGCGCTACAAAGAAGTCTCGCTTCCCATCGGTCAAAAGGGCCATGCTGAAAAAAGTGTCAAAAAAAGAAATGCAGGACAGGCCATGGAGAAATGGGAGCCTTGCTACACTGATGGGCGGGATGTAAATTGCCAACAGCCACTCTGGAGAAGTGTACGGTGTGTCCTGAAACATCTAAAAAACACAGCTTAGAGAGCATAGGGCTCTTCCACGCATGGGGGTATAAAGTGGGAAAATTAAAAATCAGCAAGACACAAGCACCCCAAAGTTTAGGGCTGCTCTGTTGACAAGGACCTCCACTTCATTCCACCTTAAATATCCCAGGAAAGCGAAAAATGGATAAAAAATTGGAGGTCCATATGTACAATGGAATATCACTCAGCCATGAAATCAATGTCATAAGGCTACTAGCAGCATGATGAGTGGATTTAGGTACGACGATTCTAAGTGACATAAGTCACACAGAAAAGGACACTTCTCATAAGGTGTCACTTATAGAGGGAATGTAAAAACCGTTACACTTGAACTGAATTACAAAACAGAACAGAGTCACACATGCAGAAAACACACTATGGCTGCTTAACGGGAAAGGTGAGGTGGGGTGATCCATAAAACAAGAGTTTCAAATTAGCTCAGATACCGTTCCATAAACCCAATATGTAACAGAGAAGACCTACTCCTTGCTCACAGAACTGGACTCAACACGCCCAATTCACCGCACAAGAATATATCTGACTAGTAATAATCTTAAAACCTATGTATTGATATCTCTCTGTTAGTGAGTCAAGTGGGTGTAAAGCGGCATAAACACAGCCGTGAAAAGCAGCTAAACCCCATTATAAAAATAAATTACTTTTCAAAACCCATGAAACAAAGACAGTGAAAGAGAGAGAAATTCTTACACAATTCGTTCAGGGGCTGTGATGCAACCTGGATTGACCATATCTAGACCCACAGCTGGATGAGACATAAGGGTGGACATTCTTGGGGCTGAGAGGTGTGGTGAGGTTGGGTGAGCAAACGCAGACCCTTTAAAGTAATACTGCGTGCTACCCATCGCATGGGTCCCAAATCTACAGGTTCAAGGGCATCTTCCTACATCGAAAACATGCATGAGAAACCCAGAAGATGGTACACCGTGTGATGGGGAAAGGTTTCTAAAACGCACCTCATTTCTCATCTCCTTGTGCTCGGGTTCCCCATTCCAGCCACTTTACTAGCAATCTCCCTACTTGGAGCATCAGCACCTTTAACCTCCTGTTCCGTACAGGTTGCAATTTGTCCTGAGGATGAACGGGAAGACGGGGAACCAATGAGAGACTAGCTCTTGGTGTTGGGACAGGCACAGGTCACTCTATTTTCCCATCAGGAAGAAGAATTAACCACAGGCTCAGCCTGCCCCCCGGAACCAGAACAGGGCCTGAAGCCATCCTGCGCTTTTGCGGCCAGCTCCCGAAAAAGCGAGTTGTAAAATGGAGCTTCAGGGCACTGCAATTCACAAACCTGCACAGTTATAAATGATAACTCTCGTCCACAAATATATTGAGGGAAGGCAAAGACGAGGAATTGAAATCAAGGCAGAATTGCAGGAAACAGATTTCAGGAGGTAGATTCGAATCGCCTTTAAAGCACATGAAAAGCGGCAAAATGTTGACAATGATGCCCTTGGCCAAAAAGGGCGTATGCGTTTTTTTCCTGAATATATTCAGGAAAAAACGCATACGCCCTTTTTGGCCAACCAAGCAACCTGGAAAGGCAAATCAGCGCTACAAAGAAGTCTCGCTTCCCATCGGTCAAAAGGGCCATGCTGAAAAAAGTGTCAAAAAAAGAAATGCAGGACAGGCCATGGAGAAATGGGAGCCTTGCTACACTGATGGGCGGGATGTAAATTGCCAACAGCCACTCTGGAGAAGTGTACGGTGTGTCCTGAAACATCTAAAAAACACAGCTTAGAGAGCATAGGGCTCTTCCACGCATGGGGGTATAAAGTGGGAAAATTAAAAATCAGCAAGACACAAGCACCCCAAAGTTTAGGGCTGCTCTGTTGACAAGGACCTCCACTTCATTCCACCTTAAATATCCCAGGAAAGCGAAAAATGGATAAAAAATTGGAGGTCCATATGTACAATGGAATATCACTCAGCCATGAAATCAATGTCATAAGGCTACTAGCAGCATGATGAGTGGATTTAGGTACGACGATTCTAAGTGACATAAGTCACACAGAAAAGGACACTTCTCATAAGGTGTCACTTATAGAGGGAATGTAAAAACCGTTACACTTGAACTGAATTACAAAACAGAACAGAGTCACACATGCAGAAAACACACTATGGCTGCTTAACGGGAAAGGTGAGGTGGGGTGATCCATAAAACAAGAGTTTCAAATTAGCTCAGATACCGTTCCATAAACCCAATATGTAACAGAGAAGACCTACTCCTTGCTCACAGAACTGGACTCAACACGCCCAATTCACCGCACAAGAATATATCTGACTAGTAATAATCTTAAAACCTATGTATTGATATCTCTCTGTTAGTGAGTCAAGTGGGTGTAAAGCGGCATAAACACAGCCGTGAAAAGCAGCTAAACCCCATTATAAAAATAAATTACTTTTCAAAACCCATGAAACAAAGACAGTGAAAGAGAGAGAAATTCTTACACAATTCGTTCAGGGGCTGTGATGCAACCTGGATTGACCATATCTAGACCCACAGCTGGATGAGACATAAGGGTGGACATTCTTGGGGCTGAGAGGTGTGGTGAGGTTGGGTGAGCAAACGCAGACCCTTTAAAGTAATACTGCGTGCTACCCATCGCATGGGTCCCAAATCTACAGGTTCAAGGGCATCTTCCTACATCGAAAACATGCATGAGAAACCCAGAAGATGGTACACCGTGTGATGGGGAAAGGTTTCTAAAACGCACCTCATTTCTCATCTCCTTGTGCTCGGGTTCCCCATTCCAGCCACTTTACTAGCAATCTCCCTACTTGGAGCATCAGCACCTTTAACCTCCTGTTCCGTACAGGTTGCAATTTGTCCTGAGGATGAACGGGAAGACGGGGAACCAATGAGAGACTAGCTCTTGGTGTTGGGACAGGCACAGGTCACTCTATTTTCCCATCAGGAAGAAGAATTAACCACAGGCTCAGCCTGCCCCCCGGAACCAGAACAGGGCCTGAAGCCATCCTGCGCTTTTGCGGCCAGCTCCCGAAAAAGCGAGTTGTAAAATGGAGCTTCAGGGCACTGCAATTCACAAACCTGCACAGTTATAAATGATAACTCTCGTCCACAAATATATTGAGGGAAGGCAAAGACGAGGAATTGAAATCAAGGCAGAATTGCAGGAAACAGATTTCAGGAGGTAGATTCGAATCGCCTTTAAAGCACATGAAAAGCGGCAAAACGTTGACAATGATGCCCTTGGCCAAAAAGGGCGTATGCGTTTTTTCCTGAATATATTCAGGAAAAAACGCATACGCCCTTTTTGGCCAACCAAGCAACCTGGAAAGGCAAATCAGCGCTACAAAGAAGTCTCGCTTCCCATCGGTCAAAAGGGCCATGCTGAAAAAAGTGTCAAAAAAAGAAATGCAGGACAGGCCATGGAGAAATGGGAGCCTTGCTACACTGATGGGCGGGATGTAAATTGCCAACAGCCACTCTGGAGAAGTGTACGGTGTGTCCTGAAACATCTAAAAAACACAGCTTAGAGAGCATAGGGCACTTCCACGCATGGGGGTATAAAGTGGGAAAATTAAAAATCAGCAAGACACAAGCACCCCAAAGTTTAGGGCTGCTCTGTTGACAAGGACCTCCACTTCATTCCACCTTAAATATCCCAGGAAAGCAAAAAATGGATAAAATATTAGAGGTCCATTTGTACAATGGAATATCACTCAGCCATGAAATCAATGTCATAAGGCTAGTAGCAGCATGATGAGTGGATTTAGGTACGACGATTCTAAGTGACATAAGTCACACAGAAAAGGACACTTCTCATAAGGTGTCACTTATAGAGGGAATGTAAAAACCGTTACACTTGAACTGAATTACAAAACAGAACAGAGTCACACATGCAGAAAACACACTATGGCTGCTTAACGGGAAAGGTGAGGTGGGGTGATCCATAAAACAAGAGTTTCAAATTAGCTCAGATACCGTTCCATAAACCCAATATGTAACAGACAAGACCTACTCCTTGCTCAGAGAACTGGACTCAACACGCCCGATTCACCGCACAAGAATATATCTGACTAGTAATAATCGTAAAACCTATGTATTGATATCTCTCTGTTAGTGAGTCAAGTGGGTGTAAAGCGGCATAAACACAGCCGTGAAAAGCAGCTAAACCCCATTATAAAAATAAATTACTTTTCAAAACCCATGAAACAAAGACAGTGAAAGAGAGAGAAATTCTTACACAATTCGTTCAGGGGCTGTGATGCAACCTGGATTGACCATATCTAGACCCACAGCTGGATGAGACATAAGGGTGGACACTCTTGGGGCTGAGAGGTTTGCTGAGGTTGGGTGAGCAAACGCAGACCCTTTAAAGTAATACTGCGTGCTACCCATCGCATGGGTCCCAAATCTCCAGGTTCAAGGGCATCTTCCTACATCGAAAACATGCATGAGAAACCCAGAAGATGGTACACCGTGTGATGGGGAAAGGTTTCTAAAACGCACCTCATTTCTCATCTCCTTGTGCTCGGGTTCGCCATTCCAGCCACTTTACTAGCAATCTCCCTACTTGGAGCATCAGCACCTTTAACCTCCTGTTCCGTACAGGTTGCAATTTGTCCTGAGGATGAACGGGAAGACGGGGAACCAATGAGAGACTAGCTCTTGGTGTTGGGACAGGCACAGGTCACTCTATTTTCCCATCAGGAAGAAGAATTAACCACAGGCTCAGCCTGCCCCCAGGAACAAGAACAGGGCCTGAAGCCATCCTGCGCTTTTGCGGCCAGCTCCCGAAAAAGCGAGTTGTAAAATGGAGCTTCAGGGCACTGCAATTCACAAACGTGCACATTTATAAATGATAACTCTCATCCACAAATATATTGAGGGAAGGCAAAGACGAGGAATTGAAATCAAGGCAGAATTGCAGGAAACAGATTTCAGGAGGTAGATTCGAATCTCCTTTAAAGCACATGAAAAGTGGCAAAACTTTGACAATGATGCCCTTGGCCAAAAAGGGCGTATGCGTTTTTTCCTGAATATATTCAGGAAAAAACGCATACGCCCTTTTTGGCCAACCAAGCAACCTGGAAAGGCAAATCAGCGCTACAAAGAAGTCTCGCTTCCCATCGGTCAAAAGGGCCATGCTGAAAAAAGTGTCAAAACCAGAAATGCAGGACAGGCCATGGAGAAATGGGAGCCTTGCTACACTGATGGGCGGGATGTAAATTGCCAACAGCCACTCTGGAGAAGTGTACGGTGTGTCCTGAAACATGTAAAAAACACAGCTTAGAGAGCATAGGGCACTTCCACGCATGGGGGTATAAAGTGGGAAAATTAAAAATCAGCAAGACACAAGCACCCCAAAGTTTAGGGCTGCTCTGTTGACAAGGACCTCCACTTCATTCCACCTTAAATATCCCAGGAAAGTGAAAAATGGATAAAAAATTGGAGGTCCATATGTACAATGGAATATCACTCAGCCATGAAATCAATGTCATAAGGCTAGTAGCAGCATGATGAGTGGATTTAGGTACGACGATTCTAAGTGACATAAGTCACACAGAAAAGGACACTTCTCATAAGGTGTCACTTATAGAGGGAATGTAAAAACCGTTACACTTGAACTGAATTACAAAACAGAACAGAGTCACACATGCAGAAAACACACTATGGCTGCTTAACGGGAAAGGTGAGGTGGGGTGATCCATAAAACAAGAGTTTCAAATTAGCTCAGATACCGTTCCATAAACCCAATATGTAACAGACAAGACCTACTCCTTGCTCAGAGAACTGGACTCAACACGCCCGATTCACCGCACAAGAATATATCTGACTAGTAATAATCTTAAAACCTATGTATTGATATCTCTCTGTTAGTGAGTCAAGTGGGTGTAAAGCGGCATAAACACAGCCGTGAAAAGCAGCTAAACCCCATTATAAAAATAAATTACTTTTCAAAACCCATGAAACAAAGACAGTGAAAGAGAGAGAAATTCTTACACAATTCGTTCAGGGGCTGTGATGCAACCTGGATTGACCATATCTAGACCCACAGCTGGATGAGACATAAGTGTGGACATTCTTGGGGATGAGAGGTGTGGTGAGGTTGGGTGAGCAAACGCAGACCCTTTAAAGTAATACTGCGTGCTACCCATCGCATGGGTCCCAAATCTACAGGTTCAAGGGCATCTTCCTACATCGAAAACATGCATGAGAAACCCAGAAGATGGTACACCGTGTGATGGGGAAAGGTTTCTAAAACGCACCTCATTTCTCATCTCCTTGTGCTCGGGTTCCCCATTCCAGCCACTTTACTAGCAATCTCCCTACTTGGAGCATCAGCACCTTTAACCTCCTGTTCCGTACAGGTTGCAATTTGTCCTGAGAATGAACGGGAAGACGGGGAACCAATGAGAGACTAGCTCTTGGTGTTGGGACAGGCACAGGTCACTCTATTTTCCCATCAGGAAGAAGAATTAACCACAGGCTCAGCCTGCCCCCCAGAACCAGAACAGGGCCTGAAGCCATCCTGCGCTTTTGCGGCCAGCTCCCGAAAAAGCGAGTTGTAAAATGGAGCTTCAGGGCACTGCAATTCACAAACATGCACAGTTATAAATGATAACTCTCGTCCACAAATATATTGAGGGAAGGCAAAGACGAGGAATTGAAATCAAGGCAGAATTGCAGGAAACAGATTTCAGGAGGTAGATTCGAATCGCCTTTAAAGCACATGAAAAGCGGCAAAACGTTGACAATGATGCCCTTGGCCAAAAAGGGCGTATGCGTTTTTTCCTGAATATATTCAGGAAAAAACGCATACGCCCTTTTTGGCCAACCAAGCAACCTGGAAAGGCAAATCAGCGCTACAAAGAAGTCTCGCTTCCCATCGGTCAAAAGGGCCATGCTGAAAAAAGTGTCAAAACCAGAAATGCAGGACAGGCCATGGAGAAATGGGAGGCTTGCTACACTGATGGGCGGGATGTAAATTGCCAACAGCCACTCTGGAGAAGTGTACGTTGTGTCCTGAAACATCTAAAAAACACATCTTAGAGAGCATAGGGCACTTCCACGCATGGGGGTATAAAGTGGGAAAATTAAAAATCAGCAAGACACAATCACCCCCAAGTTTAGGGCTGCTCTGTTGACAAGGACCTCCACTTCATTCCACCTTAAATATCCCAGGAAAGCGAAAAATGGATAAAAAATTGGATGTCCATATGTACAATGGAATATCACTCATCCATGAAATCAATGTCATAAGGCTAGTAGCAGCATGATGAGTAGATATAGGTACGACAATTCTACGTGAAATAAGTCACACAGAAAAGGACACTTCTCATAAGGTGTCACTTATAGAGGGAATGTAAAAACCGTTACACTTCAACTGAATTACAAAACAGAACAGAGTCACACATGCAGAAAACACACTATGGCTGCTTAACGGGAAAGGTGAGGTGGGGTGATCCATAAAACAAGAGTTTCAAATTAGCTCAGATACCGTTCCATAAACCCAATATGTAACAGACAAGACCTACTCCTTGCTCAGAGAACTGGACTCAACACGCCCGATTCACCGCACAAGAATATATCTGACTAGTAATAATCTTAAAACCTATGTATTGATATCTCTCTGTTAGTGAGTCAAGTGGGTGTAAAGCGGCATAAACACAGCCGTGAAAAGCAGCTAAACCCCATTATAAAAATAAATTACTTTTCAAAACCCATGAAACAAAGACAGTGAAAGAGAGAGAAATTCTTACACAATTCGTTCAGGGGCTGTGATGCAACCTGGATTGACCATATCTAGACCCACAGCTGGATGAGACATAAGGGTGGACATTCTTGGGGCTGAGAGGTGTGGTGAGGTTGGGTGAGCAAACGCAGACCCTTTAAAGTAATACTGCGTGCTACCCATCGCATGGGTCCCAAATCTCCAGGTTCAAGGGCATCTTCCTACATCGAAAACATGCATGAGAAACCCAGAAGATGGTACACCGTGTGATGGGGAAAGGTTTCTAAAACGCACCTCATTTCTCATCTCCTTGTGCTCGGGTTCCCCATTCCAGCCACTTTACTAGCAATCTCCCTACTTGGAGCATCAGCACCTTTAACCTCCTGTTCCGTACAGGTTGCAATTTGTCCTGAGGATGAACGGGAAGACGGGGAACCAATGAGAGACTAGCTCTTGGTGTTGGGACAGGCACAGGTCACTCTATTTTCCCATCAGGAAGAAGAATTAACCACAGGCTCAGCCTGCCCCCCGGAACCAGAACAGGGCCTGAAGCCATCCTGCGCTTTTGCGGCCAGCTCCCGAAAAAGCGAGTTGTAAAATGGAGCTTCAGGGCACTGCAATTCACAAACCTGCACAGTTATAAATGATAACTCTCGTCCACAAATATATTGAGGGAAGGCAAAGACGAGGAATTGAAATCAAGGCAGAATTGCAGGAAACAGATTTCAGGAGGTAGATTCGAATCGCCTTTAAAGCACATGAAAAGCGGCAAAACGTTGACAATGATGCCCTTGGCCAAAAAGGGCGTATGCGTTTTTTCCTGAATATATTCAGGAAAAAACGCATACGCCCTTTTTGGCCAACCAAGCAACCTGGAAAGGCAAATCAGCGCTACAAAGAAGTCTCGCTTCCCATCGGTCAAAAGGGCCATGCTGAAAAAAGTGTCAAAAAAAGAAATGCAGGACAGGCCATGGAGAAATGGGAGCCTTGCTACACTGATGGGCGGGATGTAAATTGCCAACAGCCACTCTGGAGAAGTGTACGGTGTGTCCTGAAACATCTAAAAAACACAGCTTAGAGAGCATAGGGCACTTCCACGCATGGGGGTATAAAGTGGGAAAATTAAAAATCAGCAAGACACAAGCACCCCAAAGTTTAGGGCTGCTCTGTTGACAAGGACCTCCACTTCATTCCACCTTAAATATCCCAGGAAAGCAAAAAATGGATAAAATATTAGAGGTCCATTTGTACAATGGAATATCACTCAGCCATGAAATCAATGTCATAAGGCTAGTAGCAGCATGATGAGTGGATTTAGGTACGACGATTCTAAGTGACATAAGTCACACAGAAAAGGACACTTCTCATAAGGTGTCACTTATAGAGGGAATGTAAAAACCGTTACACTTGAACTGAATTACAAAACAGAACAGAGTCACACATGCAGAAAACACACTATGGCTGCTTAACGGGAAAGGTGAGGTGGGGTGATCCATAAAACAAGAGTTTCAAATTAGCTCAGATACCGTTCCATAAACCCAATATGTAACAGACAAGACCTACTCCTTGCTCAGAGAACTGGACTCAACACGCCCGATTCACCGCACAAGAATATATCTGACTAGTAATAATCGTAAAACCTATGTATTGATATCTCTCTGTTAGTGAGTCAAGTGGGTGTAAAGCGGCATAAACACAGCCGTGAAAAGCAGCTAAACCCCATTATAAAAATAAATTACTTTTCAAAACCCATGAAACAAAGACAGTGAAAGAGAGAGAAATTCTTACACAATTCGTTCAGGGGCTGTGATGCAACCTGGATTGACCATATCTAGACCCACAGCTGGATGAGACATAAGGGTGGACACTCTTGGGGCTGAGAGGTTTGCTGAGGTTGGGTGAGCAAACGCAGACCCTTTAAAGTAATACTGCGTGCTACCCATCGCATGGGTCCCAAATCTCCAGGTTCAAGGGCATCTTCCTACATCGAAAACATGCATGAGAAACCCAGAAGATGGTACACCGTGTGATGGGGAAAGGTTTCTAAAACGCACCTCATTTCTCATCTCCTTGTGCTCGGGTTCGCCATTCCAGCCACTTTACTAGCAATCTCCCTACTTGGAGCATCAGCACCTTTAACCTCCTGTTCCGTACAGGTTGCAATTTGTCCTGAGGATGAACGGGAAGACGGGGAACCAATGAGAGACTAGCTCTTGGTGTTGGGACAGGCACAGGTCACTCTATTTTCCCATCAGGAAGAAGAATTAACCACAGGCTCAGCCTGCCCCCAGGAACAAGAACAGGGCCTGAAGCCATCCTGCGCTTTTGCGGCCAGCTCCCGAAAAAGCGAGTTGTAAAATGGAGCTTCAGGGCACTGCAATTCACAAACGTGCACATTTATAAATGATAACTCTCATCCACAAATATATTGAGGGAAGGCAAAGACGAGGAATTGAAATCAAGGCAGAATTGCAGGAAACAGATTTCAGGAGGTAGATTCGAATCTCCTTTAAAGCACATGAAAAGTGGCAAAACTTTGACAATGATGCCCTTGGCCAAAAAGGGCGTATGCGTTTTTTCCTGAATATATTCAGGAAAAAACGCATACGCCCTTTTTGGCCAACCAAGCAACCTGGAAAGGCAAATCAGCGCTACAAAGAAGTCTCGCTTCCCATCGGTCAAAAGGGCCATGCTGAAAAAAGTGTCAAAACCAGAAATGCAGGACAGGCCATGGAGAAATGGGAGCCTTGCTACACTGATGGGCGGGATGTAAATTGCCAACAGCCACTCTGGAGAAGTGTACGGTGTGTCCTGAAACATGTAAAAAACACAGCTTAGAGAGCATAGGGCACTTCCACGCATGGGGGTATAAAGTGGGAAAATTAAAAATCAGCAAGACACAAGCACCCCAAAGTTTAGGGCTGCTCTGTTGACAAGGACCTCCACTTCATTCCACCTTAAATATCCCAGGAAAGTGAAAAATGGATAAAAAATTGGAGGTCCATATGTACAATGGAATATCACTCAGCCATGAAATCAATGTCATAAGGCTAGTAGCAGCATGATGAGTGGATTTAGGTACGACGATTCTAAGTGACATAAGTCACACAGAAAAGGACACTTCTCATAAGGTGTCACTTATAGAGGGAATGTAAAAACCGTTACACTTGAACTGAATTACAAAACAGAACAGAGTCACACATGCAGAAAACACACTATGGCTGCTTAACGGGAAAGGTGAGGTGGGGTGATCCATAAAACAAGAGTTTCAAATTAGCTCAGATACCGTTCCATAAACCCAATATGTAACAGACAAGACCTACTCCTTGCTCAGAGAACTGGACTCAACACGCCCGATTCACCGCACAAGAATATATCTGACTAGTAATAATCTTAAAACCTATGTATTGATATCTCTCTGTTAGTGAGTCAAGTGGGTGTAAAGCGGCATAAACACAGCCGTGAAAAGCAGCTAAACCCCATTATAAAAATAAATTACTTTTCAAAACCCATGAAACAAAGACAGTGAAAGAGAGAGAAATTCTTACACAATTCGTTCAGGGGCTGTGATGCAACCTGGATTGACCATATCTAGACCCACAGCTGGATGAGACATAAGTGTGGACATTCTTGGGGATGAGAGGTGTGGTGAGGTTGGGTGAGCAAACGCAGACCCTTTAAAGTAACACTGCGTGCTACCCATCGCATGGGTCCCAAATCTACAGGTTCAAGGGCATCTTCCTACATCGAAAACATGCATGAGAAACCCAGAAGATGGTACACCGTGTGATGGGGAAAGGTTTCTAAAACGCACCTCATTTCTCATCTCCTTGTGCTCGGGTTCCCCATTCCAGCCACTTTACTAGCAATCTCCCTACTTGGAGCATCAGCACCTTTAACCTCCTGTTCCGTACAGGTTGCAATTTGTCCTGAGAATGAACGGGAAGACGGGGAACCAATGAGAGACTAGCTCTTGGTGTTGGGACAGGCACAGGTCACTCTATTTTCCCATCAGGAAGAAGAATTAACCACAGGCTCAGCCTGCCCCCCAGAACCAGAACAGGGCCTGAAGCCATCCTGCGCTTTTGCGGCCAGCTCCCGAAAAAGCGAGTTGTAAAATGGAGCTTCAGGGCACTGCAATTCACAAACATGCACAGTTATAAATGATAACTCTCGTCCACAAATATATTGAGGGAAGGCAAAGACGAGGAATTGAAATCAAGGCAGAATTGCAGGAAACAGATTTCAGGAGGTAGATTCGAATCGCCTTTAAAGCACATGAAAAGCGGCAAAACGTTGACAATGATGCCCTTGGCCAAAAAGGGCGTATGCGTTTTTTCCTGAATATATTCAGGAAAAAACGCATACGCCCTTTTTGGCCAACCAAGCAACCTGGAAAGGCAAATCAGCGCTACAAAGAAGTCTCGCTTCCCATCGGTCAAAAGGGCCATGCTGAAAAAAGTGTCAAAACCAGAAATGCAGGACAGGCCATGGAGAAATGGGAGGCTTGCTACACTGATGGGCGGGATGTAAATTGCCAACAGCCACTCTGGAGAAGTGTACGTTGTGTCCTGAAACATCTAAAAAACACATCTTAGAGAGCATAGGGCACTTCCACGCATGGGGGTATAAAGTGGGAAAATTAAAAATCAGCAAGACACAATCACCCCCAAGTTTAGGGCTGCTCTGTTGACAAGGACCTCCACTTCATTCCACCTTAAATATCCCAGGAAAGCGAAAAATGGATAAAAAATTGGATGTCCATATGTACAATGGAATATCACTCATCCATGAAATCAATGTCATAAGGCTAGTAGCAGCATGATGAGTAGATATAGGTACGACAATTCTACGTGAAATAAGTCACACAGAAAAGGACACTTCTCATAAGGTGTCACTTATAGAGGGAATGTAAAAACCGTTACACTTCAACTGAATTACAAAACAGAACAGAGTCACACATGCAGAAAACACACTATGGCTGCTTAACGGGAAAGGTGAGGTGGGGTGATCCATAAAACAAGAGTTTCAAATTAGCTCAGATACCGTTCCATAAACCCAATATGTAACAGACAAGACCTACTCCTTGCTCAGAGAACTGGACTCAACACGCCCGATTCACCGCACAAGAATATATCTGACTAGTAATAATCTTAAAACCTATGTATTGATATCTCTCTGTTAGTGAGTCAAGTGGGTGTAAAGCGGCATAAACACAGCCGTGAAAAGCAGCTAAACCCCATTATAAAAATAAATTACTTTTCAAAACCCATGAAACAAAGACAGTGAAAGAGAGAGAAATTCTTACACAATTCGTTCAGGGGCTGTGATGCAACCTGGATTGACCATATCTAGACCCACAGCTGGATGAGACATAAGGGTGGACATTCTTGGGGCTGAGAGGTGTGGTGAGGTTGGGTGAGCAAACGCAGACCCTTTAAAGTAATACTGCGTGCTACCCATCGCATGGGTCCCAAATCTCCAGGTTCAAGGGCATCTTCCTACATCGAAAACATGCATGAGAAACCCAGAAGATGGTACACCGTGTGATGGGGAAAGGTTTCTAAAACGCACCTCATTTCTCATCTCCTTGTGCTCGGGTTCCCCATTCCAGCCACTTTACTAGCAATCTCCCTACTTGGAGCATCAGCACCTTTAACCTCCTGTTCCGTACAGGTTGCAATTTGTCCTGAGGATGAACGGGAAGACGGGGAACCAATGAGAGACTAGCTCTTGGTGTTGGGACAGGCACAGGTCACTCTATTTTCCCATCAGGAAGAAGAATTAACCACAGGCTCAGCCTGCCCCCCGGAACCAGAACAGGGCCTGAAGCCATCCTGCGCTTTTGCGGCCAGCTCCCGAAAAAGCGAGTTGTAAAATGGAGCTTCAGGGCACTGCAATTCACAAACATGCACAGTTATAAATGATAACTCTCGTCCACAAATATATTGAGGGAAGGCAAAGACGAGGAATTGAAATCAAGGCAGAATTGCAGGAAACAGATTTCAGGAGGTAGATTCGAATCGCCTTTAAAGCACATGAAAAGCGGCAAAACGTTGACAATGATGCCCTTGGCCAAAAAGGGCGTATGCGTTTTTTCCTGAATATATTCAGGAAAAAACGCATACGCCCTTTTTGGCCAACCAAGCAACCTGGAAAGGCAAATCAGCGCTACAAAGAAGTCTCGCTTCCCATCGGTCAAAAGGGCCATGCTGAAAAAAGTGTCAAAAAAAGAAATGCAGGACAGGCCATGGAGAAATGGGAGCCTTGCTACACTGATGGGCGGGATGTAAATTGCCAACAGCCACTCTGGAGAAGTGTACGGTGTGTCCTGAAACATCTAAAAAACACAGCTTAGAGAGCATAGGGCACTTCCACGCATGGGGGTATAAAGTGGGAAAATTAAAAATCAGCAAGACACAAGCACCCCAAAGTTTAGGGCTGCTCTGTTGACAAGGACCTCCACTTCATTCCACCTTAAATATCCCAGGAAAGCAAAAAATGGATAAAATATTAGAGGTCCATTTGTACAATGGAATATCACTCAGCCATGAAATCAATGTCATAAGGCTAGTAGCAGCATGATGAGTGGATTTAGGTACGACGATTCTAAGTGACATAAGTCACACAGAAAAGGACACTTCTCATAAGGTGTCACTTATAGAGGGAATGTAAAAACCGTTACACTTGAACTGAATTACAAAACAGAACAGAGTCACACATGCAGAAAACACACTATGGCTGCTTAACGGGAAAGGTGAGGTGGGGTGATCCATAAAACAAGAGTTTCAAATTAGCTCAGATACCGTTCCATAAACCCAATATGTAACAGACAAGACCTACTCCTTGCTCAGAGAACTGGACTCAACACGCCCGATTCACCGCACAAGAATATATCTGACTAGTAATAATCGTAAAACCTATGTATTGATATCTCTCTGTTAGTGAGTCAAGTGGGTGTAAAGCGGCATAAACACAGCCGTGAAAAGCAGCTAAACCCCATTATAAAAATAAATTACTTTTCAAAACCCATGAAACAAAGACAGTGAAAGAGAGAGAAATTCTTACACAATTCGTTCAGGGGCTGTGATGCAACCTGGATTGACCATATCTAGACCCACAGCTGGATGAGACATAAGGGTGGACATTCTTGGGGCTGAGAGGTGTGGTGAGGTTGGGTGAGCAAACGCAGACCCTTTAAAGTAATACTGCGTGCTACCCATCGCATGGGTCCCAAATCTCCAGGTTCAAGGGCATCTTCCTACATCGAAAACATGCATGAGAAACCCAGAAGATGGTACACCGTGTGATGGGGAAAGGTTTCTAAAACGCACCTCATTTCTCATCTCCTTGTGCTCGGGTTCCCCATTCCAGCCACTTTACTAGCAATCTCCCTACTTGGAGCATCAGCACCTTTAACCTCCTGTTCCGTACAGGTTGCAATTTGTCCTGAGGATGAACGGGAAGACGGGGAACCAATGAGAGACTAGCTCTTGGTGTTGGGACAGGCACAGGTCACTCTATTTTCCCATCAGGAAGAAGAATTAACCACAGGCTCAGCCTGCCCCCCGGAACCAGAACAGGGCCTGAAGCCATCCTGCGCTTTTGCGGCCAGCTCCCGAAAAAGCGAGTTGTAAAATGGAGCTTCAGGGCACTGCAATTCACAAACCTGCACAGTTATAAATGATAACTCTCGTCCACAAATATATTGAGGGAAGGCAAAGACGAGGAATTGAAATCAAGGCAGAATTGCAGGAAACAGATTTCAGGAGGTAGATTCGAATCGCCTTTAAAGCACATGAAAAGCGGCAAAACGTTGACAATGATGCCCTTGGCCAAAAAGGGCGTATGCGTTTTTTCCTGAATATATTCAGGAAAAAACGCATACGCCCTTTTTGGCCAACCAAGCAACCTGGAAAGGCAAATCAGCGCTACAAAGAAGTCTCGCTTCCCATCGGTCAAAAGGGCCATGCTGAAAAAAGTGTCAAAAAAAGAAATGCAGGACAGGCCATGGAGAAATGGGAGCCTTGCTACACTGATGGGCGGGATGTAAATTGCCAACAGCCACTCTGGAGAAGTGTACGGTGTGTCCTGAAACATCTAAAAAACACAGCTTAGAGAGCATAGGGCACTTCCACGCATGGGGGTATAAAGTGGGAAAATTAAAAATCAGCAAGACACAAGCACCCCAAAGTTTAGGGCTGCTCTGTTGACAAGGACCTCCACTTCATTCCACCTTAAATATCCCAGGAAAGTGAAAAATGGATAAAAAATTGGAGGTCCATATGTACAATGGAATATCACTCAGCCATGAAATCAATGTCATAAGGCTAGTAGCAGCATGATGAGTGGATTTAGGTACGACGATTCTAAGTGACATAAGTCACACAGAAAAGGACACTTCTCATAAGGTGTCACTTATAGAGGGAATGTAAAAACCGTTACACTTGAACTGAATTACAAAACAGAACAGAGTCACACATGCAGAAAACACACTATGGCTGCTTAACGGGAAAGGTGAGGTGGGGTGATCCATAAAACAAGAGTTTCAAATTAGCTCAGATACCGTTCCATAAACCCAATATGTAACAGACAAGACCTACTCCTTGCTCAGAGAACTGGACTCAACACGCCCGATTCACCGCACAAGAATATATCTGACTAGTAATAATCTTAAAACCTATGTATTGATATCTCTCTGTTAGTGAGTCAAGTGGGTGTAAAGCGGCATAAACACAGCCGTGAAAAGCAGCTAAACCCCATTATAAAAATAAATTACTTTTCAAAACCCATGAAACAAAGACAGTGAAAGAGAGAGAAATTCTTACACAATTCGTTCAGGGGCTGTGATGCAACCTGGATTGACCATATCTAGACCCACAGCTGGATGAGACATAAGTGTGGACATTCTTGGGGATGAGAGGTGTGGTGAGGTTGGGTGAGCAAACGCAGACCCTTTAAAGTAATACTGCGTGCTACCCATCGCATGGGTCCCAAATCTACAGGTTCAAGGGCATCTTCCTACATCGAAAACATGCATGAGAAACCCAGAAGATGGTACACCGTGTGATGGGGAAAGGTTTCTAAAACGCACCTCATTTCTCATCTCCTTGTGCTCGGGTTCCCCATTCCAGCCACTTTACTAGCAATCTCCCTACTTGGAGCATCAGCACCTTTAACCTCCTGTTCCGTACAGGTTGCAATTTGTCCTGAGAATGAACGGGAAGACGGGGAACCAATGAGAGACTAGCTCTTGGTGTTGGGACAGGCACAGGTCACTCTATTTTCCCATCAGGAAGAAGAATTAACCACAGGCTCAGCCTGCCCCCCAGAACCAGAACAGGGCCTGAAGCCATCCTGCGCTTTTGCGGCCAGCTCCCGAAAAAGCGAGTTGTAAAATGGAGCTTCAGGGCACTGCAATTCACAAACATGCACAGTTATAAATGATAACTCTCGTCCACAAATATATTGAGGGAAGGCAAAGACGAGGAATTGAAATCAAGGCAGAATTGCAGGAAACAGATTTCAGGAGGTAGATTCGAATCGCCTTTAAAGCACATGAAAAGCGGCAAAACGTTGACAATGATGCCCTTGGCCAAAAAGGGCGTATGCGTTTTTTCCTGAATATATTCAGGAAAAAACGCATACGCCCTTTTTGGCCAACCAAGCAACCTGGAAAGGCAAATCAGCGCTACAAAGAAGTCTCGCTTCCCATCGGTCAAAAGGGCCATGCTGAAAAAAGTGTCAAAACCAGAAATGCAGGACAGGCCATGGAGAAATGGGAGCCTTGCTACACTGATGGGCGGGATGTAAATTGCCAACAGCCACTCTGGAGAAGTGTACGTTGTGTCCTGAAACATCTAAAAAACACATCTTAGAGAGCATAGGGCACTTCCACGCATGGGGGTATAAAGTGGGAAAATTAAAAATCAGCAAGACACAATCACCCCCAAGTTTAGGGCTGCTCTGTTGACAAGGACCTCCACTTCATTCCACCTTAAATATCCCAGGAAAGCGAAAAATGGATAAAAAATTGGATGTCCATATGTACAATGGAATATCACTCATCCATGAAATCAATGTCATAAGGCTAGTAGCAGCATGATGAGTGGATATAGGTACGACAATTCTACGTGAAATAAGTCACACAGAAAAGGACACTTCTCATAAGGTGTCACTTATAGAGGGAATGTAAAAACCGTTACACTTCAACTGAATTACAAAACAGAACAGAGTCACACATGCAGAAAACACACTATGGCTGCTTAACGGGAAAGGTGAGGTGGGGTGATCCATAAAACAAGAGTTTCAAATTAGCTCAGATACCGTTCCATAAACCCAATATGTAACAGACAAGACCTACTCCTTGCTCAGAGAACTGGACTCAACACGCCCGATTCACCGCACAAGAATATATCTGACTAGTAATAATCTTAAAACCTATGTATTGATATCTCTCTGTTAGTGAGTCAAGTGGGTGTAAAGCGGCATAAACACAGCCGTGAAAAGCAGCTAAACCCCATTATAAAAATAAATTACTTTTCAAAACCCATGAAACAAAGACAGTGAAAGAGAGAGAAATTCTTACACAATTCGTTCAGGGGCTGTGATGCAACCTGGATTGACCATATCTAGACCCACAGCTGGATGAGACATAAGTGTGGACATTCTTGGGGATGAGAGGTGTGGTGAGGTTGGGTGAGCAAACGCAGACCCTTTAAAGTAATACTGCGTGCTACCCATCGCATGGGTCCCAAATCTACAGGTTCAAGGGCATCTTCCTACATCGAAAACATGCATGAGAAACCCAGAAGATGGTACACCGTGTGATGGGGAAAGGTTTCTAAAACGCACCTCATTTCTCATCTCCTTGTGCTCGGGTTCCCCATTCCAGCCACTTTACTAGCAATCTCCCTACTTGGAGCATCAGCACCTTTAACCTCCTGTTCCGTACAGGTTGCAATTTGTCCTGAGAATGAACGGGAAGACGGGGAACCAATGAGAGACTAGCTCTTGGTGTTGGGACAGGCACAGGTCACTCTATTTTCCCATCAGGAAGAAGAATTAACCACAGGCTCAGCCTGCCCCCCAGAACCAGAACAGGGCCTGAAGCCATCCTGCGCTTTTGCGGCCAGCTCCCGAAAAAGCGAGTTGTAAAATGGAGCTTCAGGGCACTGCAATTCACAAACATGCACAGTTATAAATGATAACTCTCGTCCACAAATATATTGAGGGAAGGCAAAGACGAGGAATTGAAATCAAGGCAGAATTGCAGGAAACAGATTTCAGGAGGTAGATTCGAATCGCCTTTAAAGCACATGAAAAGCGGCAAAACGTTGACAATGATGCCCTTGGCCAAAAAGGGCGTATGCGTTTTTTCCTGAATATATTCAGGAAAAAACGCATACGCCCTTTTTGGCCAACCAAGCAACCTGGAAAGGCAAATCAGCGCTACAAAGAAGTCTCGCTTCCCATCGGTCAAAAGGGCCATGCTGAAAAAAGTGTCAAAACCAGAAATGCAGGACAGGCCATGGAGAAATGGGAGCCTTGCTACACTGATGGGCGGGATGTAAATTGCCAACAGCCACTCTGGAGAAGTGTACGTTGTGTCCTGAAACATCTAAAAAACACATCTTAGAGAGCATAGGGCACTTCCACGCATGGGGGTATAAAGTGGGAAAATTAAAAATCAGCAAGACACAATCACCCCCAAGTTTAGGGCTGCTCTGTTGACAAGGACCTCCACTTCATTCCACCTTAAATATCCCAGGAAAGCGAAAAATGGATAAAAAATTGGATGTCCATATGTACAATGGAATATCACTCATCCATGAAATCAATGTCATAAGGCTAGTAGCAGCATGATGAGTGGATATAGGTACGACAATTCTACGTGAAATAAGTCACACAGAAAAGGACACTTCTCATAAGGTGTCACTTATAGAGGGAATGTAAAAACCGTTACACTTCAACTGAATTACAAAACAGAACAGAGTCACACATGCAGAAAACACACTATGGCTGCTTAACGGGAAAGGTGAGGTGGGGTGATACATAAAACAAGAGTTTCAAATTAGCTCAGATACTGTTCCATAAACCCAATATGTAACAGACAAGACCTAGTCCTTGCTCAGAGAACTGGACTCAACACGCCCGATTCACCGCACAAGAATATATCTGACTAGTAATAATCTTAAAACCTATGTATTGATATCTCTCTGTTAGTGTGTCAAGTGGGTGTAAAGCGGCATAAACACAGCCGTGAAAAGCAACTAAACCCCATTATAAAAATAAATTACTTTTCAAAACCCATGAAACAAAGACAGTGAAAGAGAGAGAAATTCTTACACAATTCGTTCAGGGTCTGTGATGCAACCTGGATTGACCATATCTAGACCCACAGCTGGATGAGACATAAGGGTGGACACTCTTGGGGCTGAGAGGTTTGGTGAGGTTGTGTGAGCAAACGCAGACCCTTTAAAGTAATCCTGCATGCTACCCATCACATGGGTCCCAAATCTCCAGGTTCAAGGGCATCTTCGTACATCGAAAACATGCATGAGAAACCCAGAAGATGGTACACCGTGTGATGGGGAAAGGTTTCTAAAACGCACCTCATTTCTCATCTCCTTGTGCTCGGGTTCGCCATTCCAGCCACTTTACTAGCAATCTCCCTACTTGGAGCATCAGCACCTTTAACCTCCTGTTCCGTACAGGTTGCAATTTGTCCTGAGGATGAACGGGAAGACGGGGAACCAATGAGAGACTAGCTCTTGGTGTTGGGACAGGCACAGGTCACTCTATTTTCCCATCAGGAAGAAGAATTAACCACAGGCTCAGCCTGCCCCCCGGAACCAGAACAGGGCCTGAAACCATCCTGCGCTTTTGCGGCCAGCTCCCGAAAAAGCGAGTTGTAAAATGGAGCTTCAGGGCACTTCAATTCACAAACCTGCACAGTTATAAATGATAACTCTCGTCCACATATATATTGAGGGAAGGCAAAGACGAGGAATTGAAATCAAGGCAGAATTGCAGGAAACAGATTTCAGGAGGTAGATTCGAATCGCCTTTAAAGCACATGAAAAGCAGCAAAATGTTGACAATGATGCCCTTGGCCAAAAAGGGCGTATGCGTTTTTTCCTGAATATATTCAGGAAAAAACGCATACGCCCTTTTTGGCCAACCAAGCAACCTGGAAAGGCAAATCAGCGCTACAAAGAAGTCTCGCTTCCCATCGGTCAAAAGGGCCATGCTGAAAAAAGTGTCAAAAAAAGAAATGCAGGACAGGCCATGGAGAAATGGGAGCCTTGCTACACTGATGGGCGGGATGTAAATTGCCAACAGCCACTCTGGAGAAGTGTACGGTGTGTCCTGAAACATCTAAAAAACACAGCTTAGAGAGCATAGGGCTCTTCCACGCATGGGGGTATAAAGTGGGAAAATTAAAAATCAGCAAGACACAAGCACCCCAAAGTTCAGGGCTGCTCTGTTGACAAGGACCTCCACTTCATTCCACCTTAAATATCCCAGGAAAGCGAAAAATGGATAAAAAATTGGAGGTCCATATGTACAATGGAATATCACTCAGCCATGAAATCAATGTCATAAGGCTACTAGCAGCATGATGAGTGGATTTAGGTACGACGATTCTAAGTGACATAAGTCACACAGAAAAGGACACTTCTCATAAGGTGTCACTTATAGAGGGAATGTAAAAACCGTTACACTTGAACTGAATTACAAAACAGAACAGAGTCACACATGCAGAAAACACACTATGGCTGCTTAACGGGAAAGGTGAGGTGGGGTGATCCATAAAACAAGAGTTTCAAATTAGCTCAGATACCGTTCCATAAACCCAATATGTAACAGAGAAGACCTACTCCTTGCTCACAGAACTGGACTCAACACGCCCAATTCACCGCACAAGAATATATCTGACTAGTAATAATCTTAAAACCTATGTATTGATATCTCTCTGTTATTGTGTCAAGTGGGTGTAAAGCGGCATAAACACAGCCGTGAAAAGCAGCTAAACCCCATTATAAAAATAAATTACTTTTAAAAACCCATGAAACAAAGACAGTGAAAGAGAGAGAAATTCTTATACAATACGTTCAGGGGCTGTGATGCAACCTGGATTGACCATATCTAGATCCACAGCTGGATGAGACATATGGGTGGACACTCTTGGGGCTGAGAGGTGTGGTGAGGTTGGGTGAGCAAACGCAGACCCTTTAAAGTAATACTGCGTGCTGCCCATCGCATGGGTCCCAAATCTCCAGGTTCAAGGGCATCTTCGTACATCGAAAACATGCATGAGAAACCCAGAAGATGGAACACCGTGTGATGGGGAAAGGTTTCTAAAACGCACCTCATTTCTCATCTCCTTGTGCTCGGGTTCGCCATTCCAGCCACTTTCCTAGCAATCTCCCTACTTGGAGCATCAGCACCTTTAACCTCCTGTTCCGTACAGGTTGCAATTTGTCCTGAGGATGAACGGGAAGATGGGGAACCAATGAGAGACTAGCTCTTGGTGTTGGGACAGGCACAGGTCACTCTATATTCCCATCAGGAAGAAGAATTAACCTCAGGCTCAGACTGCCCCCCGGAACCAGAACAGGGCCTGAAGCCATCCTGCGCTTTTGCGGCCAGCTCCCGAAAAAGCGAGTTGTAAAATGGAGCTTCAGGGCACTGCAATTCACAAACCTGCACAGTTATAAATGATAACTCTCGTCCACAAATATATTGAGGGAAGGCAAAGACGAGGAATTGAAATCAAGGCAGAATTGCAGGAAACAGATTTCAGGAGGTAGAGTCGAATCGCCTTTAAAGCACATGAAAAGCGGCAAAACGTTGACAATGATGCCCTTGGCCAAAAAGGGCGTATGCGTTTTTTCCTGAATATATTCAGGAAAAAACGCATACGCCCTTTTTGGCCAACCAAGCAACCTGGAAAGGCAAATCAGCGCTACAAAGAAGTCTCGCTTCCCATCGGTCAAAAGGGCCATGCTGAAAAAAGTGTCAAAACCAGAAATGCAGGACAGGCCATGGAGAAACGGGAGCCTTGCTACACTGATGGGCGGGATGTAAATTGCCAACAGCCACTCTGGAGAAGTGTACGGTGTTTCCTGAAACATCTAAAAAACACAGCTTAGAGAGCATAGGGCACTTCCAAGCATGGGGGTATAAAGTGGGAAAATTAAAAATCAGCAAGACACAAGCACCCCCAAGTTTAGGGCTGCTCTGTTGACAAGGACCTCCACTTCATTCCACCTTAAATATCCCAGGAAAGCGAAAAATGGATAAAAAATTGGAGGTCCATATGTACAATGGAATATCACTCAGCCATGAAATCAATGTCATAAGGCTAGTAGAAGCATGATGAGTGGATTTAGGTACGACAATTCTAAGTGAAATAAGTCACACAGAAAAGGACACTTCTCATAAGGTGTCACTTATAGAGGGAATGTAAAAACCGTTACACTTCAACTGAATTACAAAACAGAACAGAGTCACACATGCAGAAAACACACTATGGCTTCTTAACGGGAAAGGTGAGGTGGGGTGATCCATAAAACAAGAGTTTCAAATTAGCTCAGATACCGTTCCATAAACCCAATATGTAACAGACAAGACCTACTCCTTGCTCAGAGAACTGGACTCAACACGCCCGATTCACCGCACAAGAATATATCTGACTAGTAATAATCTTAAAACCTATGTATTGATATCTCTCTGTTAGTGAGTCAAGTGGGTGTAAAGCGGCATAAACACAGCCGTGAAAAGCAGCTAAACCCCATTATAAAAATAAATTACTTTTCAAAACCCATGAAACAAAGACAGTGAAAGAGAGAGAACTTCTTACACAATTCGTTCAGGGGCTGTGATGCAACCTGGATTGACCATATCTAGACCCACAGCTGGATGAGACATAAGGGTGGACATTCTTGGGGCTGAGAGGTGTGGTGAGGTTGGGTGAGCAAACGCAGACCCTTTAAAGTAATACTGCGTGCTACCCATCGCATGGGTCCCAAATCTCCAGGTTCAAGGGCATCTTCCTACATCGAAAACATGCATGAGAAACCCAGAAGATGGTACACCGTGTGATGGGGAAAGGTTTCTAAAACGCACCTCATTTCTCATCTCCTTGTTCTCGGGTTCCCCATTCCAGCCACTTTACTAGCAATCTCCCTACTTGGAGCATCAGCACCTTTAACCTCCTGTTCCGTACAGGTTGCAATTTGTCCTGAGGATGAACGGGAAGACGGGGAACCAATGAGAGACTAGCTCTTGGTGTTGGGACAGGCACAGGTCACTCTATTTTCCCATCAGGAAGAAGAATTAACCACAGGCTCAGCCTGCCCCCCGGAACCAGAACAGGGCCTGAAGCCATCCTGCGCTTTTGCGGCCAGCTCCCGAAAAAGCGAGTTGTAAAATGGAGCTTCAGGGCACTGCAATTCACAAACCTGCACAGTTATAAATGATAACTCTCGTCCACAAATATATTGAGGGAAGGCAAAGACGAGGAATTGAAATCAAGGCAGAATTGCAGGAAACAGATTTCAGGAGGTAGATTCGAATCGCCTTTAAAGCACATGAAAAGCGGCAAAACGTTGACAATGATGCCCTTGGCCAAAAAGGGCGTATGCGTTTTTTCCTGAATATATTCAGGAAAAAACGCATACGCCCTTTTTGGCCAACCAAGCAACCTGGAAAGGCAAATCAGCGCTACAAAGAAGTCTCGCTTCCCATCGGTCAAAAGGGCCATGCTGAAAAAAGTGTCAAAAAAAGAAATGCAGGACAGGCCATGGAGAAATGGGAGCCTTGCTACACTGATGGGCGGGATGTAAATTGCCAACAGCCAATCTGGAGAAGTGTACGGTGTGTCCTGAAACATCTAAAAAACACAGCTTAGAGAGCATAGGGCACTTCCACGCATGGGGGTATAAAGTGGGAAAATTAAAAATCAGCAAGACACAAGCACCCCAAAGTTTAGGGCTGCTCTGTTGACAAGGACCTCCACTTCATTCCACCTTAAATATCCCAGGAAAGCAAAAAATGGATAAAATATTAGAGGTCCATTTGTACAATGGAATATCACTCAGCCATGAAATCAATGTCATAAGGCTAGTAGCAGCATGATGAGTGGATTTAGGTACGACGATTCTAAGTGACATAAGTCTCACAGAAAAGGACACTTCTCATAAGGTGTCACTTATAGAGGGAATGTAAAAACCGTTACACTTGAACTGAATTACAAAACAGAACAGAGTCACACATGCAGAAAACACACTATGGCTGCTTAACGGGAAAGGTGAGGTGGGGTGATCCATAAAACAAGAGTTTCAAATTAGCTCAGATACCGTTCCATAAACCCAATATGTAACAGACAACACCTACTCCTTGCTCAGAGAACTGGACTCAACACGCCCGATTCACCGCACAAGAATATATCTGACTAGTAATAATCGTAAAACCTATGTATTGATATCTCTCTGTTAGTGAGTCAAGTGGGTGTAAAGCGGCATAAACACAGCCGTGAAAAGCAGCTAAACCCCATTATAAAAATAAATTACTTTTCAAAACCCATGAAACAAAGACAGTGAAAGAGAGAGAAATTCTTACACAATTCGTTCAGGGGCTGTGATGCAACCTGGATTGACCATATCTAGACCCACAGCTGGATGAGACATAAGGGTGGACACTCTTGGGGCTGAGAGGTTTGGTGAGGTTGGGTGAGCAAACGCAGACCCTTTAAAGTAATACTGCGTGCTACCCATCGCATGGGTCCCAAATCTCCAGGTTCAAGGGCATCTTCCTACATCGAAAACATGCATGAGAAACCCAGAAGATGGTACACCGTGTGATGGGGAAAGGTTTCTAAAACGCACCTCATTTCTCATCTCCTTGTGCTCGGGTTCGCCATTCCAGCCACTTTACTAGCAATCTCCCTACTTGGAGCATCAGCACCTTTAACCTCCTGTTCCGTACAGGTTGCAATTTGTCCTGAGGATGAACGGGAAGACGGGGAACCAATGAGAGACTAGCTCTTGGTGTTGGGACAGGCACAGGTCACTCTATTTTCCCATCAGGAAGAAGAATTAACCACAGGCTCAGCCTGCCCCCAGGAACAAGAACAGGGCCTGAAGCCATCCTGCGCTTTTGCGGCCAGCTCCCGAAAAAGCGAGTTGTAAAATGGAGCTTCAGGGCACTGCAATTCACAAACGTGCACATTTATAAATGATAACTCTCATCCACAAATATATTGAGGGAAGGCAAAGACGAGGAATTGAAATCAAGGCAGAATTGCAGGAAACAGATTTCAGGAGGTAGATTCGAATCGCCTTTAAAGCACATGAAAAGTGGCAAAACTTTGACAATGATGCCCTTGGCCAAAAAGGGCGTATGCGTTTTTTCCTGAATATATTCAGGAAAAAACGCATACGCCCTTTGTGGCCAACCAAGCAACCTGGAAAGGCAAATCAGCGCTACAAAGAAGTCTCGCTTCCCATCGGTCAAAAGGGCCATGCTGAAAAAAGTGTCAAAACCAGAAATGCAGGACAGGCCATGGAGAAATGGGAGCCTTGCTACACTGATGGGCGGGATGTAAATTGCCAACAGCCACTCTGGAGAAGTGTACGGTGTGTCCTGAAACATGTAAAAAACACAGCTTAGAGAGCATAGGGCACTTCCACGCATGGGGGTATAAAGTGGGAAAATTAAAAATCAGCAAGACACAAGCACCCCAAAGTTTAGGGCTGCTCTGTTGACAAGGACCTCCACTTCATTCCACCTTAAATATCCCAGGAAAGTGAAAAATGGATAAAAAATTGGAGGTCCATATGTACAATGGAATATCACTCAGCCATGAAATCAATGTCATAAGGCTAGTAGCAGCATGATGAGTGGATTTAGGTACGACGATTCTAAGTGACATAAGTCACACAGAAAAGGACACTTCTCATAAGGTGTCACTTATAGAGGGAATGTAAAAACCGTTACACTTGAACTGAATTACAAAACAGAACAGAGTCACACATGCAGAAAACACACTATGGCTGCTTAACGGGAAAGGTGAGGTGGGGTGATCCATAAAACAAGAGTTTCAAATTAGCTCAGATACCGTTCCATAAACCCAATATGTAACAGACAAGACCTACTCCTTGCTCAGAGAACTGGACTCAACACGCCCGATTCACCGCACAAGAATATATCTGACTAGTAATAATCTTAAAACCTATGTATTGATATCTCTCTGTTAGTGAGTCAAGTGGGTGTAAAGCGGCATAAACACAGCCGTGAAAAGCAGCTAAACCCCATTATAAAAATAAATTACTTTTCAAAATCCATGAAACAAAGACAGTGAAAGAGAGAGAAATTCTTACACAATTCGTTCAGGGGCTGTGATGCAACCTGGATTGACCATATCTAGACCCACAGCTGGATGAGACATAAGTGTGGACATTCTTGGGGATGAGAGGTGTGGTGAGGTTGGGTGAGCAAACGCAGACCCTTTAAAGTAATACTGCGTGCTACCCATCGCATGGGTCCCAAATCTACAGGTTCAAGGGCATCTTCCTACATCGAAAACATGCATGAGAAACCCAGAAGATGGTACACCGTGTGATGGGGAAAGGTTTCTAAAACGCACCTCATTTCTCATCTCCTTGTGCTCGGGTTCCCCATTCCAGCCACTTTACTAGCAATCTCCCTACTTGGAGCATCAGCACCTTTAACCTCCTGTTCCGTACAGGTTGCAATTTGTCCTGAGAATGAACGGGAAGACGGGGAACCAATGAGAGACTAGCTCTTGGTGTTGGGACAGGCACAGGTCACTCTATTTTCCCATCAGGAAGAAGAATTAACCACAGGCTCAGCCGGCCCCCCGGAACCAGAACAGGGCCTGAAGCCATCCTGCGCTTTTGCGGCCAGCTCCCGAAAAAGCGAGTTGTAAAATGGAGCTTCAGGGCACTGCAATTCACAAACATGCACAGTTATAAATGATAACTCTCGTCCACAAATATATTGAGGGAAGGCGAAGACGAGGAATTGAAATCAAGGCAGAATTGCAGGAAACAGATTTCAGGAGGTAGATTCGAATCGCCTTTAAAGCACATGAAAAGCGGCAAAACGTTGACAATGATGCCCTTGGCCAAAAAGGGCGTATGCGTTTTTTCCTGAATATATTCAGGAAAAAACGCATACGCCCTTTTTGGCCAACCAAGCAACCTGGAAAGGCAAATCAGCGCTACAAAGAAGTCTCGCTTCCCATCGGTCAAAAGGGCCATGCTGAAAAAAGTGTCAAAACCAGAAATGCAGGACAGGCCATGGAGAAATGGGAGCCTTGCTACACTGATGGGCGGGATGTAAATTGCCAACAGCCACTCTGGAGAAGTGTACGGTGTGTCCTGAAACATCTAAAAAACACAGCTTAGAGAGCATAGGGCACTTCCACGCATGGGGGTATAAAGTGGGAAAATTAAAAATCAGCAAGACACAAGCACCCCAAAGTTTAGGGCTGCTCTGTTGACAAGGACCTCCACTTCATTCCACCTTAAATATCCCAGGAAAGCGAAAAATGGATAAAAAATTGGAGGTCCATATGTACAATGGAATATCACTCAGCCATGAAATCAATGTCAAAAGGCTAGTAGAAGCATGATGAGTGGGTTTAGGTACGACAATTCTAAGTGAAATAAGTCACACAGAAAAGGACACTTCTCATAAGGTGTCACTTATAGAGGGAATGTAAAAACAGTTACACTTCAACTGAATTACAAAACAGAACAGAGTCACACATGCAGAAAACACACTATGGCTGCTTAACGGGAAAGGTGAGGTGGGGTGATCCATAAAACAAGAGTTTCAAATTAGCTCAGATACCGTTCCATAAAACCAATATGTAACAGACAAGACCTACTCCTTGCTCAGAGAACTGGACTCAACACGCCCGATTCACCGCACATGAATATATCTGACTAGTAATAATCTTAAAACCTATGTATTGATATCTCTCTGTTAGTGTGTCAAGTGGGTGTAAAGCGGCATAAACACAGCCGTGAAAAGCAGCTAAACCCCATTATAAACATAAATTACTTTTAAAAACCCATGAAACAAAGACAGTGAAAGAGAGAGAAATTCTTACACAATTCGTTCAGGGGCTGTGATGCAACCTGGATTGACCATATCTAGACCCACAGCTGGATGAGACATAAGGGTGGACACTCTTGGGGCTGAGAGGTGTGGTGAGGTTGGGTGAGCAAACGCAGACCCTTTAAAGTAATACTGCGTGCTGCCCATCGCATGGCTCCCAAATCTCCAGGTTCAAGGGCATCTTCCTACATCGAAAACATGAATGAGAAACCCAGAAGATGGTACACCAGGTGATGGGGAAAGGTTTCTAAAACGCACCTCATTTCTCATCTCCTTGTGCTCGGGTTCGCCATTCCAGCCACTTTACTAGCAATCTCCCTACTTGAAGCATCAGCACCTTTAACCTCCTGTTCCGTACAGGTTGCAATTTGTCCTGAGGATGAACGGAAAGACGGGGAACCAATGAGAGACTAGCTCTTGGTGTTGGGACAGGCACAGGTCACTCTATTTTCCCATCAGGAAGAAGAATTAACCACAGGCTCAGCCTGCCCCCCGGAACCAGAACAGGGCCTGAAGCCATCCTGCGCTTTTGCAGCCAGCTCCCGAAAAAGCGAGTTGTAAAATGGAGCTTCAGGGCACTGCAATTCACAAACCTGCACAGTTATAAATGATAACTGTCGTCCACAAATATATTGAGGGAAGGCAAAGACGAGGAATTGAAATCAAGGCAGTATTGCAGGAAACAGATTTCAGGAGGTAGAGTCGAATCGCCTTTAAAGCACATGAAAAGCGGCAAAACGTTGACAATGATGCCCTTGGCCAAAAAGGGCGTATGCGTTTTTTCCTGAATATATTCAGGAAAAAACGCATACGCCCTTTTTGGCCAACCAAGCAACCTGGAAAGGCAAATCAGCGCTACAAAGAAGTCTCGCTTCCCATCGGTCAAAAGGGCCATGCTGAAAAAAGTGTCAAAACCAGAAATGCAGGACAGGCCATGGAGAAACGGGAGCCTTGCTACACTGATGGGCGGGATGTAAATTGCCAACAGCCACTCTGGAGAAGTGTACGGTGTGTCCTGAAACATCTAAAAAACACAGCTTAGAGAGCATAGGGCACTTCCAAGCATGGGGGTATAAAGTGGGAAAATTAAAAATCAGCAAGACACAAGCACCCCCAAGTTTAGGGCTGCTCTGTTGACAAGGACCTCCACTTCATTCCACCTTAAATATCCCAGGAAAGCGAAAAATGGATAAAAAATTGGAGGTCCATATGTACAATGGAATATCACTCAGCCATGAAATCAATGTCATAAGGCTAGTAGAAGCATGATGAGTGGATTTAGGTACGACAATTCTAAGTGAAATAAGTCACACAGAAAAGGACACTTCTCATAAAGTGTCACTTATAGAGGGAATGTAAAAACCGTTACACTTCAACTGAATTACAAAACAGAACAGAGTCACACATGCAGAAAACACACTATGGCTTCTTAACGGGAAAGGTGAGGTGGGGTGATCCATAAAACAAGAGTTTCAAATTAGCTCAGATACCGTTCCATAAACCCAATATGTAACAGACAAGACCTACTCCTTGCTCAGAGAACTGGACTCAACACGCCCGATTCACCGCACAAGAATATATCTGACTAGTAATAATCTTAAAACCTATGTATTGATATCTCTCTGTTAGTGTGTCAAGTGGGTGTAAAGCGGCATAAACACAGCCGTGAAAAGCAGCTAAACCCCATTATAAAAATAAATTACTTTTAAAAACCCATGAAACAAAGACAGTGAAAGAGGGAGAAATTCTCACACAATTCGTTCAGGGGCTGTGATGCAACCTGGATTGACCATATCTAGACCCACAGCTGGATGAGACATAAGGGTGGACACTCTTGGGGCTGAGAGGTGTGGTGAGGTTGGGTGAGCAAACGCAGACCCTTTAAAGTAATACTGCGTGCTACCCATCGCATGGGTCCCAAATCTACAGGTTCAAGGGCATCTTCAAACATCGAAAACATGCATGAGAAACCCAGAAGATGGTACACCGTGTGATGGGGAAAGGTTTCTAAAACGCACCTCATTTCTCATCTCCTTGTGCTCGGGTTCCCCATTCCAGCCACTTTACTAGCAATCTCCCTACTTGGAGCATCAGCACCTTTAACCTCCTGTTCCGTACAGGTTGCAATTTGTCCTGAGGATGAACGGGAAGAAGGGGAACCAATGAGAGACTAGCTCATGGTGTTGGGACAGGCACAGGTCACTCTATTTTCCCATCAGGAAGAAGAATTAACCACAGGCTCAGCCTGCCCCCCGGAACCAGAACAGGGCCTGAAGCCATCCTGTGCTTTTGCGGCCAGCTCCCGAAAAAGCGAGCTGTAAAATGGAGCTTCAGGGCACTGCAATTCACAAACATGCACAGTTATAAATGATAACTCTCGTCCACAAATATATTGAGGGAAGGCAAAGACGAGGAATTGAAATCAAGGCAGAATTGCAGGAAACAGATTTCAGGAGGTAGATTCGAATCGCCTTTAAAGCACATGAAAAGCGGCAAAACGTTGACAATGATGCCCTTGGCCAAAAAGGGCGTATGCGTTTTTTCCTGAATATATTCAGGAAAAAACGCATACGCCCTTTTTGGCCAACCAAGCAACCTGGAAAGGCAAATCAGCGCTACAAAGAAGTCTCGCTTCCCATCGGTCAAAAGGGCCATGCTGAAAAAAGTGTCAAAACCAGAAATGCAGGACAGGCCATGGAGAAATGGGAGCCTTGCTACACTGATGGGCGGGATGTAAATTGCCAACAGCCACTCTGGAGAAGTGTACGGTGTGTCCTGAAACATCTAAAAAACACAGCTTAGAGAGCATAGGGCACTTCCACGCATGGGGGTATAAAGTGGGAAAATTAAAAATCAGCAAGACACAAGCACCCCAAAGTTTAGGGCTGCTCTGTTGACAAGGAACTCCACTTCATTCCACCTTAAATATCCCAGGAAAGCGAAAAATGGATAAAAAATTGGAGGTCCATATGTACAATGGAATATCACTCAGCCATGAAATCAATGTCATAAGGCTAGTAGAAGCATGATGAGTGGATTTAGGTACGACAATTCTAAGTGAAATAAGTCACACAGAAAAGGACACTTCTCATAAGGTGTCACTTATAGAGGGAATGTAAAAACAGTTACACTTCAACTGAATTACAAAACAGAACAGAGTCACACATGCAGAAAACACACTATGGCTGCTTAACGGGAAAGGTGAGGTGGGGTGATCCATAAAACAAGAGTTTCAAATTAGCTCAGATACCGTTCCATAAACCCAATATGTAACAGACAAGACCTTCTCCTTGCTCAGAGAACTGGACTCAACACGCCCGATTCACCGCACATGAATATTTCTGACTAGTAATAATCTTAAAACCTATGTATTGATATCTCTCTGTTAGTGTGTCAAGTGGGTGTAAAGCGGCATAAACACAGCCGTGAAAAGCAGCTAAACCCCATTATAAACATAAATTACTTTTAAAAACCCATGAAACAAAGACAGTGAAAGAGAGAGAAATTCTTACACAATTCGTTCAGGGGCTGTGATGCAACCTGGATTGACCATATCTAGACCCACAGCTGGATGAGACATAAGGGTGGACACTCTTGGGGCTGAGAGGTGTGGTGAGGTTGGGTGAGCAAACGCAGACCCTTTAAAGTAATACTGCGTGCTGCCCATCGCATGGCTCCCAAATCTCCAGGTTCAATGGCATCTTCCTACATCGAAAACATGAATGAGAAACCCAGAAGATGGTACACCAGGTGATGGGGAAAGGTTTCTAAAACGCACCTCATTTCTCATCTCCTTGTGCTCGGGTTCGCCATTCCAGCCACTTTACTAGCAATCTCCCTACTTGGAGCATCAGCACCTTTAACCTCCTGTTCCGTACAGGTTGCAATTTGTCCTGAGGATGAACGGGAAGACGGGGAACCAATGAGAGACAAGCTCTTGGTGTTGGGACAGGCACAGGTCACTCTATTTTCCCATCAGGAAGAAGAATTAACCACAGGCTCAGCCTGCCCCCCGGAACCAGAACAGGGCCTGAAGCCATCCTGCGCTTTTGCGGCCAGCTCCCGAAAAAGCGAGTTGTAAAATGGAGCTTCAGGGCACTGCAATTCACAAACCTGCACAGTTATAAATGATAACTCTCGTCCACAAATATATTGAGGGAAGGCAAAGACGAGGAATTGAAATCAAGGCAGAATTGCAGGAAACAGATTTCAGGAGGTAGAGTCGAATCGCCTTTAAAGCACATGAAAAGCGGCAAAACGTTGACAATGATGCCCTTGGCCAAAAAGGGCGTATGCGTTTTTTCCTGAATATATTCAGGAAAAAACGCATACGCCCTTTTTGTCCAAGCAAGCAACCTGGAAAGGCAAATCAGCGCTACAAAGAAGTCTCGCTTCCCATCGGTCAAAAGGGCCATGCTGAAAAAAGTGTCAAAACCAGAAATGCAGGACAGGCCATGGAGAAACGGGAGCCTTGCTACACTGATGGGCGGGATGTAAATTGCCAACAGCCACTCTGGAGAAGTGTACGGTGTGTCCTGAAACATCTAAAAAACACAGCTTAGAGAGCATAGGGCACTTCCAAGCATGGGGGTATAAAGTGGGAAAATTAAAAATCAGCAAGACACAAGCACCCCAAAGTTTAGGGCTGCTCTGTTGACAAGGACCTCCACTTCATTCCACCTTAAATATCCCAAGAAAGCGAAAAATGGATAAAAAATTGGAGGTCCATATGTACAATGGAATATCACTCAGCCATGAAATCAATGTCATAAGGCTAGTAGAAGCATGATGAGTGGATTTAGGTACGACAATTCTAAGTGAAATAAGTCACACAGAAAAGGACACTTCTCATAAGGTGTCACTTATAGAGGGAATGTAAAAACAGTTACACTTCAACTGAATTACAAAACAGAACAGAGTCACACATGCAGAAAACACACTATGGCTGCTTAACGGGAAAGGTGAGGTGGGGTGATCCATAAAACAAGAGTTTCAAATTAGCTCAGATACCGTTCCATAAACCCAATATGTAACAGACAAGACCTTCTCCTTGCTCAGAGAACTGGACTCAACACGCCCGATTCACCGCACATGAATATATATGACTAGTAATAATCTTAAAACCTATGTATTGATATCTCTCTGTTAGTGTGTCAAGTGGGTGTAAAGCGGCATAAACACAGCCGTGAAAAGCAGCTAAACCCCATTATAAACATAAATTACTTTTAAAAACCCATGAAACAAAGACAGTGAAAGAGAGAGAAATTCTTACACAATTCGTTCAGGGGCTGTGATGCAACCTGGATTGACCATATCTAGACCCACAGCTGGATGAGACATAAGGGTGGACACTCTTGGGGCTGAGAGGTGTGGTGAGGTTGGGTGAGCAAACGCAGACCCTTTAAAGTAATACTGCGTGCTGCCCATCGCATGGCTCCCAAATCTCCAGGTTCAATGGCATCTTCCTACATCGAAAACATGAATGAGAAACCCAGAAGATGGTACACCAGGTGATGGGGAAAGGTTTCTAAAACGCACCTCATTTCTCATCTCCTTGTGCTCGGGTTCGCCATTCCAGCCACTTTACTAGCAATCTCCCTACTTGGAGCATCAGCACCTTTAACCTCCTGTTCCGTACAGGTTGCAATTTGTCCTGAGGATGAACGGGAAGACGGGGAACCAATGAGAGACAAGCTCTTGGTGTTGGGACAGGCACAGGTCACTCTATTTTCCCATCAGGAAGAAGAATTAACCACAGGCTCAGCCTGCCCCCCGGAACCAGAACAGGGCCTGAAGCCATCCTGCGCTTTTGCGGCCAGCTCCCGAAAAAGCGAGTTGTAAAATGGAGCTTCAGGGCACTGCAATTCACAAACCTGCACAGTTATAAATGATAACTCTCGTCCACAAATATATTGAGGGAAGGCAAAGACGAGGAATTGAAATCAAGGCAGAATTGCAGGAAACAGATTTCAGGAGGTAGAGTCGAATCGCCTTTAAAGCACATGAAAAGCGCCAAAACGTTGACAATGATGCCCTTGGCCAAAAAGGGCGTATGCGTTTTTTCCTGAATATATTCAGGAAAAAACGCATACGCCCTTTTTGTCCAACCAAGCAACCTGGAAAGGCAAATCAGCGCTACAAAGAAGTCTCGCTTCCCATCGGTCAAAAGGGCCATGCTGAAAAAAGTGTCAAAACCAGAAATGCAGGACAGGCCATGGAGAAATGGGAGCCTTGCTACACTGATGGGCGGGATGTAAATTGCCAACAGCCACTCTGGAGAAGTGTATGGTGTGTCCTGAAACATCTAAAAAACACAGCTTAGAGAGCATAGGGCACTTCCAAGCATGGGGGTATAAAGTGGGAAAATTAAAAATCAGCAAGACACAAGCACCCCAAAGTTTAGGGCTGCTCTGTTGACAAGGACCTCCACTTCATTCCACCTTAAATATCCCAGGAAAGCGAAAAATGGATAAAAAATTGGAGGTCCATATGTACAATGGAATATCACTCAGCCATGAAATCAATGTCATAAGGCTAGTAGAAGCATGATGAGTGGATTTAGGTACGACAATTCTAAGTGAAATAAGTCACACAGAAAAGGACACTTCTCATAAGGTGTCACTTATAGAGGGAATGTAAAAACCGTTACACTTCAACTGAATTACAAAACAGAACAGAGTCACACATGCAGAAAACACACTATGGCTTCTTAACGGGAAAGGTGAGGTGGGGTGATCCATAAAACAAGAGTTTCAAATTAGCTCAGGTACCGTTCCATAAACCCAATATGTAACAGACAAGACCTACTCCTTGCTCAGAGAACTGGACTCAACACGCCCGATTCACCGCACAAGAATATATCTGACTAGTAATAATCTTAAAACCTATGTATTGATATCTCTCTGTTAGTGAGTCAAGTGGGTGTAAAGCGGCATAAACACAGCCGTGAAAAGCAGCTAAACCCCATTATAAAAATAAATTACTTTTCAAAACCCATGAAACAAAGACAGTGAAAGAGAGAGAAATTCTTACACAATTCGTTCAGGGGCTGTGATGCAACCTGGATTGACCATATCTAGACCCACAGCTGGATGAGACATAAGGGTGGACATTCTTGGGGCTGAGAGGTGTGGTGAGGTTGGGTGAGCAAACGCAGACCCTTTAAAGTAATACTGCGTGCTACCCATCGCATGGGTCCCAAATCTACAGGTTCAAGGGCATCTTCCTACATCGAAAACATGCATGAGAAACCCAGAAGATGGTACACCGTGTGATGGGGAAAGGTTTCTAAAACGCACCTCATTTCTCATCTCCTTGTGCTCGGGTTCCCCATTCCAGCCACTTTACTAGCAATCTCCCTACTTGGAGCATCAGCACCTTTAACCTCCTGTTCCGTACAGGTTGCAATTTGTCCTGAGGATGAACGGGAAGACGGGGAACCAATGAGAGACTAGCTCTTGGTGTTGGGACAGGCACAGGTCACTCTATTTTCCCATCAGGAAGAAGAATTAACCACAGGCTCAGCCTGCCCCCCGGAACCAGAACAGGGCCTGAAGCCATCCTGCGCTTTTGCGGCCAGCTCCCGAAAAAGCGAGTTGTAAAATGGAGCTTCAGGGCACTGCAATTCACAAACCTGCACAGTTATAAATGATAACTCTCGTCCACAAATATATTGAGGGAAGGCAAAGACGAGGAATTGAAATCAAGGCAGAATTGCAGGAAACAGATTTCAGGAGGTAGATTCGAATCGCCTTTAAAGCACATGAAAAGCGGCAAAACGTTGACAATGATGCCCTTGGCCAAAAAGGGCGTATGCGTTTTTTCCTGAATATATTCAGGAAAAAACGCATACGCCCTTTTTGGCCAACCAAGCAACCTGGAAAGGCAAATCAGCGCTACAAAGAAGTCTCGCTTCCCATCGGTCAAAAGGGCCATGCTGAAAAAAGTGTCAAAACCAGAAATGCAGGACAGGCCATGGAGAAATGGGAGCCTTGCTACACTGATGGGCGGGATGTAAATTGCCAACAGCCACTCTGGAGAAGTGTACGGTGTGTTCTGAAACATCTAAAAAACACAGCTTAGAGAGCATAGGGCACTTCCACGCATGGGGGTATAAAGTGGGAAAATTAAAAATCAGCAAGACACAAGCACCCCAAAGTTTAGGGCTGCTCTGTTGACAAGGACCTCCACTTCATTCCACCTTAAATATCCCAAGAAAGCGAAAAATGGATAAAAAATTGGAGGTCCATATGTACAATGGAATATCACTCAGCCATGAAATCAATGTCATAAGGCTAGTAGAAGCATGATGAGTGGATTTAGGTACGACAATTCTAAGTGAAATAAGTCACACAGAAAATGACACTTCTCATAAGGTGTCACTTATAGAGGGAATGTAAAAACAGTTACACTTCAACTGAATTACAAAACAGAACAGAGTCACACATGCAGAAAACACACTATGGCTGCTTAACGGGAAAGGTGAGGTGGGGTGATCCATAAAACAAGAGTTTCAAATTAGCTCAGATACCGTTCCATAAACCCAATATGTAACAGACAAGACCTACTCCTTGCTCAGAGAACTGGACTCAACACGACCGATTCACCGCACATGAATATATCTGACTAGTAATAATCTTAAAACCTATGTATTGATATATCTCTGTTAGTGTGTCAAGTGGGTGTAAAGCGGCATAAACACAGCCGTGAAAAGCAGCTAAACCCCATTATAAACATAAATTACTTTTAAAAACCCATGAAACAAAGACAGTGAAAGAGAGAGAAATTCTTACACAATTCGTTCAGGGGCTGTGATGCAACCTGGATTGACCATATCTAGACCCACAGCTGGATGAGACATAAGGGTGGACACTCTTGGGGCTGAGAGGTGTGGTGAGGTTGGGTGAGCAAACGCAGACCCTTTAAAGTAATACTGCGTGCTGCCCATCGCATGGCTCCCAAATCTCCAGGTTCAAGGGCATCTTCCTACATCGAAAACATGAATGAGAAACCCAGAAGATGGTACACCAGGTGATGGGGAAAGGTTTCTAAAACGCACCTCATTTCTCATCTCCTTGTGCACGGGTTCGCCATTCCAGCCACTTTACTAGCAATCTCCCTACCTGGAGCATCAGCACCTTTAACCTCCTGTTCCGTACAGGTTGCAATTTGTCCTGAGGATGAACGGGAAGACGGGGAACCAATGAGAGACTAGCTCTTGGTGTTGGGACAGGCACAGGTCACTCTATTTTCCCATCAGGAAGAAGAATTAACCACAGGCTCAGCCTGCCCCCCGGAACCAGAACAGGGCCTGAAGCCATCCTGCGCTTTTGCGGCCAGCTCCCGAAAAAGCGAGTTGTAAAATGGAGCTTCAGGGCACTGCAATTCACAAACCTGCACAGTTATAAATGATAACTCTCGTCCACAAATATATTGAGGGAAGGCAAAGACGAGGAATTGAAATCAAGGCAGAATTGCAGGAAACAGATTTCAGGAGGTAGAGTCGAATCGCCTTTAAAGCACATGAAAAGCGGCAAAACGTTGACAATGATGCCCTTGGCCAAAAAGGGCGTATGCGTTTTTTCCTGAATATATTCAGGAAAAAACGCATACGCCCTTTTTGGCCAACCAAGCAACCTGGAAAGGCAAATCAGCGCTACAAAGAAGTCTCGCTTCCCATCGGTCAAAAGGGCCATGCTGAAAAAAGTGTCAAAACCAGAAATGCAGGACAGGCCATGGAGAAACGGGAGCCTTGCTACACTGATGGGCGGGATGTAAATTGCCAAAAGCCACTCTGGAGAAGTGTACGGTGTGTCCTGAAACATCTAAAAAACACAGCTTAGAGAGCATAGGGCACTTCCAAGCATGGGGGTATAAAGTGGGAAAATTAAAAATCAGCAAGACACAAGCACCCCCAAGTTTAGGGCTGCTCTGTTGACAAGGACCTCCACTTCATTCCACCTTAAATATCCCAGGAAAGCGAAAAATGGATAAAAAATTGGAGGTCCATATGTACAATGGAATATCACTCAGCCATGAAATCAATGTCATAAGGCTAGTAGAAGCATGATGAGTGGATTTAGGTACGACAATTCTAAGTGAAATAAGTCACACAGAAAAGGACACTTCTCATAAGGTGTCACTTATAGAGGGAATGTAAAAACCGTTACACTTCAACTGAATTACAAAACAGAACAGAGTCACACATGCAGAAAACACACTATGGCTTCTTAACGGGAAAGGTGAGGTGGGGTGATCCATAAAACAAGAGTTTCAAATTAGCTCAGATACCGTTCCATAAACCCAATATGTAACAGACAAGACCTACTCCTTGCTCAGAGAACTGGACTCAACACGCCCGATTCACCGCACAAGAATATATCTGACTAGTAATAATCTTAAAACCTATGTATTGATATCTCTCTGTTAGTGAGTCAAGTGGGTGTAAAGCGGCATAAACACAGCCGTGAAAAGCAGCTAAACCCCATTATAAAAATAAATTACTTTTCAAAACCCATGAAACAAAGACAGTGAAAGAGAGAGAAATTCTTACACAATTCGTTCAGGGGCTGTGATGCAACCTGGATTGACCATATCTAGACCCACAGCTGGATGAGACATAAGGGTGGACACTCTTGGGGCTGAGAGGTGTGGTGAGGTTGGGTGAGCAAACACAGACCCTTTAAAGTAATACTGCGTGCTACCCATCGCATGGGTCCCAAATCTCCAGGTTCAAGGGCATCTTCCTACATCGAAAACATGCATGAGAAACCCAGAAGATGGTACACCATGTGATGGGGAAAGGTTTGTAAAACGCACCTCATTTCTCATCTCCTTGTGCTCGGGTTCACCATTCCAGCCACTTTACTAGCAATCTCCCTACTTGGAGCATCAGCACCTTTAACCTCCTGTTCCATACAGGTTGCAATTTGTCCTGAGGATGAACGGGAAAATGGGGAACCAATGAGAGACTAGCTCTTGGTGTTGGGACAGGCACAGGTCACTCTATTTTCCCATTAGGAAGAAGAATTAACCACAGGCTCAGCCTGCCCCTCGGAACCAGAACAGGGCCTGAAGCCATCCTGCGCTTTTGCGGCCAGCTCCCGAAAAAGCGAGTTGTAAAATGGAGCTTCAGGGCACTGCAATTCACAAACCTGCACAGTTATAAATGATAACTCTCGTCCACAAATATATTGAGGGAAGGCAAAGACGAGGAATTGAAATCAAGGCAGAATTGCAGGAAACAGATTTCAGGAGGTAGAGTCGAATCGCCTTTAAAGCACATGAAAAGCGGCAAAACGTTGACAATGATGCCCTTGGCCAAAAAGGGCGTATGCGTTTTTTCCTGAATATATTCAGGAAAAAACGCATACGCCCTTTTTGGCCAACCAAGCAACCTGGAAAGGCAAATCAGTGCTACAAAGAAGTCTCGCTTCCCATCGGTCAAAAGGGCCATGCTGAAAAAAGTGTCAAAACCAGAAATGCAGGACAGGCCATGGAGAAACGGGAGCCTTGCTACACTGATGGGTGGGATGTAAATTGCCAACAGCCACTCTGGAGAAGTGTACGGTGTGTCCTGAAACATCTAAAAAACACATCTTAGAGAGCATAGGGCACTTCCACGCATGGGGGTATAAAGTGGGAAAATTAAAAATCAGCAAGACACAATCACCCCCAAGTTTAGGGCTGCTCTGTTGACAAGGACCTCCACTTCATTCCACCTTAAATATCCCAGGAAAGCGAAAAATGGATAAAAAATTGGATGTCCATATGTACAATGGAATATCACTCATCCATGAAATCAATGTCATAAGGCTAGTAGCAGCATGATGAGTGGATATAGGTACGACAATTCTACGTGAAATAAGTCACACAGAAAAGGACACTTCTCATAAGGTGTCACTTATAGAGGGAATGTAAAAACCGTTACACTTCAACTGAATTACAAAACAGAACAGAGTCACACATGCAGAAAACACACTATGGCTGCTTAACGGGAAAGGTGAGGTGGGGTGATACATAAAACAAGAGTTTCAAATTAGCTCAGATACTGTTCCTTAAACCCAATATGTAACAGACAAGACCTACTCCTTGCTCAGAGAACTGGACTCAACACGCCCGATTCACTGCACAAGAATATATCTGACTAGTAATAATCTTAAAACCTATGTATTGATATCTCTCTGTTAGTGTGTCAAGTGGGTGTAAAGCGGCATAAACACAGCCGTGAAAAGCAGCTAAACCCCATTATAAAAATAAATTACTTTTCAAAACCCATGAAACAAAGACAGTGAAAGAGAGAGAAATTCTTACACAATTCGTTCAGGGTCTGTGATGCAACCTGGATTGACCATATCTAGACCCACAGCTGGATGAGACATAAGGGTGGACACTCTTGGGGCTGAGAGGTTTGGTGAGGTTGTGTGAGCAAACGCAGACCCTTTAAAGTAATCCTGCATGCTACCCATCACATGGGTCCCAAATCTCCAGGTTCAAGGGCATCTTCGTACATCGAAAACATGCATGAGAAACCCAGAAGATGGTACACCGTGTTATGGGGAAAGGTTTCTAAAACGCACCTCATTTCTCATCTCCTTGTGCTCGGTTTCGCCATTCCAGCCACTTTACTAGCAATCTCCCTACTTGGAGCATCAGCACCTTTAACCTCCTGTTCCGTACAGGTTGCAATTTGTCCTGAGGATGAACGGGAAGACGGGGAACCAATGAGAGACTAGCTCTTGGTGTTGGGACAGGCACAGGTCACTCTATTTTCCCATCAGGAAGAAGAATTAACCACAGGCTCAGCCTGCCCCCCGGAACCAGAACAGGGCCTGAAGCCATCCTGCGCTTTTGCGGCCAGCCCCCGAAAAAGCGAGTTGTAAAATGGAGCTTCAGGGCACTGCAATTCACAAACCTGCACAGTTATAAATGATAACTCTCGTCCACAAATATATTGAGGGAAGGCAAAGACGAGGAATTGAAATCAAGGCAGAATTGCAGGAAACAGATTTCAGGAGGTAGATTCGAATCGCCTTTAAAGCACATGAAAAGCGGCAAAATGTTGACAATGATGCCCTTGGCCAAAAAGGGCGTATGCGTTTTTTCCTGAATATATTCAGGAAAAAACGCATACGCCCTTTTTGGCCAACCAAGCAACCTGGAAAGGCAAATCAGCGCTATAAAGAAGTCTCGCTTCCCATCGGTCAAAAGGGCCATGCTGAAAAAAGTGTCAAAAAAAGAAATGCAGGACAGGCCATGGAGAAATGGGAGCCTTGCTACACTGATGGGCGGGATGTAAATTGCCAACAGCCACTCTGGAGAAGTGTACGGTGTGTCCTGAAACATCTAAAAAACACAGCTTAGAGAGCATAGGGCTCTTCCACGCATGGGGGTATAAAGTGGGAAAATTAAAAATCAGCAAGACACAAGCACCCCAAAGTTTAGGGCTGCTCTGTTGACAAGGACCTCCACTTCATTCCACCTTAAATATCCCAGGAAAGCGAAAAATGGATAAAAAATTGGAGGTCCATATGTACAATGGAATATCACTCAGCCATGAAATCAATGTCATAAGGCTACTAGCAGCATGATGAGTGGATTTAGGTACGACGATTCTAAGTGACATAAGTCACACAGAAAAGGACACTTCTCATAAGGTGTCACTTATAGAGGGAATGTAAAAACCGTTACACTTGAACTGAATTACAAAACAGAACAGAGTCACACATGCAGAAAACACACTATGGCTGCTTAACGGGAAAGGTGAGGTGGGGTGATCCATAAAACAAGAGTTTCAAATTAGCTCAGATACCGTTCCATAAACCCAATATGTAACAGAGAAGACCTACTCCTTGCTCACAGAACTGGACTCAACACGCCCAATTCACCGCACAAGAATATATCTGACTAGTAATAATCTTAAAACCTATGTATTGATATCTCTCTGTTATTGTGTCAAGTGGGTGTAAAGCGGCATAAACACAGCCGTGAAAAGCAGCTAAACCCCATTATAAAAATAAATTACTTTTAAAAACCCATGAAACAAAGACAGTGAAAGAGAGAGAAATTCTTATACAATACGTTCAGGGGCTGTGATGCAACCTGGATTGACCATATCTAGACCAACAGCTGGATGAGACATATGGGTGGACACTCTTGGGGCTGAGAGTTGTGGTGAGGTTGGGTGAGCAAACGCAGACCCTTTAAAGTAATACTGCGTGCTGCCCATCGCATGGGTCCCAAATCTCCAGGTTCAAGGGCATCTTCGTACATCGAAAACATGCATGAGAAACCCAGAAGATGGAACACCGTGTGATGGGGAAAGGTTTCTAAAACGCACCTCATTTCTCATCTCCTTGTGCTCGGGTTCGCCATTCCAGCCACTTTCCTAGCAATCTCCCTACTTGGAGCATCAGCACCTTTAACCTCCTGTTCCGTACAGGTTGCAATTTGTCCTGAGGATGAACGGGAAGATGGGGAACCAATGAGAGACTAGTTCTTGGTGTTGGGACAGGCACAGGTCACTCTATATTCCCATCAGGAAGAAGAATTAACCTCAGGCTCAGACTGCCCCCCGGAACCAGAACAGGGCCTGAAGCCATCCTGCGCTTTTGCGGCCAGCTCCCGAAAAAGCGAGTTGTAAAATGGAGCTTCAGGGCACTGCAATTCACAAACCTGCAGAGTTATAAATGATAACTCTCGTCCACAAATATATTGAGGGAAGGCAAAGACGAGGAATTGAAATCAAGGCAGAATTGCAGGAAACAGATTTCAGGAGGTAGAGTCGAATCGCCTTTAAAGCACATGAAAAGCGGCAAAACGTTGACAATGATGCCCTTGGCCAAAAAGGGCGTATGCGTTTTTTCCTGAATATATTCAGGAAAAAACGCATACGCCCTTTTTGGCCAACCAAGCAACCTGGAAAGGCAAATCAGCGCTACAAAGAAGTCTCGCTTCCCATCGGTCAAAAGGGCCATGCTGAATAAAGTGTCAAAACCAGAAATGCAGGACAGGCCATGGAGAAACGGGAGCCTTGCTACACTGATGGGCGGGATGTAAATTGCCAACAGCCAATCTGGAGAAGTGTACGGTGTGTCCTGAAACATCTAAAAAACACAGCTTAGAGAGCATAGGGCACTTCCACGCATGGGGGTATAAAGTGGGAAAATTAAAAATCAGCAAGACACAAGCACCCCAAAGTTTAGGGCTGCTCTGTTGACAAGGACCTCCACTTCATTCCACCTTAAATATCCCAGGAAAGTGAAAAATGGATAAAAAATTGGAGGTCCATATGTACAATGGAATATCACTCAGCCATGAAATCAATGTCATAAGGCTAGTAGCAGCATGATGAGTGGATTTAGGTACGACGATTCTAAGTGACATAAGTCACACAGAAAAGGACACTTCTCATAAGGTGTCACTTATAGAGGGAATGTAAAAACCGTTACACTTGAACTGAATTACAAAACAGAACAGAGTCACACATGCAGAAAACACACTATGGCTGCTTAACGGGAAAGGTGAGGTGGGGTGATCCAAAAAACAAGAGTTTCAAATTAGCTCAGATACCGTTCCATAAACCCAATATGTAACAGACAAGACTTACTCCTTGCTCAGAGAACTGGACTCAACACGCCCGATTCACCGCACAAGAATATATCTGACTAGTAATAATCTTAAAACCTATGTATTGATATCTCTCTGTTAGTGTGTCAAGTGGGTGTAAAGCGGCATAAACACACCCGTGAAAAGCAGCTAAACCCCATTATAAACATAAATTACTTTTAAAAACCCATGAAACAAAGACAGTGAAAGAGAGAGAAATTCTTACACAATTCATTCAGGGGCTGTGATGCAACCTGGATTGACCATATCTAGACCCACAGCTGGATGAGACATAAGGGTGGACACTCTTGGGGCTGAGAGGTGTGGTGAGGTTGGGTGAGCAAACGCAGACCCTTTAAAGTAATACTGCGTGCTACCCATCGCATGGGTCCCAAATCTCCAGGTTCAAGGGCATCTTCCTACATCGAAAACATGCATAAGAAACCCAGAAGATGGTACACCGTGTGATGGGGAAAGGTTTCTAAAACGCACCTCATTTCTCATCTCCTTGTGCTCGGGTTCGCCATTCCAGCCACTTTACTAGCAATCTCCCTACTTGGAGCATCAGCACCTTTAACCTCCTGTTCCGTACAGGTTGCAATTTGTCCTGAGGATGAACGGGAAGACGGGGAACCAATGAGAGACTAGCTCTTGGTGTTGGGACAGGCACAGGTCAGTCTATTTTCCCATCAGGAAGAAGAATTAACCACAGGCTCAGCCTGCCCCCCGGAACCAAAACAGGGCTTGAAGCCATTCTGCGCTTTTGCGACCAGCTCCCAAAAAAGCGAGTTGTAAAATGGAGCTTCAGGGCACTGCAATTCACAAACCTGCACAGTTATAAATGATAACTCTCGTCCACAAATATATTGAGGGAAGGCAAAGACGAGGAATTGAAATCAAGGCAGAATTGCAGGAAACAGATTTCAGGAGGTAGAGTCGAATCGCCTTTAAAGCACATGAAAAGCGGCAAAACGTTGACAATGATGCCCTTGGCCAAAAAGGGCGTATGCGTTTTTTCCTGAATATATTCAGGAAAAAACGCATACGCCCTTTTTGGCCAACCAAGCAACCTGGAAAGGCAAATCAGCGCTACAAAGAAGTCTCGCTTCCCATCGGTCAAAAGGGCCATGCTGAAAAAAGTGTCAAAAAAAGAAATGCAGGACAGGCCATGGAGAAATGGGAGCCTTGCTACACTGATGGGCGGGATGTAAATTGCCAACAGCCACTCTGGAGAAGTGTACGGTGTGTCCTGAAACATCTAAAAAACACAGCTTAGAGAGCATAGGGCACTTCCACGCATGGGGGTATAAAGTGGGAAAATTAAAAATCAGCAAGACACAAGCACCCCAAAGTTTAGGGCTGCTCTGTTGACAAGGACCTCCACTTCATTCCACCTTAAATATCCCAGGAAAGCAAAAAATGGATAAAATATTAGAGGTCCATTTGTACAATGGAATATCACTCAGCCATGAAATCAATGTCATAAGGCTAGTAGCAGCATGATGAGTGGATTTAGGTACGACGATTCTAAGTGACATAAGTCACACAGAAAAGGACACTTCTCATAAGGTGTCACTTATAGAGGGAATGTAAAAACCGTTACACTTGAACTGAATTACAAAACAGAACAGAGTCACACATGCAGAAAACACACTATGGCTGCTTAACGGGAAAGGTGAGGTGGGGTGATCCATAAAACAAGAGTTTCAAATTAGCTCAGATACCGTTCCATAAACCCAATATGTAACAGGCAAGACCTACTCCTTGCTCAGAGAACTGGACTCAACACGCCCGATTCACCGCACAAGAATATATCTGACTAGTAATAATCTTAAAACCTATGTATTGATATCTCTCTGTTAGTGAGTCAAGTGGGTGTAAAGCGGCATAAACACAGCCGTGAAAAGCAGCTAAACCCCATTATAAAAATAAATTACTTTTCAAAACCCATGAAACAAAGACAGTGAAAGAGAGAGAAATTCTTACACAATTCGTTCAGGGGCTGTGATGCAACCTGGATTGACCATATCTAGACCCACAGCTGGATGAGACATAAGGGTGGACACTCTTGGGGCTGAGAGGTTTGGTGAGGTTGGGTGAGCAAACGCAGACCCTTTAAAGTAATACTGCGTGCTACCCATCGCATGGGTCCCAAATCTCCAGGTTCAAGGGCATCTTCCTACATCGAAAACATGCATGAGAAACCCAGAAGATGGTACACCGTGTGATGGGGAAAGGTTTCTAAAACGTACCTCATTTGTCATCTCCTTGTGCTCGGGTTCGCCATTCCAGCCACTTTACTAGCAATCTCCCTACTTGGAGCATCAGCACCTTTAACCTCCTGTTCCGTACAGGTTGCAATTTGTCCTGAGGATGAACGGGAAGACGGGGAACCAATGAGAGACTAGCTCTTGGTGTTGGGACAGGCACAGGTCACTCTATTTTCCCATCAGGAAGAAGAATTAACCACAGGCTTAGCCTGCCCCCAGGAACAAGAACAGGGCCTGAAGCCATCCTGCGCTTTTGCGGCCAGCTCCCGAAAAAGCGAGTTGTAAAATGGAGCTTCAGGGCACTGCAATTCACAAACCTGCACATTTATAAATGATAACTCTCATCCACAAATATATTGAGGGAAGGCAAAGACGAGGAATTGAAATCAAGGCAGAATTGCATGAAACAGATTTCAGGAGGTAGATTTGAATCGCCTTTAAAGCACATGAAAAGTGGCAAAACGTTGACAATGATGCCCTTGGCCAAAAAGGGCGTATGCGTTTTTTCCTGAATATATTCAGGAAAAAACGCATACGCCCTTTTTGGCCAACCAAGCAACCTGGAAAGGCAAATCAGTGCTACAAAGAAGTCTCGCTTCCCATCGGTCAAAAGGGCCATGCTGAAAAAAGTGTCAAAACCAGAAATGCAGGACAGGCCATGGAGAAATGGGAGCCTTGCTACACTGATGGGCGGGATGTAAATTGCCAACAGCCACTCTGGAGAAGTGTACGGTGTGTCCTGAAACATGTAAAAAACACAGCTTAGAGAGCATAGGGCACTTCCACGCATGGGGGTATAAAGTGGGAAAATTAAAAATCAGCAAGACGCAAGCACCCCAAAGTTTAGGGCTGCTCTGTTGACAAGGACCTCCACTTCATTCCACCTTAAATATCCCAGGAAAGTGAAAAATGGATAAAAAATTGGAGGTCCATATGTACAAAGGAATATCACTCAGCCATGAAATCAATGTCATAAGGCTAGTAGCAGCATGATGAGTGGATTTAGGTACGACGATTCTAAGTGACATAAGTCACACAGAAAAGGACACTTCTCATAAGGTGTCACTTATAGAGGGAATGTAAAAACCGTTACACTTCAACTGAATTACAAAACAGAACAGAGTCACACATGCAGAAAACACACTATGGCTGCTTAACGGGAAAGGTGAGGTGGGGTGATCCATAAAACAAGAGTTTCAAATTAGCTCAGATACCGTTCCATAAACCCAATATGTAACAGACAAGACCTACTCCTTGCTCAGAGAACTGGACTCAACACGCCCGATTCACCGCACAAGAATATATCTGACTAGTAATAATCTTAAAACCTATGTATTGATATCTCTCTGTTAGTGTGTCAAGTGGGTGTAAAGCGGCATAAACACAGCCGTGAAAAGCAGCTAAACCCCATTATAAAAATAAATTACTTTTAAAAACCCATGAAACAAAGACAGTGAAAGAGAGAGAAATTCTTACACAATTCATTCAGGGGCTGTGATGCAACCTGGATTGACCATATCTAGACCCACAGCTGGATGAGACATAAGGGTGGACACTCTTGGGGCTGAGAGGTGTGGTGAAGTTGGGTGAGCAAACGCAGACCCTTTAAAGTAATACTGCGTGCTACCCATCGCATGGGTCCCAAATCTCCAGGTTCAAGGGCATCTTCCTACATCGAAAACATGCATAAGAAACCCAGAAGATGGTACACCGTGTGATGGGGAAAGGTTTCTAAAACTCACCTCATTTCTCATCTCCTTGTGCTCGGGTTCGCCATTCCAGCCACTTTACTAGCAATCTCCCTACTTGGAGCATCAGCACCTTTAACCTCCTGTTCCGTACAGGTTGCAATTTGTCCTGAGGATGAACGGGAAGACGGGGAACCAATGAGAGACTAGCTCTTGGTGTTGGGACAGGCACAGGTCACTCTATTTTCCCATCAGGAAGAAGAATTAACCACAGGCTCAGCCTGCCCCCCGGAACCAGAACAGGGCCTGAAGCCATCCTGCGCTTTTGCGGCCAGCTCCCGAAAAAGCGAGTTGTAAAATGGAGCTTCAGGGAACTGCAATTCACAAACCTGCACAGTTATAAATGATAACTCTCGTCCACAAATATATTGAGGGAAGGCAAAGACGAGGAATTGAAATCAAGGCAGAATTGCAGAAAACAGATTTCAGGAGGTAGAGTCGAATCGCCTTTAAAGCACATGAAAAGCGGCAAAACGTTGACAATGATGCCCTTGGCCAAAAAGGGCGTATGCGTTTTTTCCTGAATATATTCAGGAAAAAACGCATACGCCCTTTTTGGCCAACCAAGCAACCTGGAAAGGCAAATCAGCGCTACAAAGAAGTCTCGCTTCCCATCGGTCAAAAGGGCCATGCTGAAAAAAGTGTCAAAACCAGAAATGCAGGACAGGCCATGGAGAAACGGGAGCCTTGCTACACTGATGGGCGGGATGTAAATTGACAACAGCCACTCTGGAGAAGTGTACGGTGTGTCCTGAAACATCTAAAAAACACAGCTTAGAGAGCATAGGGCACTTCCACGCATGGGGGTATAAAGTGGGAAAATTAAAAATCAGCAAGACACAAGCACCGCAAAGTTTAGGGCTGCTCTGTTGACAAGGACCTCCACTTCATTCCACCTTAAATATCCCAGGAAAGCGAAAAACGGATAAAAAATTTGAGGTCCATATGTACAATGGAATATCACTCAGCCATGAAATCAATGTCATAAGGCTAGTAGCAGCATGATGAGTGGATTTAGGTACGACGATTCTAAGTGAAATAAGTCACACAGAAAAGGACACTTCTCATAAGGTGTCACTTATAGAGGGAATGTAAAAACCGTTACACTTCAACTGAATTACAAAACAGAACAGAGTCACACATGCAGAAAACACACTATGGCTGCTTATCGGGAAAGGTGAGGTGGGGTGATCCATAAAACAAGAGTTTCAAATTAGCTCAGATACCGTTCCATAAACCCAATTTGTAACAGACAAGACCTACTCCTTGCTCAGAGAACTGGACTCAACACGCCCGATTCACCGCACAAGAATATATCTGACTAGTAATAATCTTAAAACCTATGTATTGATATCTCTCTGTTAGTGTGTCAAGTGGGTGTAAAGCGGCATAAACACAGCCGTGAAAAGCAGCTAAACCCCATTATAAAAATAAATTACTTTTCAAAACCCATGAAACAAAGACAGTGAAAGAGAGAGAAATTCTTACACAATTCGTTCAGGGTCTGTGATGCAACCTGGATTGACCATATCTAGACCCACAGCTGGATGAGACATAAGGGTGGAAACTCTTGGGGCTGAGAGGTTTGGTGAGGTTGGGTGAGCAAACGCAGACCCTTTAAAGTAATACTGCGTGCTACCCATCGCATGGGTCCCAAATCTCCAGGTTCAAGGACATCTTCCTATATCGAAAACATGCATGAGAAACCCAGAAGATGGTACACCGTGTGATGGGGAAAGGTTTCTAAAACGCACCTCATTTCTCATCTCCTTGTGCTCGGGTTCGCCATTCCAGCCACTTTACTAGCAATCTCCCTACTTGGAGCATCAGCACCTTTAACCTCCTGTTCCGTACAGGTTGCAATTTGTCCTGAGGATGAACGGGAAGACGGGGAACCAATGAGAGACTAGCTCTTGGTGTTGGGACAGGCACAGGTCACACTATTTTCCCATCAGGAAGAAGAATTAACCACAGGCTCAGCCTGCCACCCGGAACCAGAACAGGGCCTGAAGCCATCCTGCGCTTTTGCGGCCAGCTCCCGAAAAAGCGAGTTGTAAAATGGAGCTTCAGGGCACTGCAATTCACAAACCTGCACAGTTATAAATGATAACTCTCGTCCACAAATATATTGAGGGAAGGCAAAGACGAGGAATTGAAATCAAGGCAGAATTGCAGGAAACAGATTTCAGGAGGTAGATTCGAATCGCCTTTAAAGCACATGAAAAGCGGCAAAACGTTGACAATGATGCCCTTGGCCAAAAAGGGCGTATGCGTTTTTTCCTGAATATATTCAGGAAAAAACGCATACGCCCTTTTTGGCCAACCAAGCAACCTGGAAAGGCAAATCAGCGCTACAAAGAAGTCTCGCTTCCCATCGGTCAAAAGGGCCATGCTGAAAAAAGTGTCAAAAAAAGAAATGCAGGACAGGCCATGGAGAAATGGGAGCCTTGCTACACTGATGGGCGGGATGTAAATTGCCAACAGCCACTCTGGAGAAGTGTACGGTGTGTCCTGAAACATCTAAAAAACACAGCTTAGAGAGCATAGGGCACTTCCACGCATGGGGGTATAAAGTGGGAAAATTAAAAATCAGCAAGACACAAGCACCCCAAAGTTTAGGGCTGCTCTGTTGACAAGGACCTCCACTTCATTCCACCTTAAATATCCCAGGAAAGCAAAAAATGGATAAAATATTAGAGGTCCATTTGTACAATGGAATATCACTCAGCCATGAAATCAATGTCATAAGGCTAGTAGCAGCATGATGAGTGGATTTAGGTACGACGATTCTAAGTGACATAAGTCACACAGAAAAGGACACTTCTCATAAGGTGTCACTTATAGAGGGAATGTAAAAACCGTTACACTTGAACTGAATTACAAAACAGAACAGAGTCACACATGCAGAAAACACACTATGGCTGCTTAACGGGAAAGGTGAGGTGGGGTGATCCATAAAACAAGAGTTTCAAATTAGCTCAGATACCGTTCCATAAACCCAATATGTAACAGACAAGACCTACTCCTTGCTCAGAGAACTGGACTCAACACGCCCGATTCACCGCACAAGAATATATCTGACTAGTAATAATCGTAAAACCTATGTATTGATATCTCTCTGTTAGTGAGTCAAGTGGGTGTAAAGCAGCATAAACACAGCCGTGAAAAGCAGCTAAACCCCATTATAAAAATAAATTACTTTTCAAAACCCATGAAACAAAGACAGTGAAAGAGAGAGAAATTCTTACACAATTCGTTCAGGGGCTGTGATGCAACCTGGATTGACCATATCTAGACCCACAGCTGGATGAGACATAAGGGTGGACACTCTTGGGGCTGAGAGGTTTGGTGAGGTTGGGTGAGCAAACGCAGACCCTTTAAAGTAATACTGCGTGCTACCCATCGCATGGGTCCCAAATCTCCAGGTTCAAGGGCATCTTCCTACATCGAACACATGCATGAGAAACCCAGAAGATGGTACACCGTGTGATGGGGAAAGGTTTCTAAAACGCACCTCATTTGTCATCTCCTTGTGCTCGGGTTCGCCATTCCAGCCACTTTACTAGCAATCTCCCTACTTGGAGCATCAGCACCTTTAACCTCCTGTTCCGTACAGGTTGCAATTTGTCCTGAGGATGAACGGGAAGACGGGGAACCAATGAGAGACTAGCTCTTGGTGTTGGGACAGGCACAGGTCACTCTATTTTCCCATCAGGAAGAAGAATTAACCACAGGCTCAGCCTGCCCCCAGGAACAAGAACAGGACCTGAAGCCATCCTGCGCTTTTGCGGCCAGCTCCCGAAAAAGCGAGTTGTAAAATGGAGCTTCAGGGCACTGCAATTCACAAACCTGCACAGTTATAAATGATAACTCTCGTCCACAAATATATTGAGGGAAGGCAAAGACGAGGAATTGAAATCAAGGCAGAATTGCAGGAAACAGATTTCAGGAGGTAGATTCGAATCGCCTTTAAAGCACATGAAAAGCGGCAAAACGTTGACAATGATGCCCTTGGCCAAAAAGGGCGTATGCGTTTTTTCCTGAATATATTCAGGAAAAAACGCATACGCCCTTTTTGGCCAACCAAGCAACCTGGAAAGGCAAATCAGCGCTACAAAGAAGTCTCGCTTCCCATCGGTCAAAAGGGCCATGCTGAAAAAAGTGTCAAAAAAAGAAATGCAGGACAGGCCATGGAGAAATGGGAGCCTTGCTACACTGATGGGCGGGATGTAAATTGCCAACAGCCACTCTGGAGAAGTGTACGGTGTGTCCTGAAACATGTAAAAAACACAGCTTAGAGAGCACAGGGCACTTCCACGCATGGGGGTATAAAGTGGGAAAATTAAAAATCAGCAAGACACAAGCACCCCAAAGTTTAGGGCTGCTCTGTGGACAAGGACCTCCACTTCATTCCACCTTAAATATCCCAGGAAAGCAAAAAATGGATAAAATATTAGAGGTCCATTTGTACAATGGAATATCACTCAGCCATGAAATCAATGTCATAAGGGTAGTAGCAGCATGATGAGTGGATTTAGGTACGACGATTGTAAGTGACATAAGTCACACAGAAAAGGACACTTCTCATAAGGTGTCACTTATAGAGGGAATGTAAAACCGTTACACTTGAACTGAATTACAAAACAGAACAGAGTCACACATGCAGAAAACACACTATGGCTGCTTAACGGGAAAGGTGTGGTGGGGTGATCCATAAAACAAGAGTTTCAAATTAGCTCAGATACCGTTCCATAAACCCAATATGTAACAGACAAGACCTACTCCTTGCTCAGAGAACTGGACTCAACACGCCCGATTCACCGCACAAGAATATATCTGACTAGTAATAATCTTAAAACCTATGTATTGATATCTCTCTGTTAGTGAGTCAAGTGGGTGTAAAGCGGCATAAACACAGCCGTGAAAAGCAGCTAAACCCCATTATAAAAATAAATTACTTTTCAAAACCCATGAAACAAAGACAGTGAAAGAGAGAGAAATTCTTACACAATTCGTTCAGGGGCTGTGATGCAACCTGGATTGACCATATCTAGACCCACAGCTGGATGAGACATAAGGGTGGACACTCTTGGGGCTGAGAGGTTTGGTGAGGTTGGGTGAGCAAACGCAGACCCTTTAAAGTAATACTGCGTGCTACCCATCGCATGGGTCCCAAATCTCCAGGTTCAAGGGCATCTTCCTACATCGAACACATGCATGAGAAACCCAGAAGATGGTACACCGTGTGATGGGGAAAGGTTTCTAAAACGCACCTCATTTGTCATCTCCTTGTGCTCGGGTTCGCCATTCCAGCCACTTTACTAGCAATCTCCCTACTTGGAGCATCAGCACCTTTAACCTCCTGTTCCGTACAGGTTGCAATTTGTCCTGAGGATGAACGGGAAGACGGGGAACCAATGAGAGACTAGCTCTTGGTGTTGGGACAGGCACAGGTCACTCTATTTTCCCATCAGGAAGAAGAATTAACCACAGGCTCAGCCTGCCCCCAGGAACAAGAACAGGACCTGAAGCCATCCTGCGCTTTTGCGGCCAGCTCCCGAAAAAGCGAGTTGTAAAATGGAGCTTCAGGGCACTGCAATTCACAAACCTGCACATTTATAAATGATAATTCTCATCCACAAATATATTGAGGGAAGGCAAAGACGAGGAATTGAAATCAAGGCAGAATTGCAGGAAACAGATTTCAGGAGGTAGATTTGAATCGCCTTTAAAGCACATGAAAAGTGGCAAAACGTTGACAATGATGCCCTTGGCCAAAAAGGGCGTATGCGTTTTTTCCTGAATATATTCAGGAAAAAACGCATACGCCCTTTTTGGCCAACCAAGCAACCTGGAAAGGCAAATCAGCGCTACAAAGAAGTCTCGCTTCCCATCGGTCAAAAGGGCCATGCTGAAAAAAGTGTCAAAACCAGAAATGCAGGACAGGCCATGGAGAAATGGGAGCCTTGCTACACTGATGGGCGGGATGTAAATTGCCAACAGCCACTCTGGAGAAGTGTACGGTGTGTCCTGAAACATGTAAAAAACACAGCTTAGAGAGCATAGGGCACTTCCACGCATGGGGGTATAAAGTGGGAAAATTAAAAATCAGCAAGACACAAGCACCCCAAAGTTTAGGGCTGCTCTGTTGACAAGGACCTCCACTTCATTCCACCTTAAATATGCCAGGAAAGTGAAAAATGGATAAAAAATTGGAGGTCCATATGTACAAAGGAATATCAGTCAGCCATGAAATCAATGTCATAAGGCTAGTAGCAGCATGATGAGTGGATTTAGGTACGACGATTCTAAGTGACATAAGTCACACAGAAAAGGACACTTCTCATAAGGTGTCACTTATAGAGGGAATGTAAAAACCGTTACACTTGAACTGAATTACAAAACAGAACAGAGTCACACATGCAGAAAACACACTATGGCTGCTTAACGGGAAAGGTGAGGTGGGGTGATCCATAAAACAAGAGTTTCAAATTAGCTCAGATACCGTTCCATAAACCCAATATGTAACAGACAAGACCTACTCCTTGCTCAGAGAACTGGACTCAACACGCCCGATTCACCGCACAAGAATATATCTGACTAGTAATAATCTTAAAACCTATGTATTGATATCTCTCTGTTAGTGTGTCAAGTGGGTGTAAAGCGGCATAAACACAGCCGTGAAAAGCAGCTAAACCCCATTATAAAAATAAATTACTTTTAAAAACCCATGAAACAAAGACAGTGAAAGAGAGAGAAATTCTTACACAATTCATTCAGGGGCTGTGATGCAACCTGGATTGACCATATCTAGACCCACAGCTGGATGAGACATAAGGGTGGACACTCTTGGGGCTGAGAGGTGTGGTGAAGTTGGGTGAGCAAACGCAGACCCTTTAAAGTAATACTGCGTGCTACCCATCGCATGGGTCCCAAATCTCCAGGTTCAACGGCATCTTCCTACATCGAAAACATGCATAAGAAACCCAGAAGATGGTACACCGTGTGATGGGGAAAGGTTTCTAAAACTCACCTCATTTCTCATCTCCTTGTGCTCGGGTTCGCCATTCCAGCCACTTTACTAGCAATCTCCCTACTTGGAGCATCAGCACCTTTAACCTCCTGTTCCGTACAGGTTGCAATTTGTCCTGAGGATGAACGGGAAGACGGGGAACCAATGAGAGACTAGCTCTTGGTGTTGGGACAGGCACAGGTCACACTATTTTCCCATCAGGAAGAAGAATTAACCACAGGCTCAGCCTGCCACCCGGAACCAGAACAGGGCCTGAAGCCATCCTGCGCTTTTGCGGCCAGCTCCCGAAAAAGCGAGTTGTAAAATGGAGCTTCAGGGCACTGCAATTCACAAACCTGCACAGTTATAAATGATAACTCTCGTCCACAAATATATTGAGGGAAGGCAAAGACGAGGAATTGAAATCAAGGCAGAATTGCAGGAAACAGATTTCAGGAGGTAGATTCGAATCACCTTTAAAGCACATGAAAAGCGGCAAAACGTTGACAATGATGCCCTTGGCCAAAAAGGGCGTATGCGTTTTTTCCTGAATATATTCAGGAAAAAACGCATACGCCCTTTTTGGCCAACCAAGCAACCTGGAAAGGCAAATCAGCGCTACAAAGAAGTCTCGCTTCCCATCGGTCAAAAGGGCCATGCTGAAAAAAGTGTCAAAACCAGAAATGCAGGACAGGCCATGGAGAAATGGGAGCCTTGCTACACTGATGGGCGGGATGTAAATTGCCAACAGCCACTCTGGAGAAGTGTACGGTGTGTCCTGAAACATCTAAAAAACACAGCTTAGAGAGCATAGGGCACTTCCACGCATGGGGGTATAAAGTGGGAAAATTAAAAATCAGCAAGACACAAGCACCCCAAAGTTTAGGGCTGCTCTGTTGACAAGGACCTCCACTTCATTCCACCTTAAATATCCCAGGAAAGCAAAAAATGGATAAAATATTAGAGGTCCATTTGTACAATGGAATATCACTCAGCCATGAAATCAATGTCATAAGGCTAGTAGCAGCATGATGAGTGGATTTAGGTACGACGATTCTAAGTGACATAAGTCACACAGAAAAGGACACTTCTCATAAGGTGTCACTTATAGAGGGAATGTAAAAACCGTTACACTTGAACTGAATTACAAAACAGAACAGAGTCACACATGCAGAAAACACACTATGGCTGCTTAACGGGAAAGGTGAGGTGGGGTGATCCATAAAACAAGAGTTTCAAATTAGCTCAGATACCGTTCCATAAACCCAATATGTAACAGACAAGACCTACTCCTTGCTCAGAGAACTGGACTCAACACGCCCGATTCACCGCACAAGAATATATCTGACTAGTAATAATCGTAAAACCTATGTATTGATATCTCTCTGTTAGTGAGTCAAGTGGGTGTAAAGCGGCATAAACACAGCCGTGAAAAGCAGCTAAACCCCATTATAAAAATAAATTACTTTTCAAAACCCATGAAACAAAGACAGTGAAAGAGAGAGAAATTCTTACACAATTCGTTCAGGGGCTGTGATGCAACCTGGATTGACCATATCTAGACCCACAGCTGGATGAGACATAAGGGTGGACACTCTTGGGGCTGAGAGGTTTGGTGAGGTTGGGTGAGCAAACGCAGACCCTTTAAAGTAATACTGCGTGCTACCCATCGCATGGGTCCCAAATCTCCAGGTTCAAGGGCATCTTCCTACATCGAACACATGCATGAGAAACCCAGAAGATGGTACACCGTGTGATGGGGAAAGGTTTCTAAAACGCACCTCATTTGTCATCTCCTTGTGCTCGGGTTCGCCATTCCAGCCACTTTACTAGCAATCTCCCTACTTGGAGCATCAGCACCTTTAACCTCCTGTTCCGTACAGGTTGCAATTTGTCCTGAGGATGAACGGGAAGACGGGGAACCAATGAGAGACTAGCTCTTGGTGTTGGGACAGGCACAGGTCACTCTATTTTCCCATCAGGAAGAAGAATTAACCACAGGCTCAGCCTGCCCCCAGGAACAAGAACAGGATCTGAAGCCATCCTGCGCTTTTGCGGCCAGCTCCCGAAAAAGCGAGTTGTAAAATGGAGCTTCAGGGCACTGCAATTCACAAACCTGCACAGTTATAAATGATAACTCTCGTCCACAAATATATTGAGGGAAGGCAAAGACGAGGAATTGAAATCAAGGCAGAATTGCAGGAAACAGATTTCAGGAGGTAGATTCGAATCGCCTTTAAAGCACATGAAAAGCGGCAAAACGTTGACAATGATGCCCTTGGCCAAAAAGGGCGTATGCGTTTTTACCTGAATATATTCAGGAAAAAACGCATACGCCCTTTTTGGCCAACCAAGCAACCTGGAAAGGCAAATCAGCGCTACAAAGAAGTCTCGCTTCCCATCGGTCAAAAGGGCCATGCTGAAAAAAGTGTCAAAAAAAGAAATGCAGGACAGGCCATGGAGAAATGGGAGCCTTGCTACACTGATGGGCGGGATGTAAATTGCCAACAGCCACTCTGGAGAAGTGTACGGTGTGTCCTGAAACATCTAAAAAACACAGCTTAGAGAGCATAGGGCACTTCCACGCATGGGGGTATAAAGTGGGAAAATTAAAAATCAGCAAGACACAAGCACCCCAAAGTTTAGGGCTGCTCTGTTGACAAGGACCTCCACTTCATTCCACCTTAAATATCCCAGGAAAGCAAAAAATGGATAAAATATTAGAGGTCCATTTGTACAATGGAATATCACTCAGCCATGAAATCAATGTCATAAGGCTAGTAGCAGCATGATGAGTGGATTTAGGTACGACGATTCTAAGTGACATAAGTCACACAGAAAAGGACACTTCTCATAAGGTGTCACTTATAGAGGGAATGTAAAAACCGTTACACTTGAACTGAATTACAAAACAGAACAGAGTCACACATGCAGAAAACACACTATGGCTGCTTAACGGGAAAGGTGAGGTGGGGTGATCCATAAAACAAGAGTTTCAAATTAGCTCAGATACCGTTCCATAAACCCAATATGTAACAGACAAGACCTACTCCTTGCTCAGAGAACTGGACTCAACACGCCCGATTCACCGCACAAGAATATATCTGACTAGTAATAATCGTAAAACCTATGTATTGATATCTCTCTGTTAGTGAGTCAAGTGGGTGTAAAGCGGCATAAACACAGCCGTGAAAAGCAGCTAAACCCCATTATAAAAATAAATTACTTTTCAAAACCCATGAAACAAAGACAGTGAAAGAGAGAGAAATTCTTACACAATTCGTTCAGGGGCTGTGATGCAACCTGGATTGACCATATCTAGACCCACAGCTGGATGAGACATAAGGGTGGACACTCTTGGGGCTGAGAGGTTTGGTGAGGTTGGGTGAGCAAACGCAGACCCTTTAAAGTAATACTGCGTGCTACCCATCGCATGGGTCCCAAATCTCCAGGTTCAAGGGCATCTTCCTACATCGAACACATGCATGAGAAACCCAGAAGATGGTACACCGTGTGATGGGGAAAGGTTTCTAAAACGCACCTCATTTGTCATCTCCTTGTGCTCGGGTTCGCCATTCCAGCCACTTTACTAGCAATCTCCCTACTTGGAGCATCAGCACCTTTAACCTCCTGTTCCGTACAGGTTGCAATTTGTCCTGAGGATGAACGGGAAGACGGGGAACCAATGAGAGACTAGCTCTTGGTGTTGGGACAGGCACAGGTCACTCTATTTTCCCATCAGGAAGAAGAATTAACCACAGGCTCAGCCTGCCCCCAGGAACAAGAACAGGACCTGAAGCCATCCTGCGCTTTTGCGGCCAGCTCCCGAAAAAGCGAGTTGTAAAATGGAGCTTCAGGGCACTGCAATTCACAAACCTGCACATTTATAAATGATAACTCTCGTCCACAAATATATTGAGGGAAGGCAAAGACGAGGAATTGAAATCAAGGCAGAATTGCAGGAAACAGATTTCAGGAGGTAGATTTGAATCGCCTTTAAAGCACATGAAAAGTGGCAAAACGTTGACAATGATGCCCTTGGCCAAAAAGGGCGTATGCGTTTTTTCCTGAATATATTCAGGAAAAAACGCATACGCCCTTTTTGGCCAACCAAGCAACCTGGAAAGGCAAATCAGCGCTACAAAGAAGTCTCGCTTCCCATCGGTCAAAAGGGCCATGCTGAAAAAAGTGTCAAAACCAGAAATGCAGGACAGGCCATGGAGAAATGGGAGCCTTGCTACACTGATGGGCGGGATGTAAATTGCCAACAGCCACTCTGGAGAAGTGTACGGTGTGTCCTGAAACATGTAAAAAACACAGCTTAGAGAGCATAGGGCACTTCCACGCATGGGGGTATAAAGTGGGAAAATTAAAAATCAGCAAGACACAAGCACCCCAAAGTTTAGGGCTGCTCTGTTGACAAGGACCTCCACTTCATTCCACCTTAAATATCCCAGGAAAGTGAAAAATGGATAAAAAATTGGAGGTCCATATATACAAAGGAATATCACTCAGCCATGAAATCAATGTCATAAGGCTAGTAGCAGCATGATGAGTGGATTTAGGTACGACGATTCTAAGTGACATAAGTCACACAGAAAAGGACACTTCTCATAAGGTGTCACTTATAGAGGGAATGTAAAAACCGTTACACTTGAACTGAATTACAAAACAGAACAGAGTCACACATGCAGAAAACACACTATGGCTGCTTAACGGGAAAGGTGAGGTGGGGTGATCCATAAAACAAGAGTTTCAAATTAGCTCAGATACCGTTCCATAAACCCAATATGTAACAGACAAGACCTACTCCTTGCTCAGAGAACTGGACTCAACACGCCCGATTCACCGCACAAGAATATATCTGACTAGTAATAATCTTAAAACCTATGTATTGATATCTCTCTGTTAGTGTGTCAAGTGGGTGTAAAGCGGCATAAACACAGCCGTGAAAAGCAGCTAAACCCCATTATAAAAATAAATTACTTTTAAAAACCCATGAAACAAAGACAGTGAAAGAGAGAGAAATTCTTACACAATTCATTCAGGGGCTGTGATGCAACCTGGATTGACCATATCTAGACCCACAGCTGGATGAGACATAAGGGTGGACACTCTTGGGGCTGAGAGGTGTGGTGAAGTTGGGTGAGCAAACGCAGACCCTTTAAAGTAATACTGCGTGCTACCCATCGCATGGGTCCCAAATCTCCAGGTTCAACGGCATCTTCCTACATCGAAAACATGCATAAGAAACCCAAAAGATGGTACACCGTGTGATGGGGAAAGGTTTCTAAAACTCACCTCATTTCTCATCTCCTTGTGCTCGGGTTCGCCATTCCAGCCACTTTACTAGCAATCTCCCTACTTGGAGCATCAGCACCTTTAACCTCCTGTTCCGTACAGGTTGCAATTTGTCCTGAGGATGAACGGGAAGACGGGGAACCAATGAGAGACTAGCTCTTGGTGTTGGGACAGGCACAGGTCACTCTATTTTCCCATCAGGAAGAAGAATTAACCACAGGCTCAGCCTGCCCCCCGGAACCAGAACAGGGCCTGAAGCCATCCTGCGCTTTTGCGGCCAGCTCCCGAAAAAGCGAGTTGTAAAATGGAGCTTCAGGGCACTGCAATTCACAAACCTGCACAGTTATAAATGATAACTCTCGTCCACAAATATATTGAGGGAAGGCAAAGACGAGGAATTGAAATCAAGGCAGAATTGCAGGAAACAGATTTCAGGAGGTAGAGTCGAATCGCCTTTAAAGCACATGAAAAGCGGCAAAACGTTGACAATGATGCCCTTGGCCAAAAAGGGCGTATGCGTTTTTTCCTGAATATATTCAGGAAAAAACGCATACGCCCTTTTTGGCCAACCAAGCAACCTGGAAAGGCAAATCAGCGCTACAAAGAAGTCTCGCTTCCCATCGGTCAAAAGGGCCATGCTGAAAAAAGTGTCAAAACCAGAAATGCAGGACAGGCCATGGAGAAACGGGAGCCTTGCTACACTGATGGGCGGGATGTAAATTGCCAACAGCCACTCTGGAGAAGTGTACGGTGTGTCCTGAAACATCTAAAAAACACAGCTTAGAGAGCATAGGGCACTTCCACGCATGGGGGTATAAAGTGGGAAAATTAAAAATCAGCAAGACACAAGCACCGCAAAGTTTAGGGCTGCTCTGTTGACAAGGACCTCCACTTCATTCCACCTTAAATATCCCAGGAAAGCGAAAAACGGATAAAAAATTTGAGGTCCATATGTACAATGGAATATCACTCAGCCATGAAATCAATGTCATAAGGCTAGTAGCAGCATGATGAGTGGATTTAGGTACGACGATTCTAAGTGAAATAAGTCACACAGAAAAGGACACTTCTCATAAGGTGTCACTTATAGAGGGAATGTAAAAACCGTTACACTTCAACTGAATTACAAAATAGAACAGAGTCACACATGCAGAAAACACACTATGGCTGCTTAACGGGAAAGGTGAGGTGGGGTGATCCATAAAACAAGAGTTTCAAATTAGCTCAGATACCGTTCCATAAACCCAATTTGTAACAGACAAGACCTACTCCTTGCTCAGAGAACTGGACTCAACACGCCCGATTCACCGCACAAGAATATATCTGACTAGTAATAATCTTAAAACCTATGTATTGATATCTCTCTGTTAGTGTGTCAAGTGGGTGTAAAGCGGCATAAACACAGCCGTGAAAAGCAGCTAAACCCCATTATAAAAATAAATTACTTTTCAAAACCCATGAAACAAAGACAGTGAAAGAGAGAGAAATTCTTACACAATTCGTTCAGGGTCTGTGATGCAACCTGGATTGACCATATCTAGACCCACAGCTGGATGAGACATAAGGGTGGAAACTCTTGGGGCTGAGAGGTTTGGTGAGGTTGGGTGAGCAAACGCAGACCCTTTAAAGTAATACTGCGTGCTACCCATCGCATGGGTCCCAAATCTCCAGGTTCAAGGACATCTTCCTATATCGAAAACATGCATGAGAAACCCAGAAGATGGTACACCGTGTGATGGGGAAAGGTTTCTAAAACGCACCTCATTTCTCATCTCCTTGTGCTCGGGTTCGCCATTCCAGCCACTTTACTAGCAATCTCCCTACTTGGAGCATCAGCACCTTTAACCTCCTGTTCCGTACAGGTTGCAATTTGTCCTGAGGATGAACGGGAAGACGGGGAACCAATGAGAGACTAGCTCTTGGTGTTGGGACAGGCACAGGTCACACTATTTTCCCATCAGGAAGAAGAATTAACCACAGGCTCAGCCTGCCACCCGGAACCAGAACAGGGCCTGAAGCCATCCTGCGCTTTTGCGGCCAGCTCCCGAAAAAGCGAGTTGTAAAATGGAGCTTCAGGGCACTGCAATTCACAAACCTGCACAGTTATAAATGATAACTCTCGTCCACAAATATATTGAGGGAAGGCAAAGACGAGGAATTGAAATCAAGGCAGAATTGCAGGAAACAGATTTCAGGAGGTAGATTCGAATCGCCTTTAAAGCACATGAAAAGCGGCAAAACGTTGACAATGATGCCCTTGGCCAAAAAGGGCGTATGCGTTTTTTCCTGAATATATTCAGGAAAAAACGCATACGCCCTTTTTGGCCAACCAAGCAACCTGGAAAGGCAAATCAGCGCTACAAAGAAGTCTCGCTTCCCATCGGTCAAAAGGGCCATGCTGAAAAAAGTGTCAAAAAAAGAAATGCAGGACAGGCCATGGAGAAATGGGAGCCTTGCTACACTGATGGGCGGGATGTAAATTGCCAACAGCCACTCTGGAGAAGTGTACGGTGTGTCCTGAAACATCTAAAAAACACAGCTTAGAGAGCATAGGGCACTTCCACGCATGGGGGTATAAAGTGGGAAAATTAAAAATCAGCAAGACACAAGCACCCCAAAGTTTAGGGCTGCTCTGTTGACAAGGACCTCCACTTCATTCCACCTTAAATATCCCAGGAAAGCAAAAAATGGATAAAATATTAGAGGTCCATTTGTACAATGGAATATCACTCAGCCATGAAATCAATGTCATAAGGCTAGTAGCAGCATGATGAGTGGATTTAGGTACGACGATTCTAAGTGACATAAGTCACACAGAAAAGGACACTTCTCATAAGGTGTCACTTATAGAGGGAATGTAAAAACCGTTACACTTGAACTGAATTACAAAACAGAACAGAGTCACACATGCAGAAAACACACTATGGCTGCTTAACGGGAAAGGTGAGGTGGGGTGATCCATAAAACAAGAGTTTCAAATTAGCTCAGATACCGTTCCATAAACCCAATATGTAACAGACAAGACCTACTCCTTGCTCAGAGAACTGGACTCAACACGCCCGATTCACCGCACAAGAATATATCTGACTAGTAATAATCGTAAAACCTATGTATTGATATCTCTCTGTTAGTGAGTCAAGTGGGTGTAAAGCGGCATAAACACAGCCGTGAAAAGCAGCTAAACCCCATTATAAAAATAAATTACTTTTCAAAACCCATGAAACAAAGACAGTGAAAGAGAGAGAAATTCTTACACAATTCGTTCAGGGGCTGTGATGCAACCTGGATTGACCATATCTAGACCCACAGCTGGATGAGACATAAGGGTGGACACTCTTGGGGCTGAGAGGTTTGGTGAGGTTGGGTGAGCAAACGCAGACCCTTTAAAGTAATACTGCGTGCTACCCATCGCATGGGTCCCAAATCTCCAGGTTCAAGGGCATCTTCCTACATCGAACACATGCATGAGAAACCCAGAAGATGGTACACCGTGTGATGGGGAAAGGTTTCTAAAACGCACCTCATTTGTCATCTCCTTGTGCTCGGGTTCGCCATTCCAGCCACTTTACTAGCAATCTCCCTACTTGGAGCATCAGCACCTTTAACCTCCTGTTCCGTACAGGTTGCAATTTGTCCTGAGGATGAACGGGAAGACGGGGAACCAATGAGAGACTAGCTCTTGGTGTTGGGACAGGCACAGGTCACTCTATTTTCCCATCAGGAAGAAGAATTAACCACAGGCTCAGCCTGCCCCCAGGAACAAGAACAGGACCTGAAGCCATCCTGCGCTTTTGCGGCCAGCTCCCGAAAAAGCGAGTTGTAAAATGGAGCTTCAGGGCACTGCAATTCACAAACCTGCACAGTTATAAATGATAACTCTCGTCCACAAATATATTGAGGGAAGGCAAAGACGAGGAATTGAAATCAAGGCAGAATTGCAGGAAACAGATTTCAGGAGGTAGATTCGAATCGCCTTTAAAGCACATGAAAAGCGGCAAAACGTTGACAATGATGCCCTTGGCCAAAAAGGGCGTATGCGTTTTTTCCTGAATATATTCAGGAAAAAACGCATACGCCCTTTTTGGCCAACCAAGCAACCTGGAAAGGCAAATCAGCGCTACAAAGAAGTCTCGCTTCCCATCGGTCAAAAGGGCCATGCTGAAAAAAGTGTCAAAAAAAGAAATGCAGGACAGGCCATGGAGAAATGGGAGCCTTGCTACACTGATGGGCGGGATGTAAATTGCCAACAGCCACTCTGGAGAAGTGTACGGTGTGTCCTGAAACATGTAAAAAACACAGCTTAGAGAGCATAGGGCACTTCCACGCATGGGGGTATAAAGTGGGAAAATTAAAAATCAGCAAGACACAAGCACCCCAAAGTTTAGGGCTGCTCTGTGGACAAGGACCTCCACTTCATTCCACCTTAAATATCCCAGGAAAGCAAAAAATGGATAAAATATTAGAGGTCCATTTGTACAATGGAATATCACTCAGCCATGAAATCAATGTCATAAGGCTAGTAGCAGCATGATGAGTGGATTTAGGTACGACGATTGTAAGTGACATAAGTCACACAGAAAAGGACACTTCTCATAAGGTGTCACTTATAGAGGGAATGTAAAACCGTTACACTTGAACTGAATTACAAAACAGAACAGAGTCACACATGCAGAAAACACACTATGGCTGCTTAACGGGAAAGGTGAGGTGGGGTGATCCATAAAACAAGAGTTTCAAATTAGCTCAGATACCGTTCCATAAACCCAATATGTAACAGACAAGACCTACTCCTTGCTCAGAGAACTGGACTCAACACGCCCGATTCACCGCACAAGAATATATCTGACTAGTAATAATCTTAAAACCTATGTATTGATATCTCTCTGTTAGTGAGTCAAGTGGGTGTAAAGCGGCATAAACACAGCCGTGAAAAGCAGCTAAACCCCATTATAAAAATAAATTACTTTTCAAAACCCATGAAACAAAGACAGTGAAAGAGAGAGAAATTCTTACACAATTCGTTCAGGGGCTGTGATGCAACCTGGATTGACCATATCTAGACCCACAGCTGGATGAGACATAAGGGTGGACACTCTTGGGGCTGAGAGGTTTGGTGAGGTTGGGTGAGCAAACGCAGACCCTTTAAAGTAATACTGCGTGCTACCCATCGCATGGGTCCCAAATCTCCAGGTTCAAGGGCATCTTCCTACATCGAACACATGCATGAGAAACCCAGAAGATGGTACACCGTGTGATGGGGAAAGGTTTCTAAAACGCACCTCATTTGTCATCTCCTTGTGCTCGGGTTCGCCATTCCAGCCACTTTACTAGCAATCTCCCTACTTGGAGCATCAGCACCTTTAACCTCCTGTTCCGTACAGGTTGCAATTTGTCCTGAGGATGAACGGGAAGACGGGGAACCAATGAGAGACTAGCTCTTGGTGTTGGGACAGGCACAGGTCACTCTATTTTCCCATCAGGAAGAAGAATTAACCACAGGCTCAGCCTGCCCCCAGGAACAAGAACAGGACCTGAAGCCATCCTGCGCTTTTGCGGCCAGCTCCCGAAAAAGCGAGTTGTAAAATGGAGCTTCAGGGCACTGCAATTCACAAACCTGCACATTTATAAATGATAACTCTCATCCACAAATATATTGAGGGAAGGCAAAGACGAGGAATTGAAATCAAGGCAGAATTGCAGGAAACAGATTTCAGGAGGTAGATTTGAATCGCCTTTAAAGCACATGAAAAGTGGCAAAACGTTGACAATGATGCCCTTGGCCAAAAAGGGCGTATGCGTTTTTTCCTGAATATATTCAGGAAAAAACGCATACGCCCTTTTTGGCCAACCAAGCAACCTGGAAAGGCAAATCAGCGCTACAAAGAAGTCTCGCTTCCCATCGGTCAAAAGGGCCATGCTGAAAAAAGTGTCAAAACCAGAAATGCAGGACAGGCCATGGAGAAATGGGAGCCTTGCTACACTGATGGGCGGGATGTAAATTGCCAACAGCCACTCTGGAGAAGTGTACGGTGTGTCCTGAAACATGTAAAAAACACAGCTTAGAGAGCATAGGGCACTTCCACGCATGGGGGTATAAAGTGGGAAAATTAAAAATCAGCAAGACACAAGCACCCCAAAGTTTAGGGCTGCTCTGTTGACAAGGACCTCCACTTCATTCCACCTTAAATATGCCAGGAAAGTGAAAAATGGATAAAAAATTGGAGGTCCATATGTACAAAGGAATATCAGTCAGCCATGAAATCAATGTCATAAGGCTAGTAGCAGCATGATGAGTGGATTTAGGTACGACGATTCTAAGTGACATAAGTCACACAGAAAAGGACACTTCTCATAAGGTGTCACTTATAGAGGGAATGTAAAAACCGTTACACTTGAACTGAATTACAAAACAGAACAGAGTCACACATGCAGAAAACACACTATGGCTGCTTAACGGGAAAGGTGAGGTGGGGTGATCCATAAAACAAGAGTTTCAAATTAGCTCAGATACCGTTCCATAAACCCAATATGTAACAGACAAGACCTACTCCTTGCTCAGAGAACTGGACTCAACACGCCCGATTCACCGCACAAGAATATATCTGACTAGTAATAATCTTAAAACCTATGTATTGATATCTCTCTGTTAGTGTGTCAAGTGGGTGTAAAGCGGCATAAACACAGCCGTGAAAAGCAGCTAAACCCCATTATAAAAATAAATTACTTTTAAAAACCCATGAAACAAAGACAGTGAAAGAGAGAGAAATTCTTACACAATTCATTCAGGGGCTGTGATGCAACCTGGATTGACCATATCTAGACCCACAGCTGGATGAGACATAAGGGTGGACACTCTTGGGGCTGAGAGGTGTGGTGAAGTTGGGTGAGCAAACGCAGACCCTTTAAAGTAATACTGCGTGCTACCCATCGCATGGGTCCCAAATCTCCAGGTTCAACGGCATCTTCCTACATCGAAAACATGCATAAGAAACCCAGAAGATGGTACACCGTGTGATGGGGAAAGGTTTCTAAAACTCACCTCATTTCTCATCTCCTTGTGCTCGGGTTCGCCATTCCAGCCACTTTACTAGCAATCTCCCTACTTGGAGCATCAGCACCTTTAACCTCCTGTTCCGTACAGGTTGCAATTTGTCCTGAGGATGAACGGGAAGACGGGGAACCAATGAGAGACTAGCTCTTGGTGTTGGGACAGGCACAGGTCACACTATTTTCCCATCAGGAAGAAGAATTAACCACAGGCTCAGCCTGCCACCCGGAACCAGAACAGGGCCTGAAGCCATCCTGCGCTTTTGCGGCCAGCTCCCGAAAAAGCGAGTTGTAAAATGGAGCTTCAGGGCACTGCAATTCACAAACCTGCACAGTTATAAATGATAACTCTCGTCCACAAATATATTGAGGGAAGGCAAAGACGAGGAATTGAAATCAAGGCAGAATTGCAGGAAACAGATTTCAGGAGGTAGATTCGAATCGCCTTTAAAGCACATGAAAAGCGGCAAAACGTTGACAATGATGCCCTTGGCCAAAAAGGGCGTATGCGTTTTTTCCTGAATATATTCAGGAAAAAACGCATACGCCCTTTTTGGCCAACCAAGCAACCTGGAAAGGCAAATCAGCGCTACAAAGAAGTCTCGCTTCCCATCGGTCAAAAGGGCCATGCTGAAAAAAGTGTCAAAACCAGAAATGCAGGACAGGCCATGGAGAAACGGGAGCCTTGCTACACTGATGGGCGGGATGTAAATTGCCAACAGCCACTCTGGAGAAGTGTACGGTGTGTCCTGAAACATCTAAAAAACACAGCTTAGAGAGCATAGGGCACTTCCACGCATGGGGGTATAAAGTGGGAAAATTAAAAATCAGCAAGACACAAGCACCGCAAAGTTTAGGGCTGCTCTGTTGACAAGGACCTCCACTTCATTCCACCTTAAATATCCCAGGAAAGCGAAAAACGGATAAAAAATTTGAGGTCCATATGTACAATGGAATATCACTCAGCCATGAAATCAATGTCATAAGGCTAGTAGCAGCATGATGAGTGGATTTAGGTACGACGATTCTAAGTGAAATAAGTCACACAGAAAAGGACACTTCTCATAAGGTGTCACTTATAGAGGGAATGTAAAAACCGTTACACTTCAACTGAATTACAAAATAGAACAGAGTCACACATGCAGAAAACACACTATGGCTGCTTAACGGGAAAGGTGAGGTGGGGTGATCCATAAAACAAGAGTTTCAAATTAGCTCAGATACCGTTCCATAAACCCAATTTGTAACAGACAAGACCTACTCCTTGCTCAGAGAACTGGACTCAACACGCCCGATTCACCGCACAAGAATATATCTGACTAGTAATAATCTTAAAACCTATGTATTGATATCTCTCTGTTAGTGTGTCAAGTGGGTGTAAAGCGGCATAAACACAGCCGTGAAAAGCAGCTAAACCCCATTATAAAAATAAATTACTTTTCAAAACCCATGAAACAAAGACAGTGAAAGAGAGAGAAATTCTTACACAATTCGTTCAGGGTCTGTGATGCAACCTGGATTGACCATATCTAGACCCACAGCTGGATGAGACATAAGGGTGGAAACTCTTGGGGCTGAGAGGTTTGGTGAGGTTGGGTGAGCAAACGCAGACCCTTTAAAGTAATACTGCGTGCTACCCATCGCATGGGTCCCAAATCTCCAGGTTCAAGGACATCTTCCTATATCGAAAACATGCATGAGAAACCCAGAAGATGGTACACCGTGTGATGGGGAAAGGTTTCTAAAACGCACCTCATTTCTCATCTCCTTGTGCTCGGGTTCGCCATTCCAGCCACTTTACTAGCAATCTCCCTACTTGGAGCATCAGCACCTTTAACCTCCTGTTCCGTACAGGTTGCAATTTGTCCTGAGGATGAACGGGAAGACGGGGAACCAATGAGAGACTAGCTCTTGGTGTTGGGACAGGCACAGGTCACACTATTTTCCCATCAGGAAGAAGAATTAACCACAGGCTCAGCCTGCCACCCGGAACCAGAACAGGGCCTGAAGCCATCCTGCGCTTTTGCGGCCAGCTCCCGAAAAAGCGAGTTGTAAAATGGAGCTTCAGGGCACTGCAATTCACAAACCTGCACAGTTATAAATGATAACTCTCGTCCACAAATATATTGAGGGAAGGCAAAGACGAGGAATTGAAATCAAGGCAGAATTGCAGGAAACAGATTTCAGGAGGTAGATTCGAATCGCCTTTAAAGCACATGAAAAGCGGCAAAACGTTGACAATGATGCCCTTGGCCAAAAAGGGCGTATGCGTTTTTTCCTGAATATATTCAGGAAAAAACGCATACGCCCTTTTTGGCCAACCAAGCAACCTGGAAAGGCAAATCAGCGCTACAAAGAAGTCTCGCTTCCCATCGGTCAAAAGGGCCATGCTGAAAAAAGTGTCAAAAAAAGAAATGCAGGACAGGCCATGGAGAAATGGGAGCCTTGCTACACTGATGGGCGGGATGTAAATTGCCAACAGCCACTCTGGAGAAGTGTACGGTGTGTCCTGAAACATCTAAAAAACACAGCTTAGAGAGCATAGGGCACTTCCACGCATGGGGGTATAAAGTGGGAAAATTAAAAATCAGCAAGACACAAGCACCCCAAAGTTTAGGGCTGCTCTGTTGACAAGGACCTCCACTTCATTCCACCTTAAATATCCCAGGAAAGCAAAAAATGGATAAAATATTAGAGGTCCATTTGTACAATGGAATATCACTCAGCCATGAAATCAATGTCATAAGGCTAGTAGCAGCATGATGAGTGGATTTAGGTACGACGATTCTAAGTGACATAAGTCACACAGAAAAGGACACTTCTCATAAGGTGTCACTTATAGAGGGAATGTAAAAACCGTTACACTTGAACTGAATTACAAAACAGAACAGAGTCACACATGCAGAAAACACACTATGGCTGCTTAACGGGAAAGGTGAGGTGGGGTGATCCATAAAACAAGAGTTTCAAATTAGCTCAGATACCGTTCCATAAACCCAATATGTAACAGACAAGACCTACTCCTTGCTCAGAGAACTGGACTCAACACGCCCGATTCACCGCACAAGAATATATCTGACTAGTAATAATCGTAAAACCTATGTATTGATATCTCTCTGTTAGTGAGTCAAGTGGGTGTAAAGCGGCATAAACACAGCCGTGAAAAGCAGCTAAACCCCATTATAAAAATAAATTACTTTTCAAAACCCATGAAACAAAGACAGTGAAAGAGAGAGAAATTCTTACACAATTCGTTCAGGGGCTGTGATGCAACCTGGATTGACCATATCTAGACCCACAGCTGGATGAGACATAAGGGTGGACACTCTTGGGGCTGAGAGGTTTGGTGAGGTTGGGTGAGCAAACGCAGACCCTTTAAAGTAATACTGCGTGCTACCCATCGCATGGGTCCCAAATCTCCAGGTTCAAGGGCATCTTCCTACATCGAACACATGCATGAGAAACCCAGAAGATGGTACACCGTGTGATGGGGAAAGGTTTCTAAAACGCACCTCATTTGTCATCTCCTTGTGCTCGGGTTCGCCATTCCAGCCACTTTACTAGCAATCTCCCTACTTGGAGCATCAGCACCTTTAACCTCCTGTTCCGTACAGGTTGCAATTTGTCCTGAGGATGAACGGGAAGACGGGGAACCAATGAGAGACTAGCTCTTGGTGTTGGGACAGGCACAGGTCACTCTATTTTCCCATCAGGAAGAAGAATTAACCACAGGCTCAGCCTGCCCCCAGGAACAAGAACAGGACCTGAAGCCATCCTGCGCTTTTGCGGCCAGCTCCCGAAAAAGCGAGTTGTAAAATGGAGCTTCAGGGCACTGCAATTCACAAACCTGCACAGTTATAAATGATAACTCTCGTCCACAAATATATTGAGGGAAGGCAAAGACGAGGAATTGAAATCAAGGCAGAATTGCAGGAAACAGATTTCAGGAGGTAGATTCGAATCGCCTTTAAAGCACATGAAAAGCGGCAAAACGTTGACAATGATGCCCTTGGCCAAAAAGGGCGTATGCGTTTTTTCCTGAATATATTCAGGAAAAAACGCATACGCCCTTTTTGGCCAACCAAGCAACCTGGAAAGGCAAATCAGCGCTACAAAGAAGTCTCGCTTCCCATCGGTCAAAAGGGCCATGCTGAAAAAAGTGTCAAAAAAAGAAATGCAGGACAGGCCATGGAGAAATGGGAGCCTTGCTACACTGATGGGCGGGATGTAAATTGCCAACAGCCACTCTGGAGAAGTGTACGGTGTGTCCTGAAACATCTAAAAAACACAGCTTAGAGAGCATAGGGCACTTCCACGCATGGGGGTATAAAGTGGGAAAATTAAAAATCAGCAAGACACAAGCACCCCAAAGTTTAGGGCTGCTCTGTTGACAAGGACCTCCACTTCATTCCACCTTAAATATCCCAGGAAAGCAAAAAATGGATAAAATATTAGAGGTCCATTTGTACAATGGAATATCACTCAGCCATGAAATCAATGTCATAAGGCTAGTAGCAGCATGATGAGTGGATTTAGGTACGACGATTCTAAGTGACATAAGTCACACAGAAAAGGACACTTCTCATAAGGTGTCACTTATAGAGGGAATGTAAAAACCGTTACACTTGAACTGAATTACAAAACAGAACAGAGTCACACATGCAGAAAACACACTATGGCTGCTTAACGGGAAAGGTGAGGTGGGGTGATCCATAAAACAAGAGTTTCAAATTAGCTCAGATACCGTTCCATAAACCCAATATGTAACAGACAAGACCTACTCCTTGCTCAGAGAACTGGACTCAACACGCCCGATTCACCGCACAAGAATATATCTGACTAGTAATAATCGTAAAACCTATGTATTGATATCTCTCTGTTAGTGAGTCAAGTGGGTGTAAAGCGGCATAAACACAGCCGTGAAAAGCAGCTAAACCCCATTATAAAAATAAATTACTTTTCAAAACCCATGAAACAAAGACAGTGAAAGAGAGAGAAATTCTTACACAATTCGTTCAGGGGCTGTGATGCAACCTGGATTGACCATATCTAGACCCACAGCTGGATGAGACATAAGGGTGGACACTCTTGGGGCTGAGAGGTTTGGTGAGGTTGGGTGAGCAAACGCAGACCCTTTAAAGTAATACTGCGTGCTACCCATCGCATGGGTCCCAAATCTCCAGGTTCAAGGGCATCTTCCTACATCGAACACATGCATGAGAAACCCAGAAGATGGTACACCGTGTGATGGGGAAAGGTTTCTAAAACGCACCTCATTTGTCATCTCCTTGTGCTCGGGTTCGCCATTCCAGCCACTTTACTAGCAATCTCCCTACTTGGAGCATCAGCACCTTTAACCTCCTGTTCCGTACAGGTTGCAATTTGTCCTGAGGATGAACGGGAAGACGGGGAACCAATGAGAGACTAGCTCTTGGTGTTGGGACAGGCACAGGTCACTCTATTTTCCCATCAGGAAGAAGAATTAACCACAGGCTCAGCCTGCCCCCAGGAACAAGAACAGGACCTGAAGCCATCCTGCGCTTTTGCGGCCAGCTCCCGAAAAAGCGAGTTGTAAAATGGAGCTTCAGGGCACTGCAATTCACAAACCTGCACAGTTATAAATGATAACTCTCGTCCACAAATATATTGAGGGAAGGCAAAGACGAGGAATTGAAATCAAGGCAGAATTGCAGGAAACAGATTTCAGGAGGTAGATTCGAATCGCCTTTAAAGCACATGAAAAGCGGCAAAACGTTGACAATGATGCCCTTGGCCAAAAAGGGCGTATGCGTTTTTTCCTGAATATATTCAGGAAAAAACGCATACGCCCTTTTTGGCCAACCAAGCAACCTGGAAAGGCAAATCAGCGCTACAAAGAAGTCTCGCTTCCCATCGGTCAAAAGGGCCATGCTGAAAAAAGTGTCAAAAAAAGAAATGCAGGACAGGCCATGGAGAAATGGGAGCCTTGCTACACTGATGGGCGGGATGTAAATTGCCAACAGCCACTCTGGAGAAGTGTACGGTGTGTCCTGAAACATGTAAAAAACACAGCTTAGAGAGCATAGGGCACTTCCACGCATGGGGGTATAAAGTGGGAAAATTAAAAATCAGCAAGACACAAGCACCCCAAAGTTTAGGGCTGCTCTGTGGACAAGGACCTCCACTTCATTCCACCTTAAATATCCCAGGAAAGCAAAAAATGGATAAAATATTAGAGGTCCATTTGTACAATGGAATATCACTCAGCCATGAAATCAATGTCATAAGGCTAGTAGCAGCATGATGAGTGGATTTAGGTACGACGATTCTAAGTGACATAAGTCACACAGAAAAGGACACTTCTCATAAGGTGTCACTTATAGAGGGAATGTAAAACCGTTACACTTGAACTGAATTACAAAACAGAACAGAGTCACACATGCAGAAAACACACTATGGCTGCTTAACGGGAAAGGTGAGGTGGGGTGATCCATAAAACAAGAGTTTCAAATTAGCTCAGATACCGTTCCATAAACCCAATATGTAACAGACAAGACCTACTCCTTGCTCAGAGAACTGGACTCAACACGCCCGATTCACCGCACAAGAATATATCTGACTAGTAATAATCTTAAAACCTATGTATTGATATCTCTCTGTTAGTGAGTCAAGTGGGTGTAAAGCGGCATAAACACAGCCGTGAAAAGCAGCTAAACCCCATTATAAAAATAAATTACTTTTCAAAACCCATGAAACAAAGACAGTGAAAGAGAGAGAAATTCTTACACAATTCGTTCAGGGGCTGTGATGCAACCTGGATTGACCATATCTAGACCCACAGCTGGATGAGACATAAGGGTGGACACTCTTGGGGCTGAGAGGTTTGGTGAGGTTGGGTGAGCAAACGCAGACCCTTTAAAGTAATACTGCGTGCTACCCATCGCATGGGTCCCAAATCTCCAGGTTCAAGGGCATCTTCCTACATCGAACACATGCATGAGAAACCCAGAAGATGGTACACCGTGTGATGGGGAAAGGTTTCTAAAACGCACCTCATTTGTCATCTCCTTGTGCTCGGGTTCGCCATTCCAGCCACTTTACTAGCAATCTCCCTACTTGGAGCATCAGCACCTTTAACCTCCTGTTCCGTACAGGTTGCAATTTGTCCTGAGGATGAACGGGAAGACGGGGAACCAATGAGAGACTAGCTCTTGGTGTTGGGACAGGCACAGGTCACTCTATTTTCCCATCAGGAAGAAGAATTAACCACAGGCTCAGCCTGCCCCCAGGAACAAGAACAGGACCTGAAGCCATCCTGCGCTTTTGCGGCCAGCTCCCGAAAAAGCGAGTTGTAAAATGGAGCTTCAGGGCACTGCAATTCACAAACCTGCACATTTATAAATGATAACTCTCATCCACAAATATATTGAGGGAAGGCAAAGACGAGGAATTGAAATCAAGGCAGAATTGCAGGAAACAGATTTCAGGAGGTAGATTTGAATCGCCTTTAAAGCACATGAAAAGTGGCAAAACGTTGACAATGATGCCCTTGGCCAAAAAGGGCGTATGCGTTTTTTCCTGAATATATTCAGGAAAAAACGCATACGCCCTTTTTGGCCAACCAAGCAACCTGGAAAGGCAAATCAGCGCTACAAAGAAGTCTCGCTTCCCATCGGTCAAAAGGGCCATGCTGAAAAAAGTGTCAAAACCAGAAATGCAGGACAGGCCATGGAGAAATGGGAGCCTTGCTACACTGATGGGCGGGATGTAAATTGCCAACAGCCACTCTGGAGAAGTGTACGGTGTGTCCTGAAACATGTAAAAAACACAGCTTAGAGAGCATAGGGCACTTCCACGCATGGGGGTATAAAGTGGGAAAATTAAAAATCAGCAAGACACAAGCACCCCAAAGTTTAGGGCTGCTCTGTTGACAAGGACCTCCACTTCATTCCACCTTAAATATGCCAGGAAAGTGAAAAATGGATAAAAAATTGGAGGTCCATATGTACAAAGGAATATCAGTCAGCCATGAAATCAATGTCATAAGGCTAGTAGCAGCATGATGAGTGGATTTAGGTACGACGATTCTAAGTGACATAAGTCACACAGAAAAGGACACTTCTCATAAGGTGTCACTTATAGAGGGAATGTAAAAACCGTTACACTTGAACTGAATTACAAAACAGAACAGAGTCACACATGCAGAAAACACACTATGGCTGCTTAACGGGAAAGGTGAGGTGGGGTGATCCATAAAACAAGAGTTTCAAATTAGCTCAGATACCGTTCCATAAACCCAATATGTAACAGACAAGACCTACTCCTTGCTCAGAGAACTGGACTCAACACGCCCGATTCACCGCACAAGAATATATCTGACTAGTAATAATCTTAAAACCTATGTATTGATATCTCTCTGTTAGTGTGTCAAGTGGGTGTAAAGCGGCATAAACACAGCCGTGAAAAGCAGCTAAACCCCATTATAAAAATAAATTACTTTTAAAAACCCATGAAACAAAGACAGTGAAAGAGAGAGAAATTCTTACACAATTCATTCAGGGGCTGTGATGCAACCTGGATTGACCATATCTAGACCCACAGCTGGATGAGACATAAGGGTGGACACTCTTGGGGCTGAGAGGTGTGGTGAAGTTGGGTGAGCAAACGCAGACCCTTTAAAGTAATACTGCGTGCTACCCATCGCATGGGTCCCAAATCTCCAGGGTCAACGGCATCTTCCTACATCGAAAACATGCATAAGAAACCCAGAAGATGGTACACCGTGTGATGGGGAAAGGTTTCTAAAACTCACCTCATTTCTCATCTCCTTGTGCTCGGGTTCGCCATTCCAGCCACTTTACTAGCAATCTCCCTACTTGGAGCATCAGCACCTTTAACCTCCTGTTCCGTACAGGTTGCAATTTGTCCTGAGGATGAACGGGAAGACGGGGAACCAATGAGAGACTAGCTCTTGGTGTTGGGACAGGCACAGGTCACACTATTTTCCCATCAGGAAGAAGAATTAACCACAGGCTCAGCCTGCCACCCGGAACCAGAACAGGGCCTGAAGCCATCCTGCGCTTTTGCGGCCAGCTCCCGAAAAAGCGAGTTGTAAAATGGAGCTTCAGGGCACTGCAATTCACAAACCTGCACAGTTATAAATGATAACTCTCGTCCACAAATATATTGAGGGAAGGCAAAGACGAGGAATTGAAATCAAGGCAGAATTGCAGGAAACAGATTTCAGGAGGTAGATTCGAATCGCCTTTAAAGCACATGAAAAGCGGCAAAACGTTGACAATGATGCCCTTGGCCAAAAAGGGCGTATGCGTTTTTTCCTGAATATATTCAGGAAAAAACGCATACGCCCTTTTTGGCCAACCAAGCAACCTGGAAAGGCAAATCAGCGCTACAAAGAAGTCTCGCTTCCCATCGGTCAAAAGGGCCATGCTGAAAAAAGTGTCAAAAAAAGAAATGCAGGACAGGCCATGGAGAAATGGGAGCCTTGCTACACTGATGGGCGGGATGTAAATTGCCAACAGCCACTCTGGAGAAGTGTACGGTGTGTCCTGAAACATCTAAAAAACACAGCTTAGAGAGCATAGGGCACTTCCACGCATGGGGGTATAAAGTGGGAAAATTAAAAATCAGCAAGACACAAGCACCCCAAAGTTTAGGGCTGCTCTGTTGACAAGGACCTCCACTTCATTCCACCTTAAATATCCCAGGAAAGCAAAAAATGGATAAAATATTAGAGGTCCATTTGTACAATGGAATATCACTCAGCCATGAAATCAATGTCATAAGGCTAGTAGCAGCATGATGAGTGGATTTAGGTACGACGATTCTAAGTGACATAAGTCACACAGAAAAGGACACTTCTCATAAGGTGTCACTTATAGAGGGAATGTAAAAACCGTTACACTTGAACTGAATTACAAAACAGAACAGAGTCACACATGCAGAAAACACACTATGGCTGCTTAACGGGAAAGGTGAGGTGGGGTGATCCATAAAACAAGAGTTTCAAATTAGCTCAGATACCGTTCCATAAACCCAATATGTAACAGACAAGACCTACTCCTTGCTCAGAGAACTGGACTCAACACGCCCGATTCACCGCACAAGAATATATCTGACTAGTAATAATCGTAAAACCTATGTATTGATATCTCTCTGTTAGTGAGTCAAGTGGGTGTAAAGCGGCATAAACACAGCCGTGAAAAGCAGCTAAACCCCATTATAAAAATAAATTACTTTTCAAAACCCATGAAACAAAGACAGTGAAAGAGAGAGAAATTCTTACACAATTCGTTCAGGGGCTGTGATGCAACCTGGATTGACCATATCTAGACCCACAGCTGGATGAGACATAAGGGTGGACACTCTTGGGGCTGAGAGGTTTGGTGAGGTTGGGTGAGCAAACGCAGACCCTTTAAAGTAATACTGCGTGCTACCCATCGCATGGGTCCCAAATCTCCAGGTTCAAGGGCATCTTCCTACATCGAACACATGCATGAGAAACCCAGAAGATGGTACACCGTGTGATGGGGAAAGGTTTCTAAAACGCACCTCATTTGTCATCTCCTTGTGCTCGGGTTCGCCATTCCAGCCACTTTACTAGCAATCTCCCTACTTGGAGCATCAGCACCTTTAACCTCCTGTTCCGTACAGGTTGCAATTTGTCCTGAGGATGAACGGGAAGACGGGGAACCAATGAGAGACTAGCTCTTGGTGTTGGGACAGGCACAGGTCACTCTATTTTCCCATCAGGAAGAAGAATTAACCACAGGCTCAGCCTGCCCCCAGGAACAAGAACAGGATCTGAAGCCATCCTGCGCTTTTGCGGCCAGCTCCCGAAAAAGCGAGTTGTAAAATGGAGCTTCAGGGCACTGCAATTCACAAACCTGCACAGTTATAAATGATAACTCTCGTCCACAAATATATTGAGGGAAGGCAAAGACGAGGAATTGAAATCAAGGCAGAATTGCAGGAAACAGATTTCAGGAGGTAGATTCGAATCGCCTTTAAAGCACATGAAAAGCGGCAAAACGTTGACAATGATGCCCTTGGCCAAAAAGGGCTTATGCGTTTTTACCTGAATATATTCAGGAAAAAACGCATACGCCCTTTTTGGCCAACCAAGCAACCTGGAAAGGCAAATCAGCGCTACAAAGAAGTCTCGCTTCCCATCGGTCAAAAGGGCCATGCTGAAAAAAGTGTCAAAAAAAGAAATGCAGGACAGGCCATGGAGAAATGGGAGCCTTGCTACACTGATGGGCGGGATGTAAATTGCCAACAGCCACTCTGGAGAAGTGTACGGTGTGTCCTGAAACATCTAAAAAACACAGCTTAGAGAGCATAGGGCACTTCCACGCATGGGGGTATAAAGTGGGAAAATTAAAAATCAGCAAGACACAAGCACCCCAAAGTTTAGGGCTGCTCTGTTGACAAGGACCTCCACTTCATTCCACCTTAAATATCCCAGGAAAGCAAAAAATGGATAAAATATTAGAGGTCCATTTGTACAATGGAATATCACTCAGCCATGAAATCAATGTCATAAGGCTAGTAGCAGCATGATGAGTGGATTTAGGTACGACGATTCTAAGTGACATAAGTCACACAGAAAAGGACACTTCTCATAAGGTGTCACTTATAGAGGGAATGTAAAAACCGTTACACTTGAACTGAATTACAAAACAGAACAGAGTCACACATGCAGAAAACACACTATGGCTGCTTAACGGGAAAGGTGAGGTGGGGTGATCCATAAAACAAGAGTTTCAAATTAGCTCAGATACCGTTCCATAAACCCAATATGTAACAGACAAGACCTACTCCTTGCTCAGAGAACTGGACTCAACACGCCCGATTCACCGCACAAGAATATATCTGACTAGTAATAATCGTAAAACCTATGTATTGATATCTCTCTGTTAGTGAGTCAAGTGGGTGTAAAGCGGCATAAACACAGCCGTGAAAAGCAGCTAAACCCCATTATAAAAATAAATTACTTTTCAAAACCCATGAAACAAAGACAGTGAAAGAGAGAGAAATTCTTACACAATTCGTTCAGGGGCTGTGATGCAACCTGGATTGACCATATCTAGACCCACAGCTGGATGAGACATAAGGGTGGACACTCTTGGGGCTGAGAGGTTTGGTGAGGTTGGGTGAGCAAACGCAGACCCTTTAAAGTAATACTGCGTGCTACCCATCGCATGGGTCCCAAATCTCCAGGTTCAAGGGCATCTTCCTACATCGAACACATGCATGAGAAACCCAGAAGATGGTACACCGTGTGATGGGGAAAGGTTTCTAAAACGCACCTCATTTGTCATCTCCTTGTGCTCGGGTTCGCCATTCCAGCCACTTTACTAGCAATCTCCCTACTTGGAGCATCAGCACCTTTAACCTCCTGTTCCGTACAGGTTGCAATTTGTCCTGAGGATGAACGGGAAGACGGGGAACCAATGAGAGACTAGCTCTTGGTGTTGGGACAGGCACAGGTCACTCTATTTTCCCATCAGGAAGAAGAATTAACCACAGGCTCAGCCTGCCCCCAGGAACAAGAACAGGACCTGAAGCCATCCTGCGCTTTTGCGGCCAGCTCCCGAAAAAGCGAGATGTAAAATGGAGCTTCAGGGCACTGCAATTCACAAACCTGCACATTTATAAATGATAACTCTCGTCCACAAATATATTGAGGGAAGGCAAAGACGAGGAATTGAAATCAAGGCAGAATTGCAGGAAACAGATTTCAGGAGGTAGATTTGAATCGCCTTTAAAGCACATGAAAAGTGGCAAAACGTTGACAATGATGCCCTTGGCCAAAAAGGGCGTATGCGTTTTTTCCTGAATATATTCAGGAAAAAACGCATACGCCCTTTTTGGCCAACCAAGCAACCTGGAAAGGCAAATCAGCGCTACAAAGAAGTCTCGCTTCCCATCGGTCAAAAGGGCCATGCTGAAAAAAGTGTCAAAACCAGAAATGCAGGACAGGCCATGGAGAAATGGGAGCCTTGCTGCACTGATGGGCGGGATGTAAATTGCCAACAGCCACTCTGGAGAAGTGTACGGTGTGTCCTGAAACATGTAAAAAACACAGCTTAGAGAGCATAGGGCACTTCCACGCATGGGGGTATAAAGTGGGAAAATTAAAAATCAGCAAGACACAAGCACCCCAAAGTTTAGGGCTGCTCTGTTGACAAGGACCTCCACTTCATTCCACCTTAAATATCCCAGGAAAGTGAAAAATGGATAAAAAATTGGAGGTCCATATGTACAAAGGAATATCACTCAGCCATGAAATCAATGTCATAAGGCTAGTAGCAGCATGATGAGTGGATTTAGGTACGACGATTCTAAGTGACATAAGTCACACAGAAAAGGACACTTCTCATAAGGTGTCACTTATAGAGGGAATGTAAAAACCGTTACACTTGAACTGAATTACAAAACAGAACAGAGTCACACATGCAGAAAACACACTATGGCTGCTTAACGGGAAAGGTGAGGTGGGGTGATCCATAAAACAAGAGTTTCAAATTAGCTCAGATACCGTTCCATAAACCCAATATGTAACAGACAAGACCTACTCCTTGCTCAGAGAACTGGACTCAACACGCCCGATTCACCGCACAAGAATATATCTGACTAGTAATAATCTTAAAACCTATGTATTGATATCTCTCTGTTAGTGTGTCAAGTGGGTGTAAAGCGGCATAAACACAGCCGTGAAAAGCAGCTAAACCCCATTATAAAAATAAATTACTTTTAAAAACCCATGAAACAAAGACAGTGAAAGAGAGAGAAATTCTTACACAATTCATTCAGGGGATGTGATGCAACCTGGATTGACCATATCTAGACCCACAGCTGGATGAGACATAAGGGTGGACACTCTTGGGGCTGAGAGGTGTGGTGAAGTTGGGTGAGCAAACGCAGACCCTTTAAAGTAATACTGCGTGCTACCCATCGCATGGGTCCCAAATCTCCAGGTTCAACGGCATCTTCCTACATCGAAAACATGCATAAGAAACCCAAAAGATGGTACACCGTGTGATGGGGAAAGGTTTCTAAAACTCACCTCATTTCTCATCTCCTTGTGCTCGGGTTCGCCATTCCAGCCACTTTACTAGCAATCTCCCTACTTGGAGCATCAGCACCTTTAACCTCCTGTTCCGTACAGGTTGCAATTTGTCCTGAGGATGAACGGGAAGACGGGGAACCAATGAGAGACTAGCTCTTGGTGTTGGGACAGGCACAGGTCACTCTATTTTCCCATCAGGAAGAAGAATTAACCACAGGCTCAGCCTGCCACCCGGAACCAGAACAGGGCCTGAAGCCATCCTGCGCTTTTGCGGCCAGCTCCCGAAAAAGCGAGTTGTAAAATGGAGCTTCAGGGCACTGCAATTCACAAACCTGCACAGTTATAAATGATAACTCTCGTCCACAAATATATTGAGGGAAGGCAAAGACGAGGAATTGAAATCAAGGCAGAATTGCAGGAAACAGATTTCAGGAGGTAGAGTCGAATCGCCTTTAAAGCACATGAAAAGCGGCAAAACGTTGACAATGATGCCCTTGGCCAAAAAGGGCGTATGCGTTTTTTCCTGAATATATTCAGGAAAAAACGCATACGCCCTTTTTGGCCAACCAAGCAACCTGGAAAGGCAAATCAGCGCTACAAAGAAGTCTCGCTTCCCATCGGTCAAAAGGGCCATGCTGAAAAAAGTGTCAAAACCAGAAATGCAGGACAGGCCATGGAGAAACGGGAGCCTTGCTACACTGATGGGCGGGATGTAAATTGCCAACAGCCACTCTGGAGAAGTGTACGGTGTGTCCTGAAACATCTAAAAAACACAGCTTAGAGAGCATAGGGCACTTCCACGCATGGGGGTATAAAGTGGGAAAATTAAAAATCAGCAAGACACAAGCACCCCAAAGTTTAGGGCTGCTCTGTTGACAAGGACCTCCACTTCATTCCACCTTAAATATCCCAGGAAAGCAAAAAATGGATAAAATATTAGAGGTCCATTTGTACAATGGAATATCACTCAGCCATGAAATCAATGTCATAAGGCTAGTAGCAGCATGATGAGTGGATTTAGGTACGACGATTCTAAGTGACATAAGTCACACAGAAAAGGACACTTCTCATAAGGTGTCACTTATAGAGGGAATGTAAAAACCGTTACACTTGAACTGAATTACAAAACAGAACAGAGTCACACATGCAGAAAACACACTATGGCTGCTTAACGGGAAAGGTGAGGTGGGGTGATCCATAAAACAAGAGTTTCAAATTAGCTCAGATACCGTTCCATAAACCCAATATGTAACAGACAAGACCTACTCCTTGCTCAGAGAACTGGACTCAACACGCCCGATTCACCGCACAAGAATATATCTGACTAGTAATAATCGTAAAACCTATGTATTGATATCTCTCTGTTAGTGAGTCAAGTGGGTGTAAAGCGGCATAAACACAGCCGTGAAAAGCAGCTAAACCCCATTATAAAAATAAATTACTTTTCAAAACCCATGAAACAAAGACAGTGAAAGAGAGAGAAATTCTTACACAATTCGTTCAGGGGCTGTGATGCAACCTGGATTGACCATATCTAGACCCACAGCTGGATGAGACATAAGGGTGGACACTCTTGGGGCTGAGAGGTTTGGTGAGGTTGGGTGAGCAAACGCAGACCCTTTAAAGTAATACTGCGTGCTACCCATCGCATGGGTCCCAAATCTCCAGGTTCAAGGGCATCTTCCTACATCGAACACATGCATGAGAAACCCAGAAGATGGTACACCGTGTGATGGGGAAAGGTTTCTAAAACGCACCTCATTTGTCATCTCCTTGTGCTCGGGTTCGCCATTCCAGCCACTTTACTAGCAATCTCCCTACTTGGAGCATCAGCACCTTTAACCTCCTGTTCCGTACAGGTTGCAATTTGTCCTGAGGATGAACGGGAAGACGGGGAACCAATGAGAGACTAGCTCTTGGTGTTGGGACAGGCACAGGTCACTCTATTTTCCCATCAGGAAGAAGAATTAACCACAGGCTCAGCCTGCCCCCAGGAACAAGAACAGGACCTGAAGCCATCCTGCGCTTTTGCGGCCAGCTCCCGAAAAAGCGAGTTGTAAAATGGAGCTTCAGGGCACTGCAATTCACAAACCTGCACAGTTATAAATGATAACTCTCGTCCACAAATATATTGAGGGAAGGCAAAGACGAGGAATTGAAATCAAGGCAGAATTGCAGGAAACAGATTTCAGGAGGTAGATTCGAATCGCCTTTAAAGCACATGAAAAGCGGCAAAACGTTGACAATGATGCCCTTGGCCAAAAAGGGCGTATGCGTTTTTTCCTGAATATATTCAGGAAAAAACGCATACGCCCTTTTTGGCCAACCAAGCAACCTGGAAAGGCAAATCAGCGCTACAAAGAAGTCTCGCTTCCCATCGGTCAAAAGGGCCATGCTGAAAAAAGTGTCAAAAAAAGAAATGCAGGACAGGCCATGGAGAAATGGGAGCCTTGCTACACTGATGGGCGGGATGTAAATTGCCAACAGCCACTCTGGAGAAGTGTACGGTGTGTCCTGAAACATGTAAAAAACACAGCTTAGAGAGCATAGGGCACTTCCACGCATGGGGGTATAAAGTGGGAAAATTAAAAATCAGCAAGACACAAGCACCCCAAAGTTTAGGGCTGCTCTGTGGACAAGGACCTCCACTTCATTCCACCTTAAATATCCCAGGAAAGCAAAAAATGGATAAAATATTAGAGGTCCATTTGTACAATGGAATATCACTCAGCCATGAAATCAATGTCATAAGGCTAGTAGCAGCATGATGAGTGGATTTAGGTACGACGATTCTAAGTGACATAAGTCACACAGAAAAGGACACTTCTCATAAGGTGTCACTTATAGAGGGAATGTAAAACCGTTACACTTGAACTGAATTACAAAACAGAACAGAGTCACACATGCAGAAAACACACTATGGCTGCTTAACGGGAAAGGTGAGGTGGGGTGATCCATAAAACAAGAGTTTCAAATTAGCTCAGATACCGTTCCATAAACCCAATATGTAACAGACAAGACCTACTCCTTGCTCAGAGAACTGGACTCAACACGCCCGATTCACCGCACAAGAATATATCTGACTAGTAATAATCTTAAAACCTATGTATTGATATCTCTCTGTTAGTGAGTCAAGTGGGTGTAAAGCGGCATAAACACAGCCGTGAAAAGCAGCTAAACCCCATTATAAAAATAAATTACTTTTCAAAACCCATGAAACAAAGACAGTGAAAGAGAGAGAAATTCTTACACAATTCGTTCAGGGGCTGTGATGCAACCTGGATTGACCATATCTAGACCCACAGCTGGATGAGACATAAGGGTGGACACTCTTGGGGCTGAGAGGTTTGGTGAGGTTGGGTGAGCAAACGCAGACCCTTTAAAGTAATACTGCGTGCTACCCATCGCATGGGTCCCAAATCTCCAGGTTCAAGGGCATCTTCCTACATCGAACACATGCATGAGAAACCCAGAAGATGGTACACCGTGTGATGGGGAAAGGTTTCTAAAACGCACCTCATTTGTCATCTCCTTGTGCTCGGGTTCGCCATTCCAGCCACTTTACTAGCAATCTCCCTACTTGGAGCATCAGCACCTTTAACCTCCTGTTCCGTACAGGTTGCAATTTGTCCTGAGGATGAACGGGAAGACGGGGAACCAATGAGAGACTAGCTCTTGGTGTTGGGACAGGCACAGGTCACTCTATTTTCCCATCAGGAAGAAGAATTAACCACAGGCTCAGCCTGCCCCCAGGAACAAGAACAGGACCTGAAGCCATCCTGCGCTTTTGCGGCCAGCTCCCGAAAAAGCGAGTTGTAAAATGGAGCTTCAGGGCACTGCAATTCACAAACCTGCACATTTATAAATGATAACTCTCATCCACAAATATATTGAGGGAAGGCAAAGACGAGGAATTGAAATCAAGGCAGAATTGCAGGAAACAGATTTCAGGAGGTAGATTTGAATCGCCTTTAAAGCACATGAAAAGTGGCAAAACGTTGACAATGATGCCCTTGGCCAAAAAGGGCGTATGCGTTTTTTCCTGAATATATTCAGGAAAAAACGCATACGCCCTTTTTGGCCAACCAAGCAACCTGGAAAGGCAAATCAGCGCTACAAAGAAGTCTCGCTTCCCATCGGTCAAAAGGGCCATGCTGAAAAAAGTGTCAAAACCAGAAATGCAGGACAGGCCATGGAGAAATGGGAGCCTTGCTACACTGATGGGCGGGATGTAAATTGCCAACAGCCACTCTGGAGAAGTGTACGGTGTGTCCTGAAACATGTAAAAAACACAGCTTAGAGAGCATAGGGCACTTCCACGCATGGGGGTATAAAGTGGGAAAATTAAAAATCAGCAAGACACAAGCACCCCAAAGTTTAGGGCTGCTCTGTTGACAAGGACCTCCACTTCATTCCACCTTAAATATGCCAGGAAAGTGAAAAATGGATAAAAAATTGGAGGTCCATATGTACAAAGGAATATCAGTCAGCCATGAAATCAATGTCATAAGGCTAGTAGCAGCATGATGAGTGGATTTAGGTACGACGATTCTAAGTGACATAAGTCACACAGAAAAGGACACTTCTCATAAGGTGTCACTTATAGAGGGAATGTAAAAACCGTTACACTTGAACTGAATTACAAAACAGAACAGAGTCACACATGCAGAAAACACACTATGGCTGCTTAACGGGAAAGGTGAGGTGGGGTGATCCATAAAACAAGAGTTTCAAATTAGCTCAGATACCGTTCCATAAACCCAATATGTAACAGACAAGACCTACTCCTTGCTCAGAGAACTGGACTCAACACGCCCGATTCACCGCACAAGAATATATCTGACTAGTAATAATCTTAAAACCTATGTATTGATATCTCTCTGTTAGTGTGTCAAGTGGGTGTAAAGCGGCATAAACACAGCCGTGAAAAGCAGCTAAACCCCATTATAAAAATAAATTACTTTTAAAAACCCATGAAACAAAGACAGTGAAAGAGAGAGAAATTCTTACACAATTCATTCAGGGGCTGTGATGCAACCTGGATTGACCATATCTAGACCCACAGCTGGATGAGACATAAGGGTGGACACTCTTGGGGCTGAGAGGTGTGGTGAAGTTGGGTGAGCAAACGCAGACCCTTTAAAGTAATACTGCGTGCTACCCATCGCATGGGTCCCAAATCTCCAGGGTCAACGGCATCTTCCTACATCGAAAACATGCATAAGAAACCCAGAAGATGGTACACCGTGTGATGGGGAAAGGTTTCTAAAACTCACCTCATTTCTCATCTCCTTGTGCTCGGGTTCGCCATTCCAGCCACTTTACTAGCAATCTCCCTACTTGGAGCATCAGCACCTTTAACCTCCTGTTCCGTACAGGTTGCAATTTGTCCTGAGGATGAACGGGAAGACGGGGAACCAATGAGAGACTAGCTCTTGGTGTTGGGACAGGCACAGGTCACACTATTTTCCCATCAGGAAGAAGAATTAACCACAGGCTCAGCCTGCCACCCGGAACCAGAACAGGGCCTGAAGCCATCCTGCGCTTTTGCGGCCAGCTCCCGAAAAAGCGAGTTGTAAAATGGAGCTTCAGGGCACTGCAATTCACAAACCTGCACAGTTATAAATGATAACTCTCGTCCACAAATATATTGAGGGAAGGCAAAGACGAGGAATTGAAATCAAGGCAGAATTGCAGGAAACAGATTTCAGGAGGTAGATTCGAATCGCCTTTAAAGCACATGAAAAGCGGCAAAACGTTGACAATGATGCCCTTGGCCAAAAAGGGCGTATGCGTTTTTTCCTGAATATATTCAGGAAAAAACGCATACGCCCTTTTTGGCCAACCAAGCAACCTGGAAAGGCAAATCAGCGCTACAAAGAAGTCTCGCTTCCCATCGGTCAAAAGGGCCATGCTGAAAAAAGTGTCAAAAAAAGAAATGCAGGACAGGCCATGGAGAAATGGGAGCCTTGCTACACTGATGGGCGGGATGTAAATTGCCAACAGCCACTCTGGAGAAGTGTACGGTGTGTCCTGAAACATCTAAAAAACACAGCTTAGAGAGCATAGGGCACTTCCACGCATGGGGGTATAAAGTGGGAAAATTAAAAATCAGCAAGACACAAGCACCCCAAAGTTTAGGGCTGCTCTGTTGACAAGGACCTCCACTTCATTCCACCTTAAATATCCCAGGAAAGCAAAAAATGGATAAAATATTAGAGGTCCATTTGTACAATGGAATATCACTCAGCCATGAAATCAATGTCATAAGGCTAGTAGCAGCATGATGAGTGGATTTAGGTACGACGATTCTAAGTGACATAAGTCACACAGAAAAGGACACTTCTCATAAGGTGTCACTTATAGAGGGAATGTAAAAACCGTTACACTTGAACTGAATTACAAAACAGAACAGAGTCACACATGCAGAAAACACACTATGGCTGCTTAACGGGAAAGGTGAGGTGGGGTGATCCATAAAACAAGAGTTTCAAATTAGCTCAGATACCGTTCCATAAACCCAATATGTAACAGACAAGACCTACTCCTTGCTCAGAGAACTGGACTCAACACGCCCGATTCACCGCACAAGAATATATCTGACTAGTAATAATCGTAAAACCTATGTATTGATATCTCTCTGTTAGTGAGTCAAGTGGGTGTAAAGCGGCATAAACACAGCCGTGAAAAGCAGCTAAACCCCATTATAAAAATAAATTACTTTTCAAAACCCATGAAACAAAGACAGTGAAAGAGAGAGAAATTCTTACACAATTCGTTCAGGGGCTGTGATGCAACCTGGATTGACCATATCTAGACCCACAGCTGGATGAGACATAAGGGTGGACACTCTTGGGGCTGAGAGGTTTGGTGAGGTTGGGTGAGCAAACGCAGACCCTTTAAAGTAATACTGCGTGCTACCCATCGCATGGGTCCCAAATCTCCAGGTTCAAGGGCATCTTCCTACATCGAACACATGCATGAGAAACCCAGAAGATGGTACACCGTGTGATGGGGAAAGGTTTCTAAAACGCACCTCATTTGTCATCTCCTTGTGCTCGGGTTCGCCATTCCAGCCACTTTACTAGCAATCTCCCTACTTGGAGCATCAGCACCTTTAACCTCCTGTTCCGTACAGGTTGCAATTTGTCCTGAGGATGAACGGGAAGACGGGGGAACCAATGAGAGACTAGCTCTTGGTGTTGGGACAGGCACAGGTCACTCTATTTTCCCATCAGGAAGAAGAATTAACCACAGGCTCAGCCTGCCCCCAGGAACAAGAACAGGATCTGAAGCCATCCTGCGCTTTTGCGGCCAGCTCCCGAAAAAGCGAGTTGTAAAATGGAGCTTCAGGGCACTGCAATTCACAAACCTGCACAGTTATAAATGATAACTCTCGTCCACAAATATATTGAGGGAAGGCAAAGACGAGGAATTGAAATCAAGGCAGAATTGCAGGAAACAGATTTCAGGAGGTAGATTCGAATCGCCTTTTAAAGCACATGAAAAGCGGCAAAACGTTGACAATGATGCCCTTGGCCAAAAAGGGCTTATGCGTTTTTACCTGAATATATTCAGGAAAAAACGCATACGCCCTTTTTGGCCAACCAAGCAACCTGGAAAGGCAAATCAGCGCTACAAAGAAGTCTCGCTTCCCATCGGTCAAAAGGGCCATGCTGAAAAAAGTGTCAAAAAAAGAAATGCAGGACAGGCCATGGAGAAATGGGAGCCTTGCTACACTGATGGGCGGGATGTAAATTGCCAACAGCCACTCTGGAGAAGTGTACGGTGTGTCCTGAAACATCTAAAAAACACAGCTTAGAGAGCATAGGGCACTTCCACGCATGGGGGTATAAAGTGGGAAAATTAAAAATCAGCAAGACACAAGCACCCCAAAGTTTAGGGCTGCTCTGTTGACAAGGACCTCCACTTCATTCCACCTTAAATATCCCAGGAAAGCAAAAAATGGATAAAATATTAGAGGTCCATTTGTACAATGGAATATCACTCAGCCATGAAATCAATGTCATAAGGCTAGTAGCAGCATGATGAGTGGATTTAGGTACGACGATTCTAAGTGACATAAGTCACACAGAAAAGGACACTTCTCATAAGGTGTCACTTATAGAGGGAATGTAAAAACCGTTACACTTGAACTGAATTACAAAACAGAACAGAGTCACACATGCAGAAAACACACTATGGCTGCTTAACGGGAAAGGTGAGGTGGGGTGATCCATAAAACAAGAGTTTCAAATTAGCTCAGATACCGTTCCATAAACCCAATATGTAACAGACAAGACCTACTCCTTGCTCAGAGAACTGGACTCAACACGCCCGATTCACCGCACAAGAATATATCTGACTAGTAATAATCGTAAAACCTATGTATTGATATCTCTCTGTTAGTGAGTCAAGTGGGTGTAAAGCGGCATAAACACAGCCGTGAAAAGCAGCTAAACCCCATTATAAAAATAAATTACTTTTCAAAACCCATGAAACAAAGACAGTGAAAGAGAGAGAAATTCTTACACAATTCGTTCAGGGGCTGTGATGCAACCTGGATTGACCATATCTAGACCCACAGCTGGATGAGACATAAGGGTGGACACTCTTGGGGCTGAGAGGTTTGGTGAGGTTGGGTGAGCAAACGCAGACCCTTTAAAGTAATACTGCGTGCTACCCATCGCATGGGTCCCAAATCTCCAGGTTCAAGGGCATCTTCCTACATCGAACACATGCATGAGAAACCCAGAAGATGGTACACCGTGTGATGGGGAAAGGTTTCTAAAACGCACCTCATTTGTCATCTCCTTGTGCTCGGGTTCGCCATTCCAGCCACTTTACTAGCAATCTCCCTACTTGGAGCATCAGCACCTTTAACCTCCTGTTCCGTACAGGTTGCAATTTGTCCTGAGGATGAACGGGAAGACGGGGAACCAATGAGAGACTAGCTCTTGGTGTTGGGACAGGCACAGGTCACTCTATTTTCCCATCAGGAAGAAGAATTAACCACAGGCTCAGCCTGCCCCCAGGAACAAGAACAGGACCTGAAGCCATCCTGCGCTTTTGCGGCCAGCTCCCGAAAAAGCGAGATGTAAAATGGAGCTTCAGGGCACTGCAATTCACAAACCTGCACATTTATAAATGATAACTCTCGTCCACAAATATATTGAGGGAAGGCAAAGACGAGGAATTGAAATCAAGGCAGAATTGCAGGAAACAGATTTCAGGAGGTAGATTTGAATCGCCTTTAAAGCACATGAAAAGTGGCAAAACGTTGACAATGATGCCCTTGGCCAAAAAGGGCGTATGCGTTTTTTCCTGAATATATTCAGGAAAAAACGCATACGCCCTTTTTGGCCAACCAAGCAACCTGGAAAGGCAAATCAGCGCTACAAAGAAGTCTCGCTTCCCATCGGTCAAAAGGGCCATGCTGAAAAAAGTGTCAAAACCAGAAATGCAGGACAGGCCATGGAGAAATGGGAGCCTTGCTGCACTGATGGGCGGGATGTAAATTGCCAACAGCCACTCTGGAGAAGTGTACGGTGTGTCCTGAAACATGTAAAAAACACAGCTTAGAGAGCATAGGGCACTTCCACGCATGGGGGTATAAAGTGGGAAAATTAAAAATCAGCAAGACACAAGCACCCCAAAGTTTAGGGCTGCTCTGTTGACAAGGACCTCCACTTCATTCCACCTTAAATATCCCAGGAAAGTGAAAAATGGATAAAAAATTGGAGGTCCATATGTACAAAGGAATATCACTCAGCCATGAAATCAATGTCATAAGGCTAGTAGCAGCATGATGAGTGGATTTAGGTACGACGATTCTAAGTGACATAAGTCACACAGAAAAGGACACTTCTCATAAGGTGTCACTTATAGAGGGAATGTAAAAACCGTTACACTTGAACTGAATTACAAAACAGAACAGAGTCACACATGCAGAAAACACACTATGGCTGCTTAACGGGAAAGGTGAGGTGGGGTGATCCATAAAACAAGAGTTTCAAATTAGCTCAGATACCGTTCCATAAACCCAATATGTAACAGACAAGACCTACTCCTTGCTCAGAGAACTGGACTCAACACGCCCGATTCACCGCACAAGAATATATCTGACTAGTAATAATCTTAAAACCTATGTATTGATATCTCTCTGTTAGTGTGTCAAGTGGGTGTAAAGCGGCATAAACACAGCCGTGAAAAGCAGCTAAACCCCATTATAAAAATAAATTACTTTTAAAAACCCATGAAACAAAGACAGTGAAAGAGAGAGAAATTCTTACACAATTCATTCAGGGGCTGTGATGCAACCTGGATTGACCATATCTAGACCCACAGCTGGATGAGACATAAGGGTGGACACTCTTGGGGCTGAGAGGTGTGGTGAAGTTGGGTGAGCAAACGCAGACCCTTTAAAGTAATACTGCGTGCTACCCATCGCATGGGTCCCAAATCTCCAGGTTCAACGGCATCTTCCTACATCGAAAACATGCATAAGAAACCCAAAAGATGGTACACCGTGTGATGGGGAAAGGTTTCTAAAACTCACCTCATTTCTCATCTCCTTGTGCTCGGGTTCGCCATTCCAGCCACTTTACTAGCAATCTCCCTACTTGGAGCATCAGCACCTTTAACCTCCTGTTCCGTACAGGTTGCAATTTGTCCTGAGGATGAACGGGAAGACGGGGAACCAATGAGAGACTAGCTCTTGGTGTTGGGACAGGCACAGGTCACTCTATTTTCCCATCAGGAAGAAGAATTAACCACAGGCTCAGCCTGCCCCCCGGAACCAGAACAGGGCCTGAAGCCATCCTGCGCTTTTGCGGCCAGCTCCCGAAAAAGCGAGTTGTAAAATGGAGCTTCAGGGCACTGCAATTCACAAACCTGCACAGTTATAAATGATAACTCTCGTCCACAAATATATTGAGGGAAGGCAAAGACGAGGAATTGAAATCAAGGCAGAATTGCAGGAAACAGATTTCAGGAGGTAGAGTCGAATCGCCTTTAAAGCACATGAAAAGCGGCAAAACGTTGACAATGATGCCCTTGGCCAAAAAGGGCGTATGCGTTTTTTCCTGAATATATTCAGGAAAAAACGCATACGCCCTTTTTGGCCAACCAAGCAACCTGGAAAGGCAAATCAGCGCTACAAAGAAGTCTCGCTTCCCATCGGTCAAAAGGGCCATGCTGAAAAAAGTGTCAAAACCAGAAATGCAGGACAGGCCATGGAGAAACGGGAGCCTTGCTACACTGATGGGCGGGATGTAAATTGCCAACAGCCACTCTGGAGAAGTGTACGGTGTGTCCTGAAACATCTAAAAAACACAGCTTAGAGAGCATAGGGCACTTCCACGCATGGGGGTATAAAGTGGGAAAATTAAAAATCAGCAAGACACAAGCACCGCAAAGTTTAGGGCTGCTCTGTTGACAAGGACCTCCACTTCATTCCACCTTAAATATCCCAGGAAAGCGAAAAACGGATAAAAAATTTGAGGTCCATATGTACAATGGAATATCACTCAGCCATGAAATCAATGTCATAAGGCTAGTAGCAGCATGATGAGTGGATTTAGGTACGACGATTCTAAGTGAAATAAGTCACACAGAAAAGGACACTTCTCATAAGGTGTCACTTATAGAGGGAATGTAAAAACCGTTACACTTCAACTGAATTACAAAATAGAACAGAGTCACACATGCAGAAAACACACTATGGCTGCTTAACGGGAAAGGTGAGGTGGGGTGATCCATAAAACAAGAGTTTCAAATTAGCTCAGATACCGTTCCATAAACCCAATTTGTAACAGACAAGACCTACTCCTTGCTCAGAGAACTGGACTCAACACGCCCGATTCACCGCACAAGAATATATCTGACTAGTAATAATCTTAAAACCTATGTATTGATATCTCTCTGTTAGTGTGTCAAGTGGGTGTAAAGCGGCATAAACACAGCCGTGAAAAGCAGCTAAACCCCATTATAAAAATAAATTACTTTTCAAAACCCATGAAACAAAGACAGTGAAAGAGAGAGAAATTCTTACACAATTCATTCAGGGTCTGTGATGCAACCTGGATTGACCATATCTAGACCCACAGCTGGATGAGACATAAGGGTGGACACTCTTGGGGCTGAGAGGTTTGGTGAGGTTGGGTGAGCAAACGCAGACCCTTTAAAGTAATACTGCGTGCTACCCATCGCATGGGTCCCAAATCTCCAGGTTCAAGGACATCTTCCTATATTGAAAACATGCATGAGAAACCCAGAAGATGGTACACCGTGTGATGGGGAAAGGTTTCTAAAACGCACCTCATTTCTCATCTCCTTGTGCTCGGGTTCGCCATTCCAGCCACTTTACTAGCAATCTCCCTACTTGGAGCATCAGCACCTTTAACCTCCTGTTCCGTACAGGTTGCAATTTGTCCTGAGGATGAACGGGAAGACGGGGAACCAATGAGAGACTAGCTCTTGGTGTTGGGACAGGCACAGGTCACACTATTTTCCCATCAGGAAGAAGAATTAACCACAGGCTCAGCCTGCCACCCGGAACCAGAACAGGGCCTGAAGCCATCCTGCGCTTTTGCGGCCAGCTCCCGAAAAAGCGAGTTGTAAAATGGAGCTTCAGGGCACTGCAATTCACAAACCTGCACAGTTATAAATGATAACTCTCGTCCACAAATATATTGAGGGAAGGCAAAGACGAGGAATTGAAATCAAGGCAGAATTGCAGGAAACAGATTTCAGGAGGTAGATTCGAATCGCCTTTAAAGCACATGAAAAGCGGCAAAACGTTGACAATGATGCCCTTGGCCAAAAAGGGCGTATGCGTTTTTTCCTGAATATATTCAGGAAAAAACGCATACGCCCTTTTTGGCCAACCAAGCAACCTGGAAAGACAAATCAGCGCTACAAAGAAGTCTCGCTTCCCATCGGTCAAAAGGGCCATGCTGAAAAAAGTGTCAAAAAAAGAAATGCAGGACAGGCCATGGAGAAATGGGAGCCTTGCTACACTGATGGGCGGGATGTAAATTGCCAACAGCCACTCTGGAGAAGTGTACGGTGTGTCCTGAAACATCTAAAAAACACAGCTTAGAGAGCATAGGGCACTTCCACGCATGGGGGTATAAAGTGGGAAAATTAAAAATCAGCAAGACACAAGCACCCCAAAGTTTAGGGCTGCTCTGTTGACAAGGACCTCCACTTCATTCCACCTTAAATATCCCAGGAAAGCAAAAAATGGATAAAATATTAGAGGTCTATTTGCACAATGGAATATCACTCAGCCATGAAATCAATGTCATAAGGCTAGTAGCAGCATGATGAGTGGATTTAGGTACGACGATTCTAAGTGACATAAGTCACACAGAAAAGGACACTTCTCATAAGGTGTCACTTATAGAGGGAATGTAAAAACCGTTACACTTGAACTGAATTACAAAACAGAACAGAGTCACACATGCAGAAAACACACTATGGCTGCTTAACGGGAAAGGTGAGGTGGGGTGATCCATAAAACAAGAGTTTCAAATTAGCTCAGATACCGTTCCATAAACCCAATATGTAACAGACAAGACCTACTCCTTGCTCAGAGAACTGGACTCAACACGCCCGATTCACCGCACAAGAATATATCTGACTAGTAATAATCTTAAAACCTATGTATTGATATCTCTCTGTTAGTGAGTCAAGTGGGTGTAAAGCGGCATAAACACAGCCGTGAAAAGCAGCTAAACCCCATTATAAAAATAAATTACTTTTCAAAACCCATGAAACAAAGACAGTGAAAGAGAGAGAAATTCTTACACAATTCGTTCAGGGGCTGTGATGCAACCTGGATTGACCATATCTAGACCCACAGCTGGATGAGACATAAGGGTGGACACTCTTGGGGCTGAGAGGTTTGGTGAGGTTGGGTGAGCAAACGCAGACCCTTTAAAGTAATACTGCGTGCTACCCATCGCATGGGTCCCAAATCTCCAGGTTCAAGGGCATCTTCCTACATCGAAAACATGCATGAGAAACCCAGAAGATGGTACACCGTGTGATGGGGAAAGGTTTCTAAAACGCACCTCATTTCTCATCTCCTTGTGCTCGGGTTCGCCATTCCAGCCACTTTACTAGCAATCTCCCTACTTGGAGCATCAGCACCTTTAACCTCCTGTTCCGTACAGGTTGCAATTTGTCCTGAGGATGAACGGGAAGACGGGGAACCAATGAGAGACTAGCTCTTGGTGTTGGGACAGGCACAGGTCACTCTATTTTCCCATCAGGAAGAAGAATTAACCACAGGCTCAGCCTGCCCCCAGGAACAAGAACAGGGCCTGAAGCCATCCTGCGCTTTTGCGGCCAGCTCCCGAAAAAGCGAGTTGTAAAATGGAGCTTCAGGGCACTGCAATTCACAAACCTGCACATTTATAAATGATAACTCTCATCCACAAATATATTGAGGGAAGGCAAAGACGAGGAATTGAAATCAAGGCAGAATTGCAGGAAACAGATTTCAGGAGGTAGAGTCGAATCGCCTTTAAAGCACATGAAAAGCGGCAAAACGTTGACAATGATGCCCTTGGCCAAAAAGGGCGTATGCGTTTTTTCCTGAATATATTCAGGAAAAAACGCATACGCCCTTTTTGGCCAACCAAGCAACCTGGAAAGGCAAATCAGCGCTACAAAGAAGTCTCGCTTCCCATCGGTCAAAAGGGCCATGCTGAAAAAAGTGTCAAAACCAGAAATGCAGGACAGGCCATGGAGAAACGGGAGCCTTGCTACACTGATGGGCGGGATGTAAATTGCCAACAGCCACTCTGGAGAATTGTACGGTGTGTCCTGAAACATGTAAAAAACACAGCTTAGAGAGCATAGGGCACTTCCACGCATGGGGGTATAAAGTGGGAAAATTAAAAATCAGCAAGACACAAGCACCGCAAAGTTTAGGGCTGCTCTGTTGACAAGGACCTCCACTTCATTCCACCTTAAATATCCCAGGAAAGCGAAAAACGGATAAAAAATTTGAGGTCCATATGTACAATGGAATATCACTCAGCCATGAAATCAATGTCATAAGGCTAGTAGCAGCATGATGAGTGGATTTAGGTACGACGATTCTAAGTGAAATAAGTCACACAGAAAAGGACACTTCTCATAAGGTGTCACTTATAGAGGGAATGTAAAAACCGTTACACTTGAACTGAATTACAAAACAGAACAGAGTCACACATGCAGAAAACACACTATGGCTGCTTAACGGGAAAGGTGAGGTGGGGTGATCCATAAAACAAGAGTTTCAAATTAGCTCAGATACCGTTCCATAAACCCAATATGTAACAGACAAGACCTACTCCTTGCTCAGAGAACTGGACTCAACACGCCCGATTCACCGCACAAGAATATATCTGACTAGTAATAATCGTAAAACCTATGTATTGATATCTCTCTGTTAGTGAGTCAAGTGGGTGTAAAGCGGCATAAACACAGCCGTGAAAAGCAGCTAAACCCCATTATAAAAATAAATTACTTTTCAAAACCCATGAAACAAAGACAGTGAAAGAGAGAGAAATTCTTACACAATTCGTTCAGGGGCTGTGATGCAACCTGGATTGACCATATCTAGACCCACAGCTGGATGAGACATAAGGGTGGACACTCTTGGGGCTGAGAGGTGTGGTGAGGTTGGGTGAGCAAACGCAGACCCTTTAAAGTAATACTGCGTGCTGCCCATCGCATGGCTCCCAAATCTCCAGGTTCAATGGCATCTTCCTACATCGAAAACATGAATGAGAAACCCAGAAGATGGTACACCAGGTGATGGGGAAAGGTTTCTAAAACGCACCTCATTTCTCATCTCCTTGTGCTCGGGTTCGCCATTCCAGCCACTTTACTAGCAATCTCCCTACTTGGAGCATCAGCACCTTTAACCTCCTGTTCCGTACAGGTTGCAATTTGTCCTGAGGATGAACGGGAAGACGGGGAACCAATGAGAGACAAGCTCTTGGTGTTGGGACAGGCACAGGTCACTCTATTTTCCCATCAGGAAGAAGAATTAACCACAGGCTCAGCCTGCCCCCCGGAACCAGAACAGGGCCTGAAGCCATCCTGCGCTTTTGCGGCCAGCTCCCGAAAAAGCGAGTTGTAAAATGGAGCTTCAGGGCACTGCAATTCACAAACCTGCACAGTTATAAATGATAACTCTCGTCCACAAATATATTGAGGGAAGGCAAAGACGAGGAATTGAAATCAAGGCAGAATTGCAGGAAACAGATTTCAGGAGGTAGAGTCGAATCGCCTTTAAAGCACATGAAAAGCGGCAAAACGTTGACAATGATGCCCTTGGCCAAAAAGGGCGTATGCGTTTTTTCCTGAATATATTCAGGAAAAAACGCATACGCCCTTTTTGTCCAACCAAGCAACCTGGAAAGGCAAATCAGCGCTACAAAGAAGTCTCGCTTCCCATCGGTCAAAAGGGCCATGCTGAAAAAAGTGTCAAAACCAGAAATGCAGGACAGGCCATGGAGAAATGGGAGCCTTGCTACACTGATGGGCGGGATGTAAATTGCCAACAGCCACTCTGGAGAAGTGTACGGTGTGTCCTGAAACATCTAAAAAACACAGCTTAGAGAGCATAGGGCACTTCCAAGCATGGGGGTATAAAGTGGGAAAATTAAAAATCAGCAAGACACAAGCACCCCAAAGTTTAGGGCTGCTCTGTTGACAAGGACCTCCACTTCATTCCACCTTAAATATCCCAGGAAAGCGAAAAATGGATAAAAAATTGGAGGTCCATATGTACAATGGAATATCACTCAGCCATGAAATCAATGTCATAAGGCTAGTAGAAGCATGATGAGTGGATTTAGGTACGACAATTCTAAGTGAAATAAGTCACACAGAAAAGGACACTTCTCATAAGGTGTCACTTATAGAGGGAATGTAAAAACCGTTACACTTCAACTGAATTACAAAACAGAACAGAGTCACACATGCAGAAAACACACTATGGCTTCTTAACGGGAAAGGTGAGGTGGGGTGATCCATAAAACAAGAGTTTCAAATTAGCTCAGATACCGTTCCATAAACCCAATATGTAACAGACAAGACCTACTCCTTGCTCAGAGAACTGGACTCAACACGCCCGATTCACCGCACAAGAATATATCTGACTAGTAATAATCTTAAAACCTATGTATTGATATCTCTCTGTTAGTGAGTCAAGTGGGTGTAAAGCGGCATAAACACAGCCGTGAAAAGCAGCTAAACCCCATTATAAAAATAAATTACTTTTCAAAACCCATGAAACAAAGACAGTGAAAGAGAGAGAAATTCTTACACAATTCGTTCAGGGGCTGTGATGCAACCTGGATTGACCATATCTAGACCCACAGCTGGATGAGACATAAGGGTGGACATTCTTGGGGCTGAGAGGTGTGGTGAGGTTGGGTGAGCAAACGCAGACCCTTTAAAGTAATACTGCGTGCTACCCATCGCATGGGTCCCAAATCTACAGGTTCAAGGGCATCTTCCTACATCGAAAACATGCATGAGAAACCCAGAAGATGGTACACCGTGTGATGGGGAAAGGTTTCTAAAACGCACCTCATTTCTCATCTCCTTGTGCTCGGGTTCCCCATTCCAGCCACTTTACTAGCAATCTCCCTACTTGGAGCATCAGCACCTTTAACCTCCTGTTCCGTACAGGTTGCAATTTGTCCTGAGGATGAACGGGAAGACGGGGAACCAATGAGAGACTAGCTCTTGGTGTTGGGACAGGCACAGGTCACTCTATTTTCCCATCAGGAAGAAGAATTAACCACAGGCTCAGCCTGCCCCCCGGAACCAGAACAGGGCCTGAAGCCATCCTGCGCTTTTGCGGCCAGCTCCCGAAAAAGCGAGTTGTAAAATGGAGCTTCAGGGCACTGCAATTCACAAACCTGCAGAGTTATAAATGATAACTCTCGTCCACAAATATATTGAGGGAAGGCAAAGACGAGGAATTGAAATCAAGGCAGAATTGCAGGAAACAGATTTCAGGAGGTAGATTCGAATCGCCTTTAAAGCACATGAAAAGCGGCAAAACGTTGACAATGATGCCCTTGGCCAAAAAGGGCGTATGCGTTTTTTCCTGAATATATTCAGGAAAAAACGCATACGCCCTTTTTGGCCAAGCAAGCAACCTGGAAAGGCAAATCAGCGCTACAAAGAAGTCTCGCTTCCCATCGGTCAAAAGGGCCATGCTGAAAAAAGTGTCAAAACCAGAAATGCAGGACAGGCCATGGAGAAATGGGAGCCTTGCTACACTGATGGGCGGGATGTAAATTGCCAACAGCCACTCTGGAGAAGTGTACGGTGTGTTCTGAAACATCTAAAAAACACAGCTTAGAGAGCATAGGGCACTTCCACGCATGGGGGTATAAAGTGGGAAAATTAAAAATCAGCAAGACACAAGCACCCCAAAGTTTAGGGCTGCTCTGTTGACAAGGACCTCCACTTCATTCCACCTTAAATATCCCAAGAAAGCGAAAAATGGATAAAAAATTGGAGGTCCATATGTACAATGGAATATCACTCAGCCATGAAATCAATGTCATAAGGCTAGTAGAAGCATGATGAGTGGATTTAGGTACGACAATTCTAAGTGAAATAAGTCACACAGAAAAGGACACTTCTCATAAGGTGTCACTTATAGAGGGAATGTAAAAACAGTTACACTTCAACTGAATTACAAAACAGAACAGAGTCACACATGCAGAAAACACACTATGGCTGCTTAACGGGAAAGGTGAGGTGGGGTGATCCATAAAACAAGAGTTTCAAATTAGCTCAGATACCGTTCCATAAACCCAATATGTAACAGACAAGACCTTCTCCTTGCTCAGAGAACTGGACTCAACACGCCCGATTCACCGCACATGAATATATATGACTAGTAATAATCTTAAAACCTATGTATTGATATCTCTCTGTTAGTGTGTCAAGTGGGTGTAAAGCGGCATAAACACAGCCGTGAAAAGCAGCTAAACCCCATTATAAACATAAATTACTTTTAAAAACCCATGAAACAAAGACAGTGAAAGAGAGAGAAATTCTTACACAATTCGTTCAGGGGCTGTGATGCAACCTGGATTGACCATATCTAGACCCACAGCTGGATGAGACATAAGGGTGGACACTCTTGGGGCTGAGAGGTGTGGTGAGGTTGGGTGAGCAAACGCAGACCCTTTAAAGTAATACTGCGTGCTGCCCATCGCATGGCTCCCAAATCTCCAGGTTCAAGGGCATCTTCCTACATCGAAAACATGAATGAGAAACCCAGAAGATGGTACACCAGGTGATGGGGAAAGGTTTCTAAAACGCACCTCATTTCTCATCTCCTTGTGCTCGGGTTCGCCATTCCAGCCACTTTACTAGCAATCTCCCTACTTGGAGCATCAGCACCTTTAACCTCCTGTTCCGTACAGGTTGCAATTTGTCCTGAGGATGAACGGGAAGACGGGGAACCAATGAGAGACAAGCTCTTGGTGTTGGGACAGGCACAGGTCACTCTATTTTCCCATCAGGAAGAAGAATTAACCACAGGCTCAGCCTGCCCCCCGGAACCAGAACAGGGCCTGAAGCCATCCTGCGCTTTTGCGGCCAGCTCCCGAAAAAGCGAGTTGTAAAATGGAGCTTCAGGGCACTGCAATTCACAAACCTGCACAGTTATAAATGATAACTCTCGTCCACAAATATATTGAGGGAAGGCAAAGACGAGGAATTGAAATCAAGGCAGAATTGCAGGAAACAGATTTCAGGAGGTAGAGTCGAATCGCCTTTAAAGCACATGAAAAGCGGCAAAACGTTGACAATGATGCCCTTGGCCAAAAAGGGCGTATGCGTTTTTTCCTGAATATATTCAGGAAAAAACGCATACGCCCTTTTTGGCCAACCAAGCAACCTGGAAAGGCAAATCAGCGCTACAAAGAAGTCTCGCTTCCCATCGGTCAAAAGGGCCATGCTGAAAAAAGTGTCAAAACCAGAAATGCAGGACAGGCCATGGAGAAACGGGAGCCTTGCTACACTGATGGGCGGGATGTAAATTGCCAACAGCCACTCTGGAGAATTGTACGGTGTGTCCTGAAACATGTAAAAAACACAGCTTAGAGAGCATAGGGCACTTCCACGCATGGGGGTATAAAGTGGGAAAATTAAAAATCAGCAAGACACAAGCACCGCAAAGTTTAGGGCTGCTCTGTTGACAAGGACCTCCACTTCATTCCACCTTAAATATCCCAGGAAAGCGAAAAACGGATAAAAAATTTGAGGTCCATATGTACAATGGAATATCACTCAGCCATGAAATCAATGTCATAAGGCTAGTAGCAGCATGATGAGTGGATTTAGGTACGACGATTCTAAGTGAAATAAGTCACACAGAAAAGGACACTTCTCATAAGGTGTCACTTATAGAGGGAATGTAAAAACCGTTACACTTGAACTGAATTACAAAACAGAACAGAGTCACACATGCAGAAAACACACTATGGCTGCTTAACGGGAAAGGTGAGGTGGGGTGATCCATAAAACAAGAGTTTCAAATTAGCTCAGATACCGTTCCATAAACCCAATATGTAACAGACAAGACCTACTCCTTGCTCAGAGAACTGGACTCAACACGCCCGATTCACCGCACAAGAATATATCTGACTAGTAATAATCGTAAAACCTATGTATTGATATCTCTCTGTTAGTGAGTCAAGTGGGTGTAAAGCGGCATAAACACAGCCGTGAAAAGCAGCTAAACCCCATTATAAAAATAAATTACTTTTCAAAACCCATGAAACAAAGACAGTGAAAGAGAGAGAAATTCTTACACAATTCGTTCAGGGGCTGTGATGCAACCTGGATTGACCATATCTAGACCCACAGCTGGATGAGACATAAGGGTGGACACTCTTGGGGCTGAGAGGTGTGGTGAGGTTGGGTGAGCAAACGCAGACCCTTTAAAGTAATACTGCGTGCTGCCCATCGCATGGCTCCCAAATCTCCAGGTTCAATGGCATCTTCCTACATCGAAAACATGAATGAGAAACCCAGAAGATGGTACACCAGGTGATGGGGAAAGGTTTCTAAAACGCACCTCATTTCTCATCTCCTTGTGCTCGGGTTCGCCATTCCAGCCACTTTACTAGCAATCTCCCTACTTGGAGCATCAGCACCTTTAACCTCCTGTTCCGTACAGGTTGCAATTTGTCCTGAGGATGAACGGGAAGACGGGGAACCAATGAGAGACAAGCTCTTGGTGTTGGGACAGGCACAGGTCACTCTATTTTCCCATCAGGAAGAAGAATTAACCACAGGCTCAGCCTGCCCCCCGGAACCAGAACAGGGCCTGAAGCCATCCTGCGCTTTTGCGGCCAGCTCCCGAAAAAGCGAGTTGTAAAATGGAGCTTCAGGGCACTGCAATTCACAAACCTGCACAGTTATAAATGATAACTCTCGTCCACAAATATATTGAGGGAAGGCAAAGACGAGGAATTGAAATCAAGGCAGAATTGCAGGAAACAGATTTCAGGAGGTAGAGTCGAATCGCCTTTAAAGCACATGAAAAGCGGCAAAACGTTGACAATGATGCCCTTGGCCAAAAAGGGCGTATGCGTTTTTTCCTGAATATATTCAGGAAAAAACGCATACGCCCTTTTTGTCCAACCAAGCAACCTGGAAAGGCAAATCAGCGCTACAAAGAAGTCTCGCTTCCCATCGGTCAAAAGGGCCATGCTGAAAAAAGTGTCAAAACCAGAAATGCAGGACAGGCCATGGAGAAATGGGAGCCTTGCTACACTGATGGGCGGGATGTAAATTGCCAACAGCCACTCTGGAGAAGTGTACGGTGTGTCCTGAAACATCTAAAAAACACAGCTTAGAGAGCATAGGGCACTTCCAAGCATGGGGGTATAAAGTGGGAAAATTAAAAATCAGCAAGACACAAGCACCCCAAAGTTTAGGGCTGCTCTGTTGACAAGGACCTCCACTTCATTCCACCTTAAATATCCCAGGAAAGCGAAAAATGGATAAAAAATTGGAGGTCCATATGTACAATGGAATATCACTCAGCCATGAAATCAATGTCATAAGGCTAGTAGAAGCATGATGAGTGGATTTAGGTACGACAATTCTAAGTGAAATAAGTCACACAGAAAAGGACACTTCTCATAAGGTGTCACTTATAGAGGGAATGTAAAAACCGTTACACTTCAACTGAATTACAAAACAGAACAGAGTCACACATGCAGAAAACACACTATGGCTTCTTAACGGGAAAGGTGAGGTGGGGTGATCCATAAAACAAGAGTTTCAAATTAGCTCAGATACCGTTCCATAAACCCAATATGTAACAGACAAGACCTACTCCTTGCTCAGAGAACTGGACTCAACACGCCCGATTCACCGCACAAGAATATATCTGACTAGTAATAATCTTAAAACCTATGTATTGATATCTCTCTGTTAGTGAGTCAAGTGGGTGTAAAGCGGCATAAACACAGCCGTGAAAAGCAGCTAAACCCCATTATAAAAATAAATTACTTTTCAAAACCCATGAAACAAAGACAGTGAAAGAGAGAGAAATTCTTACACAATTCGTTCAGGGGCTGTGATGCAACCTGGATTGACCATATCTAGACCCACAGCTGGATGAGACATAAGGGTGGACATTCTTGGGGCTGAGAGGTGTGGTGAGGTTGGGTGAGCAAACGCAGACCCTTTAAAGTAATACTGCGTGCTAACCATCGCATGGGTCCCAAATCTACAGGTTCAAGGGCATCTTCCTACATCGAAAACATGCATGAGAAACCCAGAAGATGGTACACCGTGTGATGGGGAAAGGTTTCTAAAACGCACCTCATTTCTCATCTCCTTGTGCTCGGGTTCCCCATTCCAGCCACTTTACTAGCAATCTCCCTACTTGGAGCATCAGCACCTTTAACCTCCTGTTCCGTACAGGTTGCAATTTGTCCTGAGGATGAACGGGAAGACGGGGAACCAATGAGAGACTAGCTCTTGGTGTTGGGACAGGCACAGGTCACTCTATTTTCCCATCAGGAAGAAGAATTAACCACAGGCTCAGCCTGCCCCCCGGAACCAGAACAGGGCCTGAAGCCATCCTGCGCTTTTGCGGCCAGCTCCCGAAAAAGCGAGTTGTAAAATGGAGCTTCAGGGCACTGCAATTCACAAACCTGCAGAGTTATAAATGATAACTCTCGTCCACAAATATATTGAGGGAAGGCAAAGACGAGGAATTGAAATCAAGGCAGAATTGCAGGAAACAGATTTCAGGAGCTAGATTCGAATCGCCTTTAAAGCACATGAAAAGCGGCAAAACGTTGACAATGATGCCCTTGGCCAAAAAGGGCGTATGCGTTTTTTCCTGAATATATTCAGGAAAAAACGCATACGCCCTTTTTGGCCAAGCAAGCAACCTGGAAAGGCAAATCAGCGCTACAAAGAAGTCTCGCTTCCCATCGGTCAAAAGGGCCATGCTGAAAAAAGTGTCAAAACCAGAAATGCAGGACAGGCCATGGAGAAATGGGAGCCTTGCTACACTGATGGGCGGGATGTAAATTGCCAACAGCCACTCTGGAGAAGTGTACGGTGTGTTCTGAAACATCTAAAAAACACAGCTTAGAGAGCATAGGGCACTTCCACGCATGGGGGTATAAAGTGGGAAAATTAAAAATCAGCAAGACACAAGCACCCCAAAGTTTAGGGCTGCTCTGTTGACAAGGACCTCCACTTCATTCCACCTTAAATATCCCAAGAAAGCGAAAAATGGATAAAAAATTGGAGGTCCATATGTACAATGGAATATCACTCAGCCATGAAATCAATGTCATAAGGCTAGTAGAAGCATGATGAGTGGATTTAGGTACGACAATTCTAAGTGAAATAAGTCACACAGAAAAGGACACTTCTCATAAGGTGTCACTTATAGAGGGAATGTAAAAACAGTTACACTTCAACTGAATTACAAAACAGAACAGAGTCACACATGCAGAAAACACACTATGGCTGCTTAACGGGAAAGGTGAGGTGGGGTGATCCATAAAACAAGAGTTTCAAATTAGCTCAGATACCGTTCCATAAACCCAATATGTAACAGACAAGACCTTCTCCTTGCTCAGAGAACTGGACTCAACACGCCCGATTCACCGCACATGAATATATATGACTAGTAATAATCTTAAAACCTATGTATTGATATCTCTCTGTTAGTGTGTCAAGTGGGTGTAAAGCGGCATAAACACAGCCGTGAAAAGCAGCTAAACCCCATTATAAACATAAATTACTTTTAAAAACCCATGAAACAAAGACAGTGAAAGAGAGAGAAATTCTTACACAATTCGTTCAGGGGCTGTGATGCAACCTGGATTGACCATATCTAGACCCACAGCTGGATGAGACATAAGGGTGGACACTCTTGGGGCTGAGAGGTGTGGTGAGGTTGGGTGAGCAAACGCAGACCCTTTAAAGTAATACTGCGTGCTGCCCATCGCATGGCTCCCAAATCTCCAGGTTCAAGGGCATCTTCCTACATCGAAAACATGAATGAGAAACCCAGAAGATGGTACACCAGGTGATGGGGAAAGGTTTCTAAAACGCACCTCATTTCTCATCTCCTTGTGCTCGGGTTCGCCATTCCAGCCACTTTACTAGCAATCTCCCTACTTGGAGCATCAGCACCTTTAACCTCCTGTTCCGTACAGGTTGCAATTTGTCCTGAGGATGAACGGGAAGACGGGGAACCAATGAGAGACAAGCTCTTGGTGTTGGGACAGGCACAGGTCACTCTATTTTCCCATCAGGAAGAAGAATTAACCACAGGCTCAGCCTGCCCCCCGGAACCAGAACAGGGCCTGAAGCCATCCTGCGCTTTTGCGGCCAGCTCCCGAAAAAGCGAGTTGTAAAATGGAGCTTCAGGGCACTGCAATTCACAAACCTGCACAGTTATAAATGATAACTCTCGTCCACAAATATATTGAGGGAAGGCAAAGACGAGGAATTGAAATCAAGGCAGAATTGCAGGAAACAGATTTCAGGAGGTAGAGTCGAATCGCCTTTAAAGCACATGAAAAGCGGCAAAACGTTGACAATGATGCCCTTGGCCAAAAAGGGCGTATGCGTTTTTTCCTGAATATATTCAGGAAAAAACGCATACGCCCTTTTTGGCCAACCAAGCAACCTGGAAAGGCAAATCAGCGCTACAAAGAAGTCTCGCTTCCCATCGGTCAAAAGGGCCATGCTGAAAAAAGTGTCAAAACCAGAAATGCAGGACAGGCCATGGAGAAACGGGAGCCTTGCTACACTGATGGGCGGGATGTAAATTGCCAACAGCCACTCTGGAGAAGTGTATGGTGTGTCCTGAAACATCTAAAAAACACAGCTTAGAGAGCATAGGGCACTTCCAAGCATGGGGGTATAAAGTGGGAAAATTAAAAATCAGCAAGACACAAGCACCCCAAAGTTTAGGGCTGCTCTGTTGACAAGGACCTCCACTTCATTCCACCTTAAATATCCCAGGAAAGCGAAAAATGGATAAAAAATTGGAGGTCCATATGTACAATGGAATATCACTCAGCCATGAAATCAATGTCATAAGGCTAGTAGAAGCATGATGAGTGGATTTAGGTACGAGAATTCTAAGTGAAATAAGTCACACAGAAAAGGACACTTCTCATAAGGTGTCACTTATAGAGGGAATGTAAAAACCGTTACACTTCAACTGAATTACAAAACAGAACAGAGTCACACATGCAGAAAACACACTATGGCTTCTTAACGGGAAAGGTGAGGTGGGGTGATCCATAAAACAAGAGTTTCAAATTAGCTCAGATACCGTTCCATAAACCCAATATGTAACAGACAAGACCTACTCCTTGCTCAGAGAACTGGACTCAACACGCCCGATTCACCGCACAAGAATATATCTGACTAGTAATAATCTTAAAACCTATGTATTGATATCTCTCTGTTAGTGAGTCAAGTGGGTGTAAAGCGGCATAAACACAGCCGTGAAAAGCAGCTAAACCCCATTATAAAAATAAATTACTTTTCAAAACCCATGAAACAAAGACAGTGAAAGAGAGAGAAATTCTTACACAATTCGTTCAGGGGCTGTGATGCAACCTGGATTGACCATATCTAGACCCACAGCTGGATGAGACATAAGGGTGGACATTCTTGGGGCTGAGAGGTGTGGTGAGGTTGGGTGAGCAAACGCAGACCCTTTAAAGTAATACTGCGTGCTACCCATCGCATGGGTCCCAAATCTACAGGTTCAAGGGCATCTTCCTACATCGAAAACATGCATGAGAAACCCAGAAGATGGTACACCGTGTGATGGGGAAAGGTTTCTAAAACGCACCTCATTTCTCATCTCCTTGTGCTCGGGTTCCCCATTCCAGCCACTTTACTAGCAATCTCCCTACTTGGAGCATCAGCACCTTTAACCTCCTGTTCCGTACAGGTTGCAATTTGTCCTGAGGATGAACGGGAAGACGGGGAACCAATGAGAGACTAGCTCTTGGTGTTGGGACAGGCACAGGTCACTCTATTTTCCCATCAGGAAGAAGAATTAACCACAGGCTCAGCCTGCCCCCCGGAACCAGAACAGGGCCTGAAGCCATCCTGCGCTTTTGCGGCCAGCTCCCGAAAAAGCGAGTTGTAAAATGGAGCTTCAGGGCACTGCAATTCACAAACCTGCACAGTTATAAATGATAACTCTCGTCCACAAATATATTGAGGGAAGGCAAAGACGAGGAATTGAAATCAAGGCAGAATTGCAAGAAACAGATTTCAGGAGGTAGATTCGAATCGCCTTTAAAGCACATGAAAAGCGGCAAAACGTTGACAATGATGCCCTTGGCCAAAAAGGGCGTATGCGTTTTTTCCTGAATATATTCAGGAAAAAACGCATACGCCCTTTTTGGCCAACCAAGCAACCTGGAAAGGCAAATCAGCGCTACAAAGAAGTCTCGCTTCCCATCGGTCAAAAGGGCCATGCTGAAAAAAGTGTCAAAACCAGAAATGCAGGACAGGCCATGGAGAAATGGGAGCCTTGCTACACTGATGGGCGGGATGTAAATTGCCAACAGCCACTCTGGAGAAGTGTACGGTGTGTTCTGAAACATCTAAAAAACACAGCTTAGAGAGCATAGGGCACTTCCACGCATGGGGGTATAAAGTGGGAAAATTAAAAATCAGCAAGACACAAGCACCCCAAAGTTTAGGGCTGCTCTGTTGACAAGGACCTCCACTTCATTCCACCTTAAATATCCCAAGAAAGCGAAAAATGGATAAAAAATTGGAGGTCCATATGTACAATGGAATATCACTCAGCCATGAAATCAATGTCATAAGGCTAGTAGAAGCATGATGAGTGGATTTAGGTACGACAATTCTAAGTGAAATAAGTCACACAGAAAAGGACACTTCTCATAAGGTGTCACTTATAGAGGGAATGTAAAAACAGTTACACTTCAACTGAATTACAAAACAGAACAGAGTCACACATGCAGAAAACACACTATGGCTGCTTAACGGGAAAGGTGAGGTGGGGTGATCCATAAAACAAGAGTTTCAAATTAGCTCAGATACCGTTCCATAAACCCAATATGTAACAGACAAGACCTACTCCTTGCTCAGAGAACTGGACTCAACACGACCGATTCACCGCACATGAATATATCTGACTAGTAATAATCTTAAAACCTATGTATTGATATATCTCTGTTAGTGTGTCAAGTGGGTGTAAAGAGGCATAAACACAGCCGTGAAAAGCAGCTAAACCCCATTATAAACATAAATTACTTTTAAAAACCCATGAAACAAAGACAGTGAAAGAGAGAGAAATTCTTACACAATTCGTTCAGGGGCTGTGATGCAACCTGGATTGACCATATCTAGACCCACAGCTGGATGAGACATAAGGGTGGACACTCTTGGGGCTGAGAGGTGTGGTGAGGTTGGGTGAGCAAACGCAGACCCTTTAAAGTAATACTGCGTGCTGCCCATCGCATGGCTCCCAAATCTCCAGGTTCAAGGGCATCTTCCTACATCGAAATCATGAATGAGAAACCCAGAAGATGGTACACCAGGTGATGGGGAAAGGTTTCTAAAACGCACCTCATTTCTCATCTCCTTGTGCACGGGTTCGCCATTCCAGCCACTTTACTAGCAATCTCCCTACCTGGAGCATCAGCACCTTTAACCTCCTGTTCCGTACAGGTTGCAATTTGTCCTGAGGATGAACGGGAAGACGGGGAACCAATGAGAGACTAGCTCTTGGTGTTGGGACAGGCACAGGTCACTCTATTTTCCCATCAGGAATAAGAATTAACCACAGGCTCAGCCTGCCCCCCGGAACCAGAACAGGGCCTGAAGCCATCCTGCGCTTTTGCGGCCAGCTCCCGAAAAAGCGAGTTGTAAAATGGAGCTTCAGGGCACTGCAATTCACAAACCTGCACAGTTATAAATGATAACTCTCGTCCACAAATATATTGAGGGAAGGCAAAGACGAGGAATTGAAATCAAGGCAGAATTGCAGGAAACAGATTTCAGGAGGTAGAGTCGAATCGCCTTTAAAGCACATGAAAAGCGGCAAAACGTTGACAATGATGCCCTTGGCCAAAAAGGGCGTATGCGTTTTTTCCTGAATATATTCAGGAAAAAACGCATACGCCCTTTTTGGCCAACCAAGCAACCTGGAAAGGCAAATCAGCGCTACAAAGAAGTCTCGCTTCCCATCGGTCAAAAGGGCCATGCTGAAAAAAGTGTCAAAACCAGAAATGCAGGACAGGCCATGGAGAAACGGGAGCCTTGCTACACTGATGGGCGGGATGTAAATTGCCAAAAGCCACTCTGGAGAAGTGTACGGTGTGTCCTGAAACATCTAAAAAACACAGCTTAGAGAGCATAGGGCACTTCCAAGCATGGGGGTATAAAGTGGGAAAATTAAAATTCAGCAAGACACAAGCACCCCCAAGTTTAGGGCTGCTCTGTTGACAAGGACCTCCACTTCATTCCACCTTAAATATCCCAGGAAAGCGAAAAAAGGATAAAAAATTGGATGTCCATATGTACAATGGAATATCACTCATCCATGAAATCAATGTCATAAGGCTAGTAGCAGCATGATGAGTGGATATAGGTACGACAATTCTACGTGAAATAAGTCACACAGAAAAGGACACTTCTCATAAGGTGTCACTTATAGAGGGAATGTAAAAACCGTTACACTTCAACTGAATTACAAAACAGAACAGAGTCACACATGCAGAAAACACACTATGGCTGCTTAACGGGAAAGGTGAGGTGGGGTGATACATAAAACAAGAGTTTCAAATTAGCTCAGATACTGTTCCATAAACCCAATATGTAACAGACAAGACCTACTCCTTGCTCAGAGAACTGGACTCAACACGCCCGATTCACCGCACAAGAATATATCTGACTAGTAATAATCTTAAAACCTATGTATTGATATCTCTCTGTTAGTGTGTCAAGTGGGTGTAAAGCGGCATAAACACAGCCGTGAAAAGCAGCTAAACCCCATTATAAAAATAAATTACTTTTCAAAACCCATGAAACAAAGACAGTGAAAGAGAGAGAAATTCTTACACAATTCGTTCAGGGTCTGTGATGCAACCTGGATTGACCATATCTAGACCCACAGCTGGATGAGACATAAGGGTGGACACTCTTGGGGCTGAGAGGTTTGGTGAGGTTGTGTGAGCAAACGCAGACCCTTTAAAGTAATCCTGCATGCTACCCATCACATGGGTCCCAAATCTCCAGGTTCAAGGGCATCTTCGTACATCGAAAACATGCATGAGAAACCCAGAAGATGGTACACCGTGTGATGGGGAAAGGTTTCTAAAACGCACCTCATTTCTCATCTCCTTGTGCTCGGGTTCGCCATTCCAGCCACTTTACTAGCAATCTCCCTACTTGGAGCATCAGCACCTTTAACCTCCTGTTCCGTACAGGTTGCAATTTGTCCTGAGGATGAACGGGAAGACGGGGAACCAATGAGAGACTAGCTCTTGGTGTTGGGACAGGCACAGGTCACTCTATTTTCCCATCAGGAAGAAGAATTAACCACAGGCTCAGCCTGCCCCCCGGAACCAGAACAGGGCCTGAAGCCATCCTGCGCTTTTGCGGCCAGCCCCCGAAAAAGCGAGTTGTAAAATGGAGCTTCAGGGCACTGCAATTCACAAACCTGCACAGTTATAAATGATAACTCTCGTCCACAAATATATTGAGGGAAGGCAAAGACGAGGAATTGAAATCAAGGCAGAATTGCAGGAAACAGATTTCAGGAGGTAGATTCGAATCGCCTTTAAAGCACATGAAAAGCGGCAAAATGTTGACAATGATGCCCTTGGCCAAAAAGGGCGTATGCGTTTTTTCCTGAATATATTCAGGAAAAAACGCATACGCCCTTTTTGGCCAACCAAGCAACCTGGAAAGGCAAATCAGCGCTACAAAGAAGTCTCGCTTCCCATCGGTCAAAAGGGCCATGCTGAAAAAAGTGTCAAAAAAAGAAATGCAGGACAGGCCATGGAGAAATGGGAGCCTTGCTACACTGATGGGCGGGATGTAAATTGCCAACAGCCACTCTGGAGAAGTGTACGGTGTGTCCTGAAACATCTAAAAAACACAGCTTAGAGAGCATAGGGCTCTTCCACGCATGGGGGTATAAAGTGGGAAAATTAAAAATCAGCAAGACACAAGCACCCCAAAGTTTAGGGCTGCTCTGTTGACAAGGACCTCCACTTCATTCCACCTTAAATATCCCAGGAAAGCGAAAAATGGATAAAAAATTGGAGGTCCATATGTACAATGGAATATCACTCAGCCATGAAATCAATGTCATAAGGCTACTAGCAGCATGATGAGTGGATTTAGGTACGACGATTCTAAGTGACATAAGTCACACAGAAAAGGACACTTCTCATAAGGTGTCACTTATAGAGGGAATGTAAAAACCGTTACACTTGAACTGAATTACAAAACAGAACAGAGTCACACATGCAGAAAACACACTATGGCTGCTTAACGGGAAAGGTGAGGTGGGGTGATCCATAAAACAAGAGTTTCAAATTAGCTCAGATACCGTTCCATAAACCCAATATGTAACAGAGAAGACCTACTCCTTGCTCACAGAACTGGACTCAACACGCCCAATTCACCGCACAAGAATATATCTGACTAGTAATAATCTTAAAACCTATGTATTGATATCTCTCTGTTATTGTGTCAAGTGGGTGTAAAGCGGCATAAACACAGCCGTGAAAAGCAGCTAAACCCCATTATAAAAATAAATTACTTTTAAAAACCCATGAAACAAAGACAGTGAAAGAGAGAGAAATTCTTATACAATACGTTCAGGGGCTGTGATGCAACCTGGATTGACCATATCTAGACCAACAGCTGGATGAGACATATGGGTGGACACTCTTGGGGCTGAGAGTTGTGGTGAGGTTGGGTGAGCAAACGCAGACCCTTTAAAGTAATACTGCGTGCTGCCCATCGCATGGGTCCCAAATCTCCAGGTTCAAGGGCATCTTCGTACATCGAAAACATGCATGAGAAACCCAGAAGATGGAACACCGTGTGATGGGGAAAGGTTTCTAAAACGCACCTCATTTCTCATCTCCTTGTGCTCGGGTTCGCCATTCCAGCCACTTTCCTAGCAATCTCCCTACTTGGAGCATCAGCACCTTTAACCTCCTGTTCCGTACAGGTTGCAATTTGTCCTGAGGATGAACGGGAAGATGGGGAACCAATGAGAGACTAGTTCTTGGTGTTGGGACAGGCACAGGTCACTCTATATTCCCATCAGGACGAAGAATTAACCTCAGGCTCAGACTGCCCCCCGGAACCAGAACAGGGCCTGAAGCCATCCTGCGCTTTTGCGGCCAGCTCCCGAAAAAGCGAGTTGTAAAATGGAGCTTCAGGGCACTGCAATTCACAAACCTGCAGAGTTATAAATGATAACTCTCGTCCACAAATATATTGAGGGAAGGCAAAGACGAGGAATTGAAATCAAGGCAGAATTGCAGGAAACAGATTTCAGGAGGTAGAGTCGAATCGCCTTTAAAGCACATGAAAAGCGGCAAAACGTTGACAATGATGCCCTTGGCCAAAAAGGGCGTATGCGTTTTTTCCTGAATATATTCAGGAAAAAACGCATACGCCCTTTTTGGCCAACCAAGCAACCTGGAAAGGCAAATCAGCGCTACAAAGAAGTCTCGCTTCCCATCGGTCAAAAGGGCCATGCTGAATAAAGTGTCAAAACCAGAAATGCAGGACAGGCCATGGAGAAACGGGAGCCTTGCTACACTGATGGGCGGGATGTAAATTGCCAACAGCCAATCTGGAGAAGTGTACGGTGTGTCCTGAAACATCTAAAAAACACAGCTTAGAGAGCATAGGGCACTTCCACGCATGGGGGTATAAAGTGGGAAAATTAAAAATCAGCAAGACACAAGCACCCCAAAGTTTAGGGCTGCTCTGTTGACAAGGACCTCCACTTCATTCCACCTTAAATATCCCAGGAAAGTGAAAAATGGATAAAAAATTGGAGGTCCATATGTACAATGGAATATCACTCAGCCATGAAATCAATGTCATAAGGCTAGTAGCAGCATGATGAGTGGATTTAGGTACGACGATTCTAAGTGACATAAGTCACACAGAAAAGGACACTTCTCATAAGGTGTCACTTATAGAGGGAATGTAAAAACCGTTACACTTGAACTGAATTACAAAACAGAACAGAGTCACACATGCAGAAAACACACTATGGCTGCTTAACGGGAAAGGTGAGGTGGGGTGATCCATAAAACAAGAGTTTCAAATTAGCTCAGATACCGTTCCATAAACCCAATATGTAACAGACAAGACCTACTCCTTGCTCAGAGAACTGGACTCAACACGCCCGATTCACCGCACAAGAATATATCTGACTAGTAATAATCTTAAAACCTATGTATTGATATCTCTCTGTTAGTGTGTCAAGTGGGTGTAAAGCGGCATAAACACAGCCGTGAAAAGCAGCTAAACCCCATTATAAACATAAATTACTTTTAAAAACCCATGAAACAAAGACAGTGAAAGAGAGAGAAATTCTTACACAATTCATTCAGGGGCTGTGATGCAACCTGGATTGACCATATCTAGACCCACAGCTGGATGAGACATAAGGGTGGACACTCTTGGGGCTGAGAGGTGTGGTGAGGTTGGGTGAGCAAACGCAGACCCTTTAAAGTAATACTGCGTGCTACCCATCGCATGGGTCCCAAATCTCCAGGTTCAAGGGCATCTTCCTACATCGAAAACATGCATAAGAAACCCAGAAGATGGTACACCGTGTGATGGGGAAAGGTTTCTAAAACGCACCTCATTTCTCATCTCCTTGTGCTCGGGTTCGCCATTCCAGCCACTTTACTAGCAATCTCCCTACTTGGAGCATCAGCACCTTTAACCTCCTGTTCCGTACAGGTTGCAATTTGTCCTGAGGATGAACGGGAAGACGGGGAACCAATGAGAGACTAGCTCTTGGTGTTGGGACAGGCACAGGTCAGTCTATTTTCCCATCAGGAAGAAGAATTAACCACAGGCTCAGCCTGCCCCCCGGAACCAAAACAGGGCTTGAAGCCATTCTGCGCTTTTGCGACCAGCTCCCAAAAAAGCGAGTTGTAAAATGGAGCTTCAGGGCACTGCAATTCACAAACCTGCACAGTTATAAATGATAACTCTCGTCCACAAATATATTGAGGGAAGGCAAAGACGAGGAATTGAAATCAAGGCAGAATTGCAGGAAACAGATTTCAGGAGGTAGAGTCGAATCGCCTTTAAAGCACATGAAAAGCGGCAAAACGTTGACAATGATGCCCTTGGCCAAAAAGGGCGTATGCGTTTTTTCCTGAATATATTCAGGAAAAAACGCATACGCCCTTTTTGGCCAACCAAGCAACCTGGAAAGGCAAATCAGCGCTACAAAGAAGTCTCGCTTCCCATCGGTCAAAAGGGCCATGCTGAAAAAAGTGTCAAAACCAGAAATGCAGGACAGGCCATGGAGAAACGGGAGCCTTGCTACACTGATGGGCGGGATGTAAATTGCCAACAGCCACTCTGGAGAAGTGTACGGTGTGTCCTGAAACATCTAAAAAACACAGCTTAGAGAGCATAGGGCACTTCCACGCATGGGGGTATAAAGTGGGAAAATTAAAAATCAGCAAGACACAAGCACCGCAAAGTTTAGGGCTGCTCTGTTGACAAGGACCTCCACTTCATTCCACCTTAAATATCCCAGGAAAGCGATAAACGGATAAAAAATTTGAGGTCCATATGTACAATGGAATATCACTCAGCCATGAAATCAATGTCATAAGGCTAGTAGCAGCATGATGAGTGGATTTAGGTACGACGATTCTAAGTGAAATAAGTCACACAGAAAAGGACACTTCTCATAAGGTGTCACTTATAGAGGGAATGTAAAAACCGTTACACTTCAACTGAATTACAAAAGAGAACAGAGTCACACATGCAGAAAACACACTATGGCTGCTTAACGGGAAAGGTGAGGTGGGGTGATCCATAAAACAAGAGTTTCAAATTAGCTCAGATACCGTTCCATAAACCCAATTTGTAACAGACAAGACCTACTCCTTGCTCAGAGAACTGGACTCAACACGCCCGATTCACCGCACAAGAATATATCTGACTAGTAATAATCTTAAAACCTATGTATTGATATCTCTCTGTTAGTGTGTCAAGTGGGTGTAAAGCGGCATAAACACAGCCGTGAAAAGCAGCTAAACCCCATTATAAAAATAAATTACTTTTCAAAACCCATGAAACAAAGACAGTGAAAGAGAGAGAAATTCTTACACAATTCGTTCAGGGTCTGTGATGCAACCTGGATTGACCATATCTAGACCCACAGCTGGATGAGACATAAGGGTGGACACTCTTGGGGCTGAGAGGTTTGGTGAGGTTGGGTGAGCAAACGCAGACCCTTTAAAGTAATACTGCGTGCTACCCATCGCATGGGTCCCAAATCTCCAGGTTCAAGGACATCTTCCTATATCGAAAACATGCATGAGAAACCCAGAAGATGGTACACCGTGTGATGGGGAAAGGTTTCTAAAACGCACCTCATTTCTCATCTCCTTGTGCTCGGGTTCGCCATTCCAGCCACTTTACTAGCAATCTCCCTACTTGGAGCATCAGCACCTTTAACCTCCTGTTCCGTACAGGTTGCAATTTGTCCTGAGGATGAACGGGAAGACGGGGAACCAATGAGAGACTAGCTCTTGGTGTTGGGACAGGCACAGGTCACACTATTTTCCCATCAGGAAGAAGAATTAACCACAGGCTCAGCCTGCCACCCGGAACCAGAACAGGGCCTGAAGCCATCCTGCGCTTTTGCGGCCAGCTCCCGAAAAAGCGAGTTGTAAAATGGAGCTTCAGGGCTCTGCAATTCACAAACCGGCACAGTTATAAATGATAACTCTCGTCCACAAGTATATTGAGGGAAGGCAAAGACGAGGAATTGAAATCAAGGCAGAATTGCAGGAAACAGATTTCAGGAGGTAGATTCGAATCACCTTTAAAGCACATGAAAAGCGGCAAAACGTTGACAATGATGCCCTTGGCCAAAAAGGGCGTATGCGTTTTTTCCTGAATATATTCAGGAAAAAACGCATACGCCCTTTTTGGCCAACCAAGCAACCTGGAAAGGCAAATCAGCGCTACAAAGAAGTCTCGCTTCCCATCGGTCAAAAGGGCCATGCTGAAAAAAGTGTCAAAAAAAGAAATGCAGGACAGGCCATGGAGAAATGGGAGCCTTGCTACACTGATGGGCGGGATGTAAATTGCCAACAGCCACTCTGGAGAAGTGTACGGTGTGTCCTGAAACATCTAAAAAACACAGCTTAGAGAGCATAGGGCACTTCCACGCATGGGGGTATAAAGTGGGAAAATTAAAAATCAGCAAGACACAAGCACCCCAAAGTTTAGGGCTGCTCTGTTGACAAGGACCTCCACTTCATTCCACCTTAAATATCCCAGGAAAGCAAAAAATGGATAAAATATTAGAGGTCCATTTGTACAATGGAATATCACTCAGCCATGAAATCAATGTCATAAGGCTAGTAGCAGCATGATGAGTGGATTTAGGTACGACGATTCTAAGTGACATAAGTCACACAGAAAAGGACACTTCTCATAAGGTGTCACTTATAGAGGGAATGTAAAAACCGTTACACTTGAACTGAATTACAAAACAGAACAGAGTCACACATGCAGAAAACACACTATGGCTGCTTAACGGGAAAGGTGAGGTGGGGTGATCCATAAAACAAGAGTTTCAAATTAGCTCAGATACCGTTCCATAAACCCAATATGTAACAGGCAAGACCTACTCCTTGCTCAGAGAACTGGACTCAACACGCCCGATTCACCGCACAAGAATATATCTGACTAGTAATAATCTTAAAACCTATGTATTGATATCTCTCTGTTAGTGAGTCAAGTGGGTGTAAAGCGGCATAAACACAGCCGTGAAAAGCAGCTAAACCCCATTATAAAAATAAATTACTTTTCAAAACCCATGAAACAAAGACAGTGAAAGAGAGAGAAATTCTTACACAATTCGTTCAGGGGCTGTGATGCAACCTGGATTGACCATATCTAGACCCACAGCTGGATGAGACATAAGGGTGGACACTCTTGGGGCTGAGAGGTTTGGTGAGGTTGGGTGAGCAAACGCAGACCCTTTAAAGTAATACTGCGTGCTACCCATCGCATGGGTCCCAAATCTCCAGGTTCAAGGGCATCTTCCTACATCGAAAACATGCATGAGAAACCCAGAAGATGGTACACCGTGTGATGGGGAAAGGTTTCTAAAACGTACCTCATTTGTCATCTCCTTGTGCTCGGGTTCACCATTCCAGCCACTTTACTAGCAATCTCCCTACTTGGAGCATCAGCACCTTTAACCTCCTGTTCCGTACAGGTTGCAATTTGTCCTGAGGATGAACGGGAAGACGGGGAACCAATGAGAGACTAGCTCTTGGTGTTGGGACAGGCACAGGTCACTCTATTTTCCCATCAGGAAGAAGAATTAACCACAGGCTCAGCCTGCCCCCAGGAACAAGAACAGGGCCTGAAGCCATCCTGCGCTTTTGCGGCCAGCTCCCGAAAAAGCGAGTTGTAAAATGGAGCTTCAGGGCACTGCAATTCACAAACCTGCACATTTATAAATGATAACTCTCATCCACAAATATATTGAGGGAAGGCAAAGACGAGGAATTGAATTCAAGGCAGAATTGCATGAAACAGATTTCAGGAGGTAGATTTGAATCGCCTTTAAAGCACATGAAAAGTGGCAAAACGTTGACAATGATGCCCTTGGCCAAAAAGGGCGTATGCGTTTTTTCCTGAATATATTCAGGAAAAAACGCATACGCCCTTTTTGGCCAACCAAGCAACCTGGAAAGGCAAATCAGTGCTACAAAGAAGTCTCGCTTCCCATCGGTCAAAAGGGCCATGCTGAAAAAAGTGTCAAAACCAGAAATGCAGGACAGGCCATGGAGAAATGGGAGCCTTGCTACACTGATGGGCGGGATGTAAATTGCCAACAGCCACTCTGGAGAAGTGTACGGTGTGTCCTGAAACATGTAAAAAACACAGCTTAGAGAGCATAGGGCACTTCCACGCATGGGGGTATAAAGTGGGAAAATTAAAAATCAGCAAGACACAAGCACCCCAAAGTTTAGGGCTGCTCTGTTGACAAGGACCTCCACTTCATTCCACCTTAAATATCCCAGGAAAGCAAAAAATGGATAAAATATTAGAGGTCCATTTGTACAATGGAATATCACTCAGCCATGAAATCAATGTCATAAGGCTAGTAGCAGCATGATGAGTGGATTTAGGTACGACGATTCTAAGTGACATAAGTCACACAGAAAAGGACACTTCTCATAAGGTGTCACTTATAGAGGGAATGTAAAAACCGTTACACTTGAACTGAATTACAAAACAGAACAGAGTCACACATGCAGAAAACACACTATGGCTGCTTAACGGGAAAGGTGAGGTGGGGTGATCCATAAAACAAGAGTTTCAAATTAGCTCAGATACCGTTCCATAAACCCAATATGTAACAGACAAGACCTACTCCTTGCTCAGAGAACTGGACTCAACACGCCCGATTCACCGCACAAGAATATA